>NC_064640.1:257640798-258004548 GCF_023864345.2 Schistocerca serialis cubense
AAGGTTCGAACTATTGACAATTTATTAAGATCAAATAAAATCTGCTCTTTATTATTGTTATTCTTATTATTTGTATCCCCCCCCATGAACCATGGACCTTGCCTTTGGTGAGGAGGCTTGCGTACCTCAGCGATACAGATGGCCGTACCATAGGTGCAACCACAACGGAGGGGTATCTGTTGAGAGGTGGTTCCTGAAGAGGGGCAGCAGCCTTTTCAGTAGTTGCAGGGGCAACAGTCTGAATGATTGACTGATCTGGCCTTGTAACATTAACCAAAACGGCCTTGCTGTGCTGGTACTGCGAACGGCTGAAAGCAAGGGGAAACTACAGCCGTAATTTTTCCCGAGGGCATGCAGCTTTACTGTATGATTAAATGATGATGGCGTCCTCTTGGGTAAAATATTCCGGAGGTAAAATAGTCCCCCATTCGGGCAGGGACTACTCAAGAGGATGTCGTTATCAGGAGAAAGAAAACTGGCGTTCTACGGATCGGAGCATGGAATGTCAGATCCCTTAATCGGGCAGGTAGGTTAGAAAATTTAAAAAGGGAAATGGATAGGTTAAAGTTACATATAGTGGGAATTAGTGAAGTTTGGTGGAAGGAGGAACAAGACTTTTGGTCAGGTGAATACAGGGTTATAAATACAAAATCAAATAGTGGTAATGCAGGAGTAGGTTTAATAATGAATAAAAAAATAGGAGTACGGGTAAGCTACTACAAACAGCATAGTGAGCGCATTATTGTGGCCAAGATAGACACGAAGCCCACACCTACTACAGTAGTACTAGTTTATATGCCAACTAGCTCTGCAGATGATGAAGAAATTGATGAAATGTATGATGAGATAAAAGAAATTATTCAGGTAGTGAAGGGAGACAAAAATTTAATAGCCATGGGTGACTGGAAGCGACAATAGGAAAAGGAAGAGAAGGAAACATAGTAAGTGAATAGGGATTGGGGCTAAGAAATGAAAGAGGAAGCCGCCTAGTAGTATTTGCACAGAGCACAGAGCATAACTTAATCGTAGCTAACACCTGGTTCAAGAATCATAAAAGAAGGTTGTATACATGGAAGAATGCTGGAGATACTAAAAGATATCAGATAGATTATATAATGGTAAGACAGAGATTTAGGAACCAGATTTTAAATTGTAAGACATTTCCAGGGGCAGATGTGGACTCTGACCACAATCTATTGGTTATGAACTGTAGATTAAAAGTGAAGAAACTGCAAAAAGGTGGGAATTTAAGGAGATGGGACCTGGATAAACTGACTAAACCAGAGGTTGTACAGAGTTTCAGGGAGAGCATAAGGGAACAATTGACAGGAATGGGGGAAAGAAATACAGTAGAAGAAGAATGGGTAGCTCTGAGGGATGAAGTAGTGAAGGCAGGAGAGGATCAAGTAGGTAAAAAGACGAGGGCTAATAGAAATCCTTGGGTAACAGAAGAAATATTGAATTTAATTGATGAAAGGAGAAAGTATAAAAATGCAGTAAATGAAGCAGGCAAAAAGGAATACAAACATCTCAAAAATTAGATCGACAGGAAGTGCAAGATGGCTAAGCAGACATGGCTAGAGGACAAATGTAAGGATGTGGAGGCTTATCTCACTAGAGGTAAGATAGATACTGCCTACAGGAAAATTAAAGAGACCTTTGGAGAGAAGAGAACCACTTGTATGAATATCAAAACCTCAGATGGAAACCCAGTTCTAAGCAAAGAAGGGAAGGCAGAAAGGTGGAAGGAGTATATAGAGGGTTTATACAAGGGCGATGTACTTGAGGACAATATTATGGAAATGGAAGAGGATGTAGATGAAGACGAAATGGGAGATAAGATACTGCATGAAGAGTTTGACAGAGCACTGAAAGACCTGAGTCGAAACAAGGCCCCGGGAATAGACAACATTCCATTAGAACTACTGACAGTCTTGGGAGAGCCAGTCATGATAAAACTCTACCATCTGGTGAGCAAGATGTATGAGACAGGCAAAATACTCTCAGACTTCAAGAAGAGTATAATAATTCCAATCCCAAAGAATGGAGGTGTTGACAGATGTGAAAATTACCGAACTATCAGTTTAATAAGTCACAGCTGCAAAATACTAGTGCGAATTCTATACAGACGAATGGAAAAACTGGTAGAAGCGGACCTCGGGGAAGATCAGTTTGGATTCTGTAGAAATGGTGGAACACGTGAGGCAATACTAACCTTACGACTTATCTTAGAAGAAAGATTAAGAAAAGGCAAACTTATGTTTCTAGCATTTGTAGACTTAGAGAAAGCTTTTGACAATGTTGACTGGAATACTCTCTTTCAAACTCTGAAGGAGGAGGAGGAGGAGATTAGTGTTTTTCTTTCTGGGCTTTTTACTCAAGGTCCTTTTTAACTTGTTTGACCCATACTATATTCTTTAATTTTCCAACGTATGCCATAATCTGATGTGTAAGGCTTGCCTTATTGTTGGGAGTCTTTGAACATGTCCAAAAAATTTAAATCCTTGTTTTTTAATGTCTTCTGCCAGGTTTGACCATTTCTCTATTGCTTTACAGGATTTCAGTCTCTACTGGCCATTTGTTTCGTCTAGATCACAAATTTTTCTTATAACTCTTCATTCTTCCTTCACATTGTTTCCTAGATAAACATTTCTGTTGAGAATTAATATTTTTTTTTCATATACAGAGGAGCTTCAGGATTGATAACTCTGTTGTAATGTCTAATCTTTGTCTGTGTGTGTGCGTGTGTGTTTGCAGATGTCATGCACTCTCCCACAAGCTCTCTTGACATATTTTAATCAAGCTGTCAGTGCTTCCCTTACTAGCCCCATTTGTTCTACGATCTCACTGACATACTTAAAGTGTTTGACCCTTTTGATTTGCTCTACGTTTTGTTTAATTTTTGAATGTTAAATTTGGTACAGATCAATACTTTAATCCTTTTTTAAACGTGTTGTAGGCCAGTCTTTTCACCACACTCTTTGAGGGCTTCCGTCCAACTATTGTGTTTCCATTTTCCATTAGTAATGCTAAATCATCTGAAAAAGCTAAGCAGGGGAGATTCTTATCTTTGTCCATCCAAGCAGGATATGTTTCCAGATATTTATTTATGGACTTTTATCTAATATGAGTCTGAAGTGAGTGGTTCTTATATTTTGCACACAAAATTTTATTTTGAACATAGTGTCTGTGAGTGTATCTTTAAGGAGACTTACTGTCTTTTGGTCTAGTCCCTGCCCATCTAGGATATCAAACAAAGACTGTCAGTCAGTGAAGTCATATCTTGTTGAAGTCGACGAAAGTGTAAATGATTGAGCTGTTTTAGTATTGTTTTTAAGCTGAAAATCTGTTCTACACAGGAGCACCCTACTAGAAATCTCTCTTGGTATTCACTGAACTTGTATTCACACTTTTCTTGTGTTCTTTGAAGTAAACATGCTGAGAATATCTCACATGTGGCTTTAAGGAGAGGGCTCCCTCTGTAGGTACTTACATCTGTCCTATCACTTTTTGTGTGGAAAGGGTGGACAACTGCATACTTCCATTCTTCTGGCAGTTCTTCTTTATGCCAAATATTCATGATGATTTGTGCAAAGTTCCTCAAGTGTGTATGTCCCTATGCACGTCAATAACTCTGCAATGATGTCATTATCTGCAGAAGTCCTGTTGTTTGTTAGTCTAAGGATATGATTGCAGAGGACCACAGAAGTATCGCAATTGCTCCCTGCAGTTGTCATGGCTTGTCAGAGTTAGTTTAGCATCCTGATTTCTGAAACACAGATTCTGCATTGTCTATCCACAGACCTTCTCATGGAATGTACTGTAAAAAAAACGAGGCTGTTGTGTTCCCTAAAGTTATTTTCAACCTCTTCGTCTGTCTGATTAATGTTTCCAGCTGTCTTCTGATCTCAAAAAAGTGTTCTTTAGTTTCAGGTGTTTTTTTTTATATAATTTTACATTTCTGGAAGGCTCTCTTTCATTCTTTCAAAGTGTTTTCACACATTTAGTCCCACCTAGATTGTTTTGTGTTCTTCCCTGGGTTAGCTTTTTGGCTTTCTGTGTAGTCTTGGTTTGGAACTGTTCACAGGTAACTGCCTTTTCTTTCTCCCATACCTCTTGTTTATTAGTTTCTTGACTCTTTTTGTGTCAATTTACTGAGGGTGTACCCTTGCAGTGTGCTTTTTTGGAGTAAATTTATCTTTAATGTGGACAAGATAGTGATCCGAGTTCACATTTGCAACTATGCAGATTTTTACATTGTGAACTTTTTTCTGAGAATGGTATGTGATAGCAACATGATGGATACTCATCAAGCAGTTGTATGCGTTACCTCCAGGTCTTTTGGTTTTGGAAATTTTTCCTCCTTTCTCTGCCACACAGACTGAATGATGGATAGTCTAAATAAATTTTTCTTTTTAGTATTATATTTTTGACTGTTACTGTTATTTTAAAATTGCAACTGGTTACTGACAGCAAACTTCATAAGGTAGTAAATATTCTGTGAGGCTCCTGTGAGTAGGTTCTAGACTCTAGAGTGAACATCACACTATCCTTATCACACAGTTCTGTGCAGCAAACACTTTTTCTGAATGAAGGGTTTCCACAGAGTAACATCCTGTAAGACATTAGTGAATGAAAGTAGGATACGTAAGTCAACTTTTTGACATTTTCATCTCCAAAATATTATAGTATCCACGTTGTAAAGGTTACAGATCTTAGGCTTTTGAGAAGACCTGTAACATATGACTTCCAGTTCAGTTCTTCTGAACATAAACACTTAAGAATTTTGAATACTGCTTTTAAGTTATTTATTTATTCTCATGCATTGCAGAGCTACATGTACTGTGTTTTATCTAAGTGCAGTGACATTCCATTTGCAGAGAACCAGTTGTTACTTTTGTGAGTAAGCCTTGAACCTACCCAGCCATCAACCAACAACTCATCTGAGAGAGGTGATCACATAACTTCTTGGAGGCCAGCTTTCCTGAAGACAGACACAACTTGGCCACGAACCGCCCGACAACCAGATGGCATCCCAGATGCCAATAGAGGTCACTGGTCCCACAGGCCTATTCTCCTCTGTGGGCCACGTGATTGAAAGTAGTGTCTACAGTAACCTGGTGCCTGGGCCATATTTGGATCAGCACTCAAGTCACAATGAGCATTTTATTCTGCACGAGTTTCCTAGGCCAGATGCCGAATGTAGCTCACATTCCATCAGTCACGAACTCACTTTGGAGTTGCCACAATGGCAGGGTTTTACTTCATGCCAGTGATCAGCTGGTAGACTTGTAAGATTTCTTGTCTTTGTTTGTACCCCAGACTTGACTGTTTTTCATCATACTTGAACTTTGAAAGTGAAGTGTTCTTCTGGGTCATTATCTCTTACCGTGACTAAGTATACAAAATTTTAATTTTGGACTGTCCCATCAAGACTTGCACTTTGGCTAGTGTAATGCACCTGTGTATTTACTAGTTAGTGATATTTCTAGCAGTGTTCATTTTCTTCCTAAAAGCCTTTAGCATCCAGACAATGTTTATGTTTATTCTTTCTTCTGAGAAGTGACTTTTCATTCAGGCCTTTGGGCTCTGATTTTAACTATTAACTTTTAATAACAACTTTTCTTTCACTACTTGATAAGAGACGTTCTTTTAATACTTTTTATTCCTTGTTCAAGAAGTAACTGTCTTTGTCAAGTGATTAATTCTTACATTAATACAAACACATGTTGGATAGGACATGGTCTCTCTTTTTAAATAAAATTTGTTCTACCAAACTTAGTGAATACTTCTTGTCCATCAAACCAGATGGATGCAATAGGTACTTTTCAAAGAATTTCATTTACATTTTCAAGTGTTGCAGTTTCTCCATTAGGCTTGCTTATAATATTAACATAGTCACCAAGGAGAATTATTTCTGCTTTTAGAACATACGACAGGTCATTTATATACACCATTGGCCATTAAAACTGAAACAGCAGGAAGGGTAGCAAATAATAAAATTTTACTTACTATACATACAAGCACAGTCAAAAGAAAATATGATATTTGTAACTAATTTTGAGGTATACATGGCGTGAAGTTTAGTATTCAGAGCTGCCTCCACTAGCAACAACAGTAGCTCTAACTCGGGTCGGCACCAAGTCAAATTGAGCTCGCATGACAGATACGGGTACATAATTCCATGCTGTTTCAACTCTGTACCAGAGCTCAGAAATTGTAATGGCTTGTAAGAGGGAGTGCGACAGCCTCTCAGAAACCCATAACCAAGTGTTTTCAATGGGTGAGGCATATGGAGAACATGTTTGCCTAGGCAACATTCACACGCCCTCTTTATGAGGTAGGTAAGACAAGAAAGGGCAACACATGGTCTTATGTTATGTTGTTGAAATATCACTTCATGGAGACCTCAAAGATAGGGCACAGCCATTGACATGTCAGACGTGTAATGGTTGCTGTCCAAATTTCCAGCAATGCAAGCCAGAGGTGATCATGTTGTGCACCCAGTCTCACCTCATACTTCCATAGGAGGTGCTGGAGCTGTACACCAGTGACAAAAGCAATCTGGCAATATTCATTCTCCTTGGAGTCACCCCTCATGAATTCTGGATGCACAACTATTACTTGTGCAAACAGGTGACTCAATGCCACTCCTGTGACAAGGACTGTCATTGACGAACTTCTGTCAACATGCCTCTCTCTGCTGCTGCAACAACATATGCTGCAACAATGGTCAAGATGCTAACAGTATGTGATGCTCCAGATGCCATCACACCATCTGTGTGGATACTTGTCTCACTGCAAACAAGCCCAGTTTATGACTGACAGTATGTAAATTGACTGTTTGATCCTGCACAGTTGAGTGAACAATATGTCTTTTTTTCTTGGACACTAGCTACATGGTGTCATTGAAATCCTGCATGGAACTGAGTATAGCCCTTGTAAATCCATGAATTCAATACACTGATGAGCCAAA
This sequence comes from Schistocerca serialis cubense, assembly GCF_023864345.2. Lineage (NCBI taxonomy): Eukaryota > Metazoa > Arthropoda > Insecta > Orthoptera > Acrididae > Schistocerca > Schistocerca serialis. The sequence continues at coordinate 257,647,775 of NC_064640.1, forward strand.
ATATTATGACCACCTGTTTAATAATGTGTCGTTCCACTTTTCAAACACAGTACAACAGAGTCTCTGCTTGTAATGGATTCTACAAGTCCTTGACAGGATTCCAGAATTATGTGGCATCAGATGTCTATGCACAGGTTAAGCAATTCCCGAAAATTTCAGGATGGTGGTTTACGGGCACTCAGGTGGCACCTAATATGTGTTCCAATGGGTAGAAATCAGGCACATTTACTGGCCAAGACATCAATTTGAGTTCACTATAATGCCTCTCAAACCACTGTAGCAGGATTCTAACCTTGCAAAATGGACAGTCATTTTGATGGAATATGTCATTGCCATAGTGGGAGACTTCAAACATGAAGCGATGCAGGCAGTCAGCAATAATGTTTATGTCGTTCACTGCTGTCAGGATGCTTTTGATTACCACCATAGATCCCATGGAAACCAAACTCAATGTACCCCATAGCGTAAGCACAATTCTGTCCTCACTGGTCTGCATCTGTTGTGCGATGCTTGTTTTGTGGAGTCATTTGCCTGCATGACAGTATGTAAGAATCCAACCATCAACCAGGTGTAACAAGAAATGTGATTCATTTGATAGGTGACGCATTTCTATTGATCCACAGTGAAAACTCAGGGACACGTAGGGGTCATGTGATGTGGAACTCCTCCAGGTTCAACAATGGCCTTTGAACGGTGTGCTCTGAAACAATTGTGCCTGCACAAGCATAGTACTCCATCATCTGATCTGCCACAGATTCTTATCTATCCTGGCTTACACAGTGGGGGATCCTCTGACCTCTACGTTTTGTGATCAGATGTGGTCATCCAATACCTTATGGCCTACTCGTGGTTTCACTGTCCTTCAACTACTTTCCACAGGTGCTCACAACATAGTACACTAACAGGCAACTAGATTCACTGTTTCAGAGATTCTCATTTCCAGCCGTAGTGCCACATCAATGTGCCCTTTGTCAAAACCGCTTATATCATTCGATTTCTGCATTTGTGGCCCTTCTCTTTGCTATAATGACTGCCCATTCATCTCTGTCCCACATACATTCTTTGCTTACTGCATCATGCGTCCACATCACCACCAGGAGGCATTCAACCTCACAGTGGGCAGTACTCATAATGTTTTGGTTCATAAGAGTATTCATCTAACTGCCATGAGATCCCGAGCATCGCAAGCAGCAACACTGTCGTATGATAAACTGCAGCCTCGATAGACCGCGATCCTGCTGTTGTCTTATTCTGACACATGCTGATAGATTGTTCCTCCTCCTTACACAGGACATAATATTATCATCTTAAAAATAATCAACATTCAAATTTGACTTCCGAATGAGAACCCCACCATGTAATCTTTCCTTATATAAAGAATAGGAATGACATTAATCCTACCTACTTTCTGCATTTGCACTGAAATGCTATCATTTGCATTCCTAGCCAAGTAGTATACTTCATGCCAATTTGACATTTGTTGCACATCATCTTCATGGTGTTGCAATTGTAATGGCCTTTGGTGCACAACAAAAACAAGACTTGATCCAGTATCAGTCCTCATGGTATACCTGTAGCGATTACTCCCTATTCTGAAGATGACTTCTGAATTTTGTAGGTTAATGGATGTGCTTAAAAACATCTTTTATATATTGCAGGGATGGAAAAATATTATCACTGTTCCAGTTGTAATTAAGCAGTGAGCAATGCTTTAGTGTTCTTCAACATACACTGAAAAATCAAGTAAAAGATGTCTTGTTAGCAACATGGTAATTAATACATACGTATTTAATATCAAATTTTCCTCAAAGAAAAAATGTTTAGTTTTAAGAGTTCTATTCAATTATATTAATTTTGTTCTGTCTTTCTGTCTGAAAATCCGAAGTTAACTTTAAATGTTCCAATGTTCCAGTTGCTTTCAGGTAACATATGGTTCCCTGTTCAGTTGGTCATTGATATGTAGCCTGAGACATATTTTTCTAAAAAAAAAAAAAAAAAAAAAAAAAAAAAAAAAAAAAAAAAAAACCATCATCAGAAATAATATGATATATGACATGAACCATTGACCTTGTCATTGGTGGGGAGGCTTGTGTGCCTCAGCAATACAGATGTGTGGTTCATGAAGAGGGGCAGCAGCCTTTTCCATAGTTGCAGGGGCAACAGTCTGGATGATTGACTGGTCTTGCCTTGTAACATCAACCAAAACAGCTTTGCTGTTCTGGTACTGTGAACGGCTGCAAGCAAGGGGAAACTACAGCCACAATTTTTTCCGAGGGCATGCAGCTCTACTGTATGGTCAAATGAATTGCAAGCAGAATGATGGAAGGAGTATATAGAGGGTCTATACAACAGAGGTGTACTTGAGGGCAATATGGAAATGGAAGAGGACATGAGATGAGAAGGGAGATGTGATACTGCATGACAAATATGACAAAGCATTGAAAGACTTATGTTGAAACAAGGCCCCGGGAGTAGACAATGTTCCGTTAGAGCTACTGATAGCCTTGGGAGAGACAGCCATGACAGAACTCTTCCATTGGGTGAGCAAGGTGTATGAGACAGGCAAAATACCCTCCGACTTCAAGAATATAGTAATTCCAATTCCAAAGAAAGCATGAGCTGACAGGTGTGAAAATTACTGAACTATAAGTTTAATAAGTCAGGGCTGTGAAATACTAACACAAATCCTTTACAGAAGGATGGAAAAACTGGCAGAAGCCAAACTTGGGGAAGTTCAGTTTGGATTCCAGAGAAATGTAGGAACATGCGAGGCAACACTGACCCTACAACTTCTCATAGAAGATGGGTTAAGGAAAGGCAAACCTATGTTTATAGCATTTGCAGACTTATGGAAAGCTTTTGATAGTGTTGACTGGAATACTCTCTTTCAAATTTTAAAGCTAGGGCAGGTGTAAAATACACAGAGAGGAAGGCTATTTACAATTTGCACAGAAACCAGATGGCAGGTATAAGAGTTGCGGGGCATGAAAGGGTGACAGTGGTGGAGAAGGGAGTGAAACAGGGTTGTAGCCTATTCCTCATGTTATTAAATCTGTATATGGAGCAAGCAGTAAAGAAAACAAAAGAAAATTTGGAGTAGGAATTAAAGTCCAGGGAGAAGAAATAAAAGCATTGAGGTTTGCCGATGACATTGGAATTTTGTTAGACGCACCAAAGGACTTGGAAGAGCAATAGAATGGAATGGACAGTGTCTTGAAAGGAGGATATAAGATGAACATCAACAAAAGCAAAACAAGGATAATGGAATGTAGTTTAAATAAATCAGTTGTTAGAGGGAGTTAGATTAGGAAATGTGACGCTGCAAGTAGTAGATGAGTTTTGCTATTTGGGAAGCAAAATAACTGATGATGGTTGAAGCAGAGAGAGGATATAAAATGTACACTGACAATGGCAAGAAAAGCATTTCTGAAGAAGATAAATTTATTAAATCAAGTGTAGAGTTAAGTGTCAGGAAGTCCTTTCTGAAAGTATTTGTATGGAGTGTAGCCATATTTAGAAGTGAAACATGGAAGATAAACAGTTTAGACGAGAAGAGAAGAGAGGCTTTTGAAACGTGGTGCTATGGAAAAATGCTGAAGATTAGATTGGTAGATCACGTAACTAGTGAGGAGGTACTGAACAGTGGTGGAGAGAATAGAAATTTGTGGCACAACCTGACTAGAATAAGGGGTTGGTTGGTAGGACACATTCTGAGGCATCAACGGATCACCAGTTTAGTTGGTTGGTTGGTTTTGAGGAAGGAGACCACAGACAGCGAGGCCATCGGTCTCATTGGATTGGGGAAGGACGGGGAAGGAAGTCGGCCGTGCCCTTTTAAAGGAACCATCCCGGCATTTGCCTGGAGTGATTTAGGGAAATCACGGAAAACCTAAATCAGGATGGCCGGACGCGGGATTGAACCGTCGTCCTCCCGAATGCGAGTCCAGTGTACCAGTTTAGTACCGGAGGGAAGTGCGGGGGATAAAAATCATAGAGGAAGACCAAGACATGAATACAGTAAGCAGATTCAGAAGGATGTAGGTTGCAGTAATTACTATTGAAAGTAATCAAGCAGCTTGACAGGACAGAGTAGCATGGAGAGCTGCATCAAACCAGTCTTTGGACTGAAGACCACAAAAACAACATGACATTGATCTTAGGTTAGTACTGGTCTAACAGTAAGAAAAGGAATAAAATAGTAAAGTTAGTTTCATAACAAAGTTCCAAATATTACATGAGCTCAAGAAAAGTCTTTTGGTTGAATGCTGTCAACTGGTTGCACTTCACTTCACTTCAGTAGATGCCTTCATGGAATATCTCGTCACAGAATGAAAAATCTGACTGTTAGAGCAACTGTCACTCACAAATACAGTGATAAGGTTGTCTGTACAACTGTTGAGAAACTTTACTTCAGAAATGAATACAGCCTCGAACAACTAGGCTTGTAATGCAACAGATATTTGACCAGGACAACATAGCAAACATCAATATTCAGATAAAACTTTTGTTTCTTAACATAGCAAACAGACAACTTAAAAAAAAGAGCATTAATGAAGTACAGGAAAACATCAAGAAAACTGACTTACTATATAGGAAACAGTAACATAATTTGGAAACAGCCAGTATTTTTGCGAGTAAACTTAAAAAAAAGGCCTAAAATTAAGAATGTAACTGATGGATCAATTGCAAAAACTGATTTACTATGTAGGAAACAGCAAGATAATTTGAAAACAATCAAATATTTTTGGGAAGAAACTTAAAAAAAGTCCAAAACCTAAGAATGTAACTGACAGATATAGGAACCCCAGGGATAAGAAATCTTCAAAGTAGGATAAAACCACCTACACACAAGGTATATCTGGAAAGTAATTCCATTATAATTTTCAGATAATCGTATTGATTCCAACTTACTCAGACAAATTGGCTTAGATAGGTGGGAGTCTTAGCTTTTCAATACTGTCTAGTTGCTCTTAACTTAATGAGCATTAGGACATCTTTTTCTGTGAGCCTCTTAATAATCCATTTGTTGTGACAATCAATGTGGTCCACACTTTAACAATGGTAATTCATCAAGTTCAGTGCTAAACTCAACAAATGTATTTCCAACATATACCAAATGATTCAGCAGGGCTAAGAGGACTTTAATTTGTCATATTTAACATTTGTGAGTGACTCTTCATGGTCATCAAAGAGCAAAAGTGAAAAAGTATGTATTTTTTGATCATTATATTTTGAACATCAACCATTGAATTACTGGGAATGAAAGATAGAGATTCCCTACTATGAGTGTGTACTTGAGAGATTTTCAAGGGACTTCCAACCACAAAAGGAGATTGCTCAGACCTAGCACTTCTACCAAGTTAGTGCTTCCAGCCACATCTGTCTCCACAACTAGGAGTTCTTGGCCAAACAGAAGTTGTCAACATTGGTCCAGTTGCCCTACCATCCCACATCTAGCTCCAAAAGACTTTTTCCTGTTAGCAATAATCAAGGTCAGTTTGAAAGTACTTCACTTCGGGGCCATCAAAGCAATCCAAAAAACAATGAAAAAGCCTCTAAATGTGATACCCATCAATGGCTACCAGAATGAGTATAGCACATAGCACAGTCACTGAAAAAAGGTGTAGATTTAAAAGGGGGGTTACTTCAAAGAATTTCAAATATTTGTAATGAGATATCCCCCCCCCTGCCCCCCCCCCCCCCCCCCCCCCCCACACACACACACCCTGGATATAACCGCATTATTTTTGGACACACCATATACAATACATTAATTTTGATTCCTGTTACCTCACCACAAAATTAAAAGAAAGTCTGGGCTTCAAAACTGACACAATTGCAAGTAATGATAGTTGTTGATTATGTTAAAGAAAATTTAATCTTGCATTGCTTTTCAAAAAGCCATCAGGAAGAGATGGCTCACTAGTGAGGTCATCTTCCTGAGAAAGAAATGTAAAGGGAATAAACAACAGACATTGGCAATTTCAAACACAGTGACTAGTGGAAGTAGAACAAGCTACACCGAGTCACCCTTCTCTAACATTACCTTTTTTTAATACACCTAACCAATACTAGGTATACGATCGATTATTGCACAAGTTAAAATTACCTCAGCTGTTTCATTAAAAGAATTCATATGATTTTGTGTATAATGTATTATATTTCAGGCTAAAATGTATAAAAAAGAAATTAATGTTTTACAATCAATATATACTATCAGTTAAAATTAATCTCCTTTTAAGGATAATTGAAATTACAAAATTTCTGGCATACTTAAAATTCATATTATTAATTAAACAATCTAATGCTAATTATTAAATTTGCTTCTGGATTTACTTATGAAATAATGATATAATTTGGTAAAGATTCTTCTCCTGTTGAGAAATTTTGTGATCTCTTTTGCTTTGTAAACTATTTGGAAAATGTGAGTAACACAGAATGTAAGAAGTGGGCATACCTCTGATGGAAATGCATGTATCTTGCTAAATTTGTCGACAACAATGTAATTATTAAAGTCAATGTGATTTAGAAGAAAGGGATAAAATAAAAAGATGTTTATAGCAACAGGCTAATCTTCATCAGTTATTTAGTGCAACAAGAACCCGCAACATTAAATCAAATTTTCAGCTGCAAGATGGTACCCCAGACAAGTCCTTGAACCATAGACAACATCAATGAGATAATGAAGATGAGTAAAAAGTTATTATCTTGCATATCTTACACCTCTCGAACCTTTTGAAAATAGTGAAAATAGATTTAATAGTGCTGTGTGAGAGGGTAAGATTACAAATCATAAATTCCTTACCTTCTTTGGTATTTTTGTGTTATTTCACCCTACTATCTCATCATTTCACTTTACTGAAGCTTTATTATCCAACCTATCATCTGTCTTCACTCATCAGCTGTGGTGATTCGAATGATAACCACTGGAATGAATCATGAGGACCCGTGTTTCATTTCCATTACAGATATCCTACAATCATGTTGAGAAGTGCAACAGACTGAGGAGAATCAGATTATGAACAGAGGAAAAGTAGGGTTTGAAGACAGCATTAGCATTTACATAACAGGTTTGAAAGGAACCAGTATTGAGCTAGAGGTGTAACAGCACAGAGGGTGACAATGTGCTTAGCAGAATTCTGCTGTATTGCTGTGCATTCACTGCAAATTTTAGGAATGACAGAGTGCCACATTTATGCTAAGAATTCTCTGCACATCCTGTTTTCTCTGTGTACATGTGCAAACAGGTATTGCTTCCACAGAACCATTTTTCTTCTATTTTGGTCATATACAGTATACACACATGATTGTGATACCAGAAACTATGCTGATCTTGCTTCATTTTACACAATATAATTAAGATCCATTTTAGGACACTTGTATTTCTAGGTGTTCAATGTTTCTCTAAATAACTCAGATAGTTATTGGTTCAGTAGTGGCATTACATCCCACTTTTCCTGTCACAGTTGACACCTCTAATAATCTCCTTACCAAAGAAATGTGAAATCTGAAGGTTATACTGCATCAGTCTTTGCAAAACTTCAGAAATCTACTTTTACAAATGACTTTTTAATTTATTGGTCTCCCATGACATTTTATTTTAAATTGGACTTCAGGATAACTTCTCATCTGTTACTAATTTTATATGCTCCTGCATCCTGCATTTCCCCTTTCATTATCATTGGCACCAGAATAATGAATTTCTAATTCTCAAATTTTCAAAATTTGGAAGCTTAATTTATAACTTGATGCATGCCTAGTAGATTAATTTTTTAAGCTGTTTTACCTGTTATCCTGTTTCATCCTTGCTTAATAGAGATTAAAATAAATTTTAATAAAATAATGGAAGCTTCATCCTGTGTTTGGTAAAGACCATTCTATGTATAAACTTTCATAAATGTGAAATATGTCAGTAAAGTGCTTGAATAATTTACAAAATTTCTGCAATGTGTGCAGTGAAGGAATTTTAAAATCTGAGACGTACGGTTTTTTCACTTCTCGGAGAAATATAATTTCATTTATGGTATAACTGATGCCAGTACATAACTTAGCACAACACACATAACATGCATATTGTCAACTGGACAGAAAAAAGTAGTTTGTAGGAAGTACTGTTTAGAATTCCTGTAAATTTGAGGGACCTGAAAAACTGCTGTGATTTGACACTCCTCTTCAAATAATTTCACAGTACTAACATAGTTGCATTAAATTTTGGAAGTGGAATATTTTCAAGAAACCTCAGGTATATCTTACAAATTTTCACTATACAAAAAAGAAAATATCAAAGAAGGATATACACAAGATTTTTATGAAAGTGATTATGTTTATTGCGCACTCATTTCTTGGTGTTGTGTTAAAGTGTAGAGGTCACACGTTTACATTTTCCAAAATGAACTTACACGGAAAATTAATAATTAGCATGCTAATATTGACAACATGCCTTTCAGATATAGAGAAAGACATTACTGCTATCTCTGCTGGTTCATTACGTAACTACCAGTAAACATGTAATATATTTCTTTTCTAAATACATAAAGCAAAATATTGAAAGCATTAGAGAGATTTTCAGATGTAAATACATACAAATAAATAAAATGACAATTTGCTACATGAAATATTACCAGATCGAGATTCAGCAGAGTTTCTTGAAAAATTCATGACTGGTACCATCTATCTACAGAGTAATACTGAGTTCCCTTAGAGTAACTATGGAGGGAATTGTTTTACTAAAACTGACAGAATTTGACTAGCACCCTTAACTAAATACTAACACAGTATTATCTCTGTTTATACTGCATTAGAAAGCAATACCTAAAACCTACATATGACCCCCATGGAAGACATCATATGCTTACATTTATGCCATACTATAAACAGTTGCAAGAACCATTTACCCCTTTCAGTGCACAAAAATTTGTTAATGAAGCCACATTACAAACTACAGAATTAACATTAAAAGCAGTTTTAATTCACAGTTGTAGTTAACCTTTAAAGATGAGGAACTTAAACTACTACAACAAGTGTGTAGCGAGAGTAATCACTAACTATGGAAAACTAATGAGCATCCAGAACAATTGGTGTTTCTTGCTACATAACTGAGTGACTGTTGTGTTCTAATCCTGACTTTATTAATTTGTGTAGTAAATAAATATCCAGTGAAAAGAAACTCAAATTAATGCAGTTCCTTCTGTATATAAAAATCCTGAATGTTCAGAAGTCTTTATGAACACTAAGTACTGGTTGATATTCAAAACATGCAGATTACACAAAGCACCTGATGCTACCTACTAGAATGGTTAATGAGATACTGACATTTCTTTCCCATTACCATGCATTTAATCTTACAGAAGCACAAACTTGTCTCCTATGGTAAATAAGTAATTTCCAAACAAAAAGACTATCAGCACCATACATAATAAATAATAAATAAGTACCTATACCACTGAATTTTAAAGTATAACTGTTCAAGAATGTATCAACAGGAAGATTAATTATATCCAACGAACTAATTTACACTTGCACTGTCACATCATGAAAAGTTAAATATCAATAATTTCTTAAGCTTTCTTGTACATTTTTCCCTTCATAAAGTATTCGCAAAAAGAAAGGATTTTTGAAAACTAAACAAAGAGAACAAAGTCATCACAAAAAAGAAATAACATGTCACTTTATAATCAAACATAGAAAACTAAACATCTTTCATTTCAGTACAAAAAGTGGCAGTACTTAAAAGATTACAAATTTATAGTTAAGCACAGAAGACCAATTTTCGAACATATTTTCATGAAAATTATTTAAAACTTCATTTTTAGGAATTTTAATGCTACAATTCTAAGATGAAATGGCTCAATAAAGCAAAACTATCAAATAATTTAGAAGTTGTCAAATTTTTGCAGTTCACAAATGGATAGGATGGCAATGGGTATTTTTTTAAATGTAAGCCTGTAGCAGGCAATCATTGCTTATATTTGTTTTATCTGTCAACTTAGTTGACTCACAGATTAAAAAACTGCTACACCCCATACAACAAGTGGTAAAAAAGCAAGTGATTACTGCCATGTGTAAATCTCATTCAGAATATTAAATTTACTAACATTATTTCTGACACTATTTCTCATTTCAATATCAGGAAATTTTACAGTTCTGGCACACAATACAAAATTATTGCTGGCATATGCAATGTTTATGGTTTTTTATACAAAGTCGGTTCCATATGAAAATAAATTACTTTATAGCAGCTTATACTCTTAATTAAGTTTAAATAAATAAAATATACTTAAATATTCATGAACATTTCATACATATGGACTGAAAATTTCTTCTATCTAAAATACTTCCATGCATTATATATGTGCAATAACAATGAAACTCCAAGTAGCCCAATAATCAACATTCCCAGATTTTCACAAAAAAGTATGAAAAACAGTCAAGGCTACAAAAGTGTGCTGAATGCTTTCCATTTACTCACATATACACATGTGAACAGTAAATTCTATCAATAATTACTCCATCATTATAAAATGGAATTAGTACAAAACTGGTGTGTAATAACATCAGAGCTACTTTTCTGGTTCAGCACAAATATTTTCAGTACAGTGGGAAGGAAGGAAGGTTCCTAGACATCTTATATCTTCACAAACTGCAGAAGCTTTCCACAGTTCTTTCTGCTGAACAAAATTTAAAATCTGTTTACAAGTTTACTTGAGAATTCTGTGTCCCATGTTCTTTCCCACACACAAGAACATCTCTTCGTGCAAGTAAAACACACACACACACACACACACACAAAAAAAACTGAAGTGATTCTGATCAGATGATAACCAGTAGTAATGATGTTAAACTAGCTGCTCTGTAAAAGAAAAAAAGACCATGTTACCAATGCAATTTTAGTTCAAAAGGTGAAAACACTGTGTTTCAAATAAATACCGTATTGGAATATAAGTATTGGATAATAATAAATTTGAAAAACTGCAATAACTATCAAATTAAGACTATTAGCTACAGAAGAGGAGCCCTTGCTGAATCAAAAATGAGCTGAGGAGGATATACATCCAACCACAGAGTTTCTAGTTTTTAAAGCTTCTTCAGGAGATAAAAATGCAGAAAAGGTACAGATGCAAATGGATGGAAGGAAAATTCATTCAAAATATAGTGTGGAGAAACAGGACTACTGCATTAACTTCCAGTTCTAGAGGTCAATACCTAGCAGCAAGTAATTGATATATCAGAAATGGGAGTCGAAGTACACAAGCAATCAGAAGATGATGGAAGGTAAAGAAAAGAATAAAAACTTTGGTAAACAGTAAAGATGATAAGTAAGCTATAAGGAATGAGCAAAATGGGGGATACATTATGAAACAAGGAAAAGTAGAGATACAAGATGCAAATCAGTGTTCAGCAATCCACAGCCAGTTTGCCCCATGCTGCCCACAGAGTCATCATTGTTTTGGTCGTAATACACAAGGCAACATGAAATTCAATTTTTTTCTGCATACAAGAACATAGATTTCTAAACAACCAGTCAGAAAGAGGAATTGGTAATTGCAATTTAGTCAGGGTATTTCACTGCTGATAATAAAGATACATATATGTTGTTGGTCACAATGCAGTAAGAAAACAAAAGTCATGGACTGCAAAATGATGTGACTACAAAAGATGGCCCAGCTCCAACTACATCAGCATTTGTCATGCAGTATATGGTGAACCTACAGAAGTATTTATTCTTCATGAATCACAATGCAGTCATAGAAAACACTAGGTGAGTTATAATCATCAGTATTATTACTATTATTACACTTTCTCCATTTCATAAAGGAACAACATATGCAAAACATACATCACAATAAGCATCAGTCTGGCAACAGAGTCTGTGTTGTTTATAGCTGCTGATGAGGGCATAACTTTCTCCGAGATCACTGGAAAAAAAGCCAATGAGCACAGCATATCTGATGGTGAATAAATTGTGATATTTTACTAAGGTTGTGATTTGACTAAGGTTGTGATTTCCTGTGATACATGTTATGCCGCACCCTTATATGGACTGCTGCTTTTCTGCCATGTTTAAGAATATCTCAGTAACACTGAGGGTATGTTGTGCAATCGAAATCACCAGTGTTCCCTGCAAACTATCACAATGAGATAAATGTTAATTTATTTAATTTTGTGAAATGTTGAGGATTAGAATTGGGTGAGCAGTCCAGCTGTTCAAATGCCTATCTATAGGTAACATTACTAAAATGAATGCCATATGTCACTTGATTGTACCAATTTAACATAGTTTGAGGTATCAATTGGTACTTAAAATTTTTCCTCAGTTGACTGTTGAGATAAGTGTGTATCTTGGCAGCAACTCAAGTTGGCACCTGCTCCTCTTCCGTGACAACCTCAGCTACCAACGGAAATTTTTAATTGCTTTTGCAAAGTCATATATGAAATAAACAGATAATCAATAGTCCACGTTCCTACAGACAGGAGGAACAAATTTAAAGTTAGCCAGTTCTACATATAGCATTTGCTTGACAAATTCTATATCATCTTTGTATTTTTCAAAAACACAGAAAGAAAATTTTTTAACACAATTTTCCCTGTAAATTCATTTCTTAACAGCATCAACCCATTACTCATAACATCTAACGTGAACACTAACAAATATTTATTATTTTGATAATGGTTGCAAGAAACATCTCACCTTGGATGCTAAATCTTCCTGATCCTGTACATGCTGGAGGCCAGCACAACAGTGTAACATCAGGACTGCTAATTCTTGTACTTTTTCATCTGATTTGCTTATCAGGTATTCAGCTCTGGCTTGAGAGACAGGATCTTTAGATTCATTACTCTCCTTAGTCAGCAGTATACGCGATTGTGTTTCAGCATCTATCGCAGCTTTCAGCTTCCCAATCTTGAAAAGAATGAATTTAGAAAGATAAATACAAACATATATCCTACATAACTACACACGAGGTTGTGTGTTTTTATAGTTATTTGGTTAGGTGGTGATTTTTTCATTAATAAACGGACAAAGAAATTAGTTTTTTTGTTTGTTAGCATATGATCAAGTAACACTTGAGTTCTGTAGAACTCATCTGAGGCTATATTTTAAAGAAAACCCTATAAATAAGACAATAACTGTTTACAAAAAGAACTATAATTGTTGAGTGACAACCACAATAACAAACACAGTTTTTGTAATGATAAACAGAAGGCTGAAAGTTTAAATTAAGTACAAATGTGACAATACCCGATTGTAATAATATGTTATTGACATTTGTAATGGAGGAATTTAAAATATGCACTGAAAGTACGGTGTGTGCTTAAACCTGATTTGAATAATACTTTAATTTTTGACATACTATATTCTCTTCATGGATTTAACCAAAATGTTTTCACACATCAGATATGCCAGTGCTGATGCATCTTTGCCAATTACACCTCACGTGGTTGAAATGTACTCATTTCGATACATCTGTTCTCTTCCTGGAATCCACAGCCAGAAATAAAAATTATTTTGTGTTCCCTTCAGATTTAACCTCTTTCATGATTTGTTCTTTGATAAGACCTGGATTCCATGGTATTTTGTGGTAATCACACTGTAATTGAAGAAATCAATGCCTGAAGATCAAAATGTAGTTACAGTAGTAGGTGGTAAGTAGAGCATCCTCTTTGTATAATGCATAGTGAAACACTGTTGGCAGATCTAGTATGATCTATATCTGAATTCTATTACTGTGCTAAAATATAGATCCCAGTGGCTGTTATATGGTCACTGTGTAACAGCTATGCCTAAACTTGCATGCAGTCATACTGTTTGCAAAACTGCCAATCTAGCTGACCCTAAACTTGCCACTGGCATCATGTCCACGTGGCTCCTCTAACACCTCAGCCTCTGTATGTGACAATGTGGTGGCAGCTAGTTCATTATATCTTTTCCATGAGACATGAAGTAACTGAAGAACAAGTCTTCCAGTTCTGCTGTTTGTGTATTCATTGGGGAAAAAAAGAAAAAGGAAAAAAAGGTCAAAATTACCTAAAACTTTATAGATGTCAATCTAAGTACATAACACTAATGGCACAATACATAAATCAACAAATGCAGAAAATTCACACACTTTATGGCAGACTCTACTACTCTATTTAGTCGATTCTGACAAATCTTCAACTAGATCTCTAAATTCTGTACACTAAGAGGCTACAGAAAATGGCATTTCAGGTGGATAAATTTACGCTCCATTGATTAGATGTTCATTAATCTGGTTGGATCAGTAAGTGTGATCATGTGTTGCAAAAATTCCCATGACACACACATAGCGTGCAGTCCTACATTAATCTATTGGAGTAGGTCTTCAGCAGGCCTGTCATGAGCCCAACACATGTGGTCACAGAATGACCTTCATACAGTGGTGTGCTATCACAATTCCTAGTACCACCAACTGGGTGGGTGGGAGTAATATACAATTGACACCCTGATCATCACAGCAGTAGTGGGGGATTGGGTGCCATTCCATAGCAAATGCTAAAGTGAGGTGCTAATCCTTCAGATATACACACCGCCGTCATCAGTGCACATATGAAACCTGGATTTATCACTAAATACAATGTGGTGTGCAAATGCTGGATCCCAAAATATACCTTTTACCAGCCACTGGTGAGAAAATGCTGGATCACAAAATATCCCTTTTACCAATCACTTGGCTTAATTAATCAAGTGGATGTGTGTCTAGCAGTCTCATCTGAATTATTTGTGTCATAAGCAATACAGTAATATTCCCAGAATAAAATCAAAAAATTTATCCCCTCTCAAATTACATTTGTTCACTGATTACAACAAAATTCACATAATTGGTAAAAAATGAAACTAAATACATATCATACCACTTACAGAGGCTTAGCTGTTAGAAGAGCCATGTGGACATGAAGCCAGTGGCACGTTAAGAGTCAGCTAGGGTGACAGTTTTGTTGCAAAGGGTATGGCTGCATGTGAGTTTAGGCATCTCTCTTAAGGTGCGTTTACACTGCGATTTGTATCGGCACATGTATGAGATACATGTATATGCGACTTTGCGACATGTATCGCGACTTGTATGAGCTGACAAGTATCAACTTCATACATGTATGAGCGTGCGTTTACACTGATTTGTATCACTGTGCGATGGCTTCCGACGACGATTTGGAAGTTTTCACATTTTTATGTGCTGGTACACTTGCTCTTTTGGAAGATGATAGGAAGAAAAGGCGGAGGAAGCGTACATGGTGGCACAGTGAGTTTCTCGCGAATTAACGCTAAAGGATGGCGCATATTTTAGAAATTATGTTAGGATGAGTATGGAGGATTTCCGCGGTTTGTTATCACTTGTGGCTCCTCTTGTGTCCAAAACCAACACAAACTTTCGGGAAGCGATTCCACCAGAGGATCAGTTGGCAGTAACACTCCGTTTTTTGGCCACTGGGGATTCCTCTTGAAACGAAGATTTCATTACAAAACATTTGCATTGTCGCGCGATTGCTAATGCCAACGTCTTACACACGATTGTCGGCATCCGTTGTCAACATTATCACGCGAGGCCGCCGGAATAATAGCAAAAAATTGATATACGTGCCAGATGCATGAAAAAATTATAGAATGTATTACATACCGTGATATATATAAAACTTTTACCTTTACGTCTTGGAATAAAACTTGCACAATGGCCTCGCAAACACGAAGAATAATGTTGCATACGGCACTTTATGATGTTCTATGCAGATACATTAACGTCGAAACGATAGTCGGCACCTCCAAAACTCAAACAGCCGCCAAAGAGCCTGGTACTACGCATGCGCTAATCGTCAAAATAAGCGGCAGGCGACAAGACGACAGGAAATGATAGTACTGCGCATGCGCGAGTTCTTCAAATGTCGCTCATACATGTCGCGTATATGGCCAAAAAGCGATATACAAAATGTATACGCGACATGTATGAGCTGGAGGGTCCGCATACAAGTTCCGTGAATTTTTGTATGAGGTGATGTATCGCGACATGTCAAATTGACATGTCGCTCATACATGTCGCGATACATGTATCCCAGTGTAAACGTACCTTTACACAGTCATCATATACAACCACTGCGGTCTCTATTTTATCACAGCAATAGAAGTCAGATAGCAGCACATTCATAACCTCAAACGAGACTGGGTAACTCCACATGGCACTGCACAAGACATGCGGCAAACTTCCTAGTAACTTGGCTGCAAACCAACTACTTGTCCTTGGGGCTTGTGTAATGTTACTGCTTTTTTTTTTTTGCCACAAATTGATATTTACACATGATCCAAGGTAGTTTACAGATTGTTGCTGCACAGACAGCTAAGCAGTGATGCTGTCAAGGTAATAATATGGAAATCACAGTAAATCAAATCTCTAACACTGATTTTATGTAGAAAAAACCCTTCTTCCATATGCTGCAATTTTCACAGATAACAATGTAGATAAAGAGGCCAGCACAGGAATTAGGAAATTGAAATCATAATTACTCGTAAAACCTCCAAATAAATGTTCAGTAGGGATATTGCAAACAACTTGTTCCCAGGGTAAAAATTATATAGAAGCTCAATTAGATTTAAATGGAAAAGTCAAGTGATGCAACCAAAGTAATGGATAGATATAAACATAGTGATATTGAGGTACAAAGAGGATGGGAAGATCAGAAGAAGAGACTGGAAGGAATATGGTAGGAACAGCAGAGGAAAGTTATGGAAAAGAGAAAGAAAACAAATGACTGCATGGATGAGCAAGTGACACTAGAGATAGCTATCAATAAGAGTTGTTGTTGGGTTGTTTTTGGGGAAGAAGACCAGACAGCGAGGTCATCGGTCTCATCAGATTAGGGAAGGATGGGGAAGGAAGTCGGCTGTGCCCATTCAAAAGAACCATCCTGGCATTTGCCTGTGATTTAGGGAAATCACAGAAAACCTAAATCAGGATGGCCGGACACGGGATTGAACTGACGTCCTCCCAAAAGCGAGTCCAGTGTTTAACCACTGCGCCACCTCGCTCAGTATCAATAAGAGAAGAAGTCACAGTAAAATGCTGGTGGGAATTAATTACACAGCAGGGATAGAGAGTACTGAGAGGGAAGATACCACGAGTGTGACCTGTTCGAGTATTTTACAGCCTAGTAAAAAGGGAAGAATAACTTTCCTACAGGCTTTTATTTCAGTTTGTCATTGATAGTTTTACCTGATAGAGGTTACAACCATTCCACACTATAGCATCGTGTCCTAACTGCAGCTAAATTCAACGTTTCTCTAAAAAGTTGGTAGCAAATAGGGTTACAGCATATACATTTAATGTAGGCTAATTCACTCTGTAAGATTTGTTATGATATGATACGGTATATGTCATTGTCTCATCTGCTGGATGTAGTTGACTCGTGTCCAAACAACTCAGAACTTATGGTAATCAGGAATGCTACAGTCTTACCGGCATAACCTATAATTACAATGTGGCCATTCTTTAGCTGTTCATGTTTTAGCAATGACATTTCCACTAATACATCTTACTGATTAACAGAATTAACCAACAATATCAAGGAACAATTTTTGCAGATTTTCTAGAAGGGATGTTGACGGAATGTTTCATTTTTTTGAAGAACTGGCAACTTCAACCCATTGTTTGTTTCAATTTCATGTGATAAAAACTTCATTTTAATTTTTCTGAAGCACTGAGTAAAATCTGCTGGTTTTTTAGACAAATGGGGAGAACAGCAAATACACATTCTGAACTGTACAATATTCATCCAATAAGAAGAGCAGTTCTGGAATTCAAAAATATATCTGCTTATTATTTACAAAATTAGGCAGTTTATGAAAAGACTGACAAGAATGAAACAAGAAGTTTAGTAAATGGCAGCTGTTATAAAAATATTAGATACTCTTACCAACTTGTTAATTTTTTCTTTGCGTTCTGCTATTGGTAAATCTGAGTACAAGTCTTTCCCAGTAGATTTTGCCACAGCCATAGGATCCTGATGACTAGGCTGCTGCAGGAGGTGACTGAATGTGGAGGAAACTTCATCACCACCATCCAGTAGAAGTTGTGGAAGACCAGATAAGCTGTCAGTCATGGAAACCTGTAGAAATAAGTTACACTGTAATAGTTTTATGTTGTGTAAAGTACAAACCAAACATACAAATTATTCATATTTTTTACAGCAAAAATCCGCCCCCAGATTATTGAACAATAACTTTCCTTTATGTAATGATTATGTTCACTATTAACATCCTAAAAGACAATTAAAATGACCTTAAATATTTGTATGGTTAATTTTTAATGAGTTATTTTCAAGCAATCTGTTTTAAGCCTGCTGGAAAAACAGAACAGACATAGTACTTTTCTGACTCACATCTTTCTTGTGTGATGGCCTTTTTCGGCCTTTCTATTATGCTAATATACAATGGAAATTGAGCAGAAACTGGTTCATTACAAAATTTTGTTTATTTAACATTTAGATATGTCCATTCTTTTTTACAAAACATTCATGTAGAGGTAACAGAAAATCATATCAGTCCAAGTGTAATCAAGAACTATTAGCTTATGCTTATTAATTGTTTTTCCAAATCTGTAGCAGCAGAAGGGATTTTCCATGTATATTATTAATTGAACTAGTCACTATCATACATAAATCTGATTTTCCACAAAGATAAAATTCCATTTAGCATGCATATCAAAACATTTAACACTTTCATGTCATGCTAATCTCATTTAACAGCTGTGGCAAATTTTGTGTGTTTCTATAACTGGGTACAGGAGGCAAAGCCATGCCCACAATAATCTAGAAAAGGAAACCACAACAATGTTCCACAGGTCTACATAGCTGAGACAACACCACATTTAGCTAGGACAGGGTAACACATTTTACACAGTACAGTACACAAAATAACAAATAGTACAGAAAACAACACACATAATGGTAGTTGAAGATGGTGGGTATTTTATTATAGTATCCACTATGAGAGATGGACCTGTAATTTAGTCTAGCATGTGTTATATAGTACATATTCTCACCTGTTCAAGAAACATTATTTAATGACTGAACTCGGACGTGACAAGGTGGTGACTTAACTGCTAACTGAAGCTCAAAAATGGATGCTTGATGTCCAAAACCATTTACTTAATAAATTGTACAGTGAAAGGGATACTGGAAGCTATATACTATGTCCTGACCACTTGCTGTCACTGCATGCCACCATGTCAAATATTACCTATATCCTAACTGTTTAGTGCACAGACATATAATGCTTAAAGTCAGTGACATGGACTTCATTCTAAGTATAGAGCCACATTTCAATTGTGGCAAGTGTACAAAGTAATTCAATACATTTTAACAAAGTTTGGTTGTGTAACTGCATCTGATGTCTATAAAAATACCTTTTGCAGTGCAATTTATTATAAAAATTGTTAAAAATTGGAAAATGAATATACGTCATACACAGACATACTTAACAGATTTGGGTAAAGAAAATCTTATTGAGCTGTTAAATATGTCTAATCATTACTCATTTATTTTCCAGCTAAGTAGTGGCCTCCATATTACATAAATTTATGCTCCATTTTTCTAAATTTCCACTGTCGTATTTTCCTACATTTGCTTAACATCAATGAAAACACCTGTTTGAAGCTCCAATCATGATCGGTGTCTTTGTTAAATTATAACGCAACCTATGACAACAGATGGTAAGCATCATCCACTCAGTACAGAGTTGTCAATCCTGATATTTCACTTTTAATTGGCTTAATACAAAATGAGCAGCTCTGTTCTGACAAGGCTGAGACAGGAAATGTATATGACCTAGTTTAGGTATGATTTTCATATTCACTTGGAAGCACTAATGGGAACTACAGCAAACATAAGCAGTGATGTTCGAAGACAAAGAGCAAGACAACTATTTCTTATTGAATGTTCAGCCTTTTACAGCTCTGAGTCCCAGCTCTGGACTTCACTGTTCACATTTATTTTGTCAGAAAAATATACAGTTAAAGTCCTCAGCTGTAAACAGTGGTAAGGGACACTTGATGAGAAACAGAGTTATTGTATGTAAAACATGGTACATTATGTGTTTTATTCACATTAGTTGATAGCTCCACAATAAACTGAGAAATGGCAGTTATTTTACATTCTCACTAATGGAGACTTTGTCAGGATTTGTGGATGTAAACATGGCTGCTGGTAGTAGTAATGAGTGCAGTGTTTGTTTCTGAAAAATGATTTTCAGTGACAATCTATACAAATCTGATGATGATGATGATGGGATGATGATGATGATGATGATGATGATGATGATGATGTGGATAGTAACAAATCAGATAAAGATCCTCAATATTTTCCTGAATGCAAGTGTTCTTCAAAATCTGTTGCTGATCAGAAAAATGTGAATAATCATTTACGCACGCAAACAATGTTACCACTGTTTGCCATTGTTTACATGAGTTTACATGGCAGTGTGTTGGCAAAAATGTTAAGGTGCTGAATCACAGATTAATTTTTAAGACTGTTGTACACCATTATTTAAAAAATTGGTAATGCGGATATTAGTATCATAAACTGTAACCAAACAGATCTTTATATTTTTGAGAGGTTTTCATTAATCCACCCAGCACATAAACAGTGATAAGTCAATACTAACTGCTGTTAAGTGCACTCATTTTCCAAGTAAACAATGTAAAGTACCCATTGACATATTTTTAAGGATAAAATTTGGGATAGAATTTACAATTTTAAAAATATGTTGTTACTCTATAAATGATTGAAAACAATGATTTATCTGTAAAAAAAAATCACAACAGATGTACTTGAAGTATCTTAGTTATGAGAATTCCTCAAAACAACCAACTTGTCCCTTACCATTGTTTGCAGCCCACACCTTCATTTATTATCAATAAAGTTCTTTATCATCAGACTGACAGTGCACATGATCAAAACATGTTTAAATGTATTCAGATACTCAACACTTATATTCTATGACCATTGCTGCCAAAGCTTCTCTCTTTTGCAACAATGTGGTAGTGGCAGTATTTCCGGCAAATGGGACTCAAAAGTGAGGTCATCAATTCACCATTGCTTATGTCATAGGACAAATTTAATTAAATTGTTGAAAATTAACCATATGCACACAGAAAATTAACAAAAAATTCCATTCACACACAAATAGCACATACAAATTCACATGCTTACATACTTAAAATCTCAAAATGGTTACATTCAAAACAAATTAAAAGTTGGAATCTAAAAGACATTTAAGATAATAAGGCTGGTTGGTCACACAAACAATACAATGAACCAGTCACCATGAAATACATTAAAATCATCATCCAAGGGATTACAATACTGAAACTAGATTTCATTGATACCACCGCCATTTAAAATACAGTGAACATTTTCTCAAAAGCCTACCCCCACCCCAACTCACTTCTTGTTCCATACAAAATACAGGATGTTAAAATGTTATATATTGAGAATGGTAAAGAAATGTCCCATATTGTTGGGTTTCCTTGTTAGCAGAGAAGCAAAGCACATGTCAGAAGCTGATGCCCAATTCAGAACTGGGTGAGGACTATTAAATTCCTCCTGTGCAGTTGGAAGAAAATGTGCCATTGTTGGCCTGCACACTTCAGTGGATGCAGTTGCTTCCTCTTCACTTTCAGATAACTATGACTCCATCTCACTGACAATTCCTGTCTCACTTAAAGGGTAATTACCGGAACAGGGTGTTACAGTACACTATAAGTTATTCTTGACCAGCTGCTCTAACTGTTATATCAGATAAATCTTTTCCATCTACTCCCACATGCCATATCAAACAGAATATCACCTCTTTCTGATATTTCTGTTGGATGGACAAAGGTTTCTGAAATGTCTACACCAGTTTATCTATGGAGTCCACATGTTCAAGTGAAAGGAATATTAAACAATAAGATCTCAATTCCTGCTATGCCTTTAACATCATCCATAACTCTGCCTTATACACTGAGCATTTGGTAGGTAGGTCAAAGATTATAAAGGGAAGACAACGGAGAATTCTTTGTTACCTTCTTTCTTAAACACATGTCAGTAATAGAAAGAAATACACTCCTGGAAATTGAAATAAGAACACCGTGAATTCATTGTCCCAGGAAGGGGAAACTTTATTGACACATTCCTGGGGTCAGATACATCACATGATCACACTGACAGAACCACAGGCACATAGACACAGGCAACAGAGCATGCACAATGTAGGCACTAGTACAGTGTATATCCACCTTTCGCAGCAATGCAGGCTGCTATTCTCCCATGGAGACGATCGTAGAGATGCTGGATGTAGTCCTGTGGAACGGCTTGCCATGCCATTTCCACCTGGCACCTCAGTTGGACCAGCGTTCGTGCTGGACGTGCAGACCGCGTGAGACGACGCTTCATCCAGTCCCAAACATGCTTAATGGGGGACAGATCCAGAGATCTTGCTGGCCAGGGTAGTTGACTTACACCTTCTAGAGCACGTTGGGTGGCACGGGATACATGCGGACGTGCATTGTCCTGTTGGAACAGCAAGTTCCCTTGCCGGTCTAGGAATGGTAGAACGATGGCTTCGATGACGGTTTGGATGTACCGTGCACTATTCAGTGTCCCCTCGACGATCACCAGTGGTGTACGGCCAGTGTAGGAGATTGCTCCCCACACCATGATGCCGGGTGTTGGCCCTGTGTGCCTCGGTCGTATGCAGTCCTGATTGTGGCGCTCACCTGCACGGCGCCAAACACACATACGACCATCATTGGCACCAAGGCAGAAGCGACTCTCATCGCTGAAGACGACACGTCTCCATTCGTCCCTCCATTCACGCCTGTCGCGACACCACTGGAGGCGGGCTGCACGATGTTGGGGCGTGAGCGGAAGACGGCATAACGGTGTGCGGGACCGTAGCCCAGCTTCATGGAGACGGTTGCGAATGGTCCTCGCCGATACCCCAGGAGTAACAGTGTCCCTAATTTGCTGGGAAGTGGCGGTGTGGTCCCCTACGGCACTGCGTAGGATCCTACGGTCTTGGCGTGCATCCGTGCGTCGCTGCGGTCCGGTCCCAGGTCGACGGGCACGTGCAACTTCCACCGACCACTGGCGACAACATCGATGTACTGTGGAGACCTCACGCCCCACGTGTTGAGCAATTCGGCGGTACGTCCACCCGGCCTCCCGCATGCCCACTATACGCCCTCGCTCAAAGTCCGTCAACTGCACATACGGTTCACGTCCACGCTGTCGCGGCATGCCACCAGTATTAAAGACTGCGATGGAGCTCCATATGCCACGGCAAACTGGCTGACACTGACGGCGGCGGTGCACAAATGCTGCGCAGCTAGCGCCATTCGACGGCCAACACCGCGGTTCCTGGTGTGTCCGCTGTGCCGTGCTTGTGATCATTGCTTGTACAGCCCTCTCGCAGTGTCCGGAGCAAGTATGGTGGGTCTGACACACCGGTATCAATGTGTTCTTTTTTACATTTCCAGGAGTGTATATGTATAAAATGATGTCAAATGCTTTCTTTAGGGAAAAACTCTTGGTAGTGTGTCAGCTTCCTGAACTCCTTACATCCAAAATTAGTCTCAGCCTCATAAACATCCAGAGGTACTAGTTACAGCCCTAGTTCAGGATATTAATACTTGTCAAACTAAGCCCTTCTGAATGCACATTTGTTCAAACACAGGTGTTCTTGTTTTTCAAGAACAATGGTGGTACACATAATTTACACTTCAATGAACAGTAGTGGTAACAGTAGGTTGAGGAACAAACTTGATTCAGTGCACTTCTTGCACCATTAGAAGTTGCTATCATGTGACAAGCATTGGGTTCATCAGCCTCGACACACAGGTTAAATATAATAGCATTTCTATATGGTCCTGTGGCCATTTTTACATCTTAAAGGTGGACAGAATTAAGAAGCTATAAGT
This sequence comes from Schistocerca serialis cubense, assembly GCF_023864345.2. Taxonomy (NCBI): domain Eukaryota; kingdom Metazoa; phylum Arthropoda; class Insecta; order Orthoptera; family Acrididae; genus Schistocerca; species Schistocerca serialis. The sequence goes on from NC_064640.1 coordinate 257,671,735, forward strand.
ATGAATCGTGCATCAATCTGTACACAGGGCACCCATGTTCAGGACATAATCAGAAGAAGATGATAGTGCAGGAAGCAAGAACAATCTATGTATATGTTCCTGCCATTAAGCCACTTAAAAATATTCAGGGTCTTTGAGATACAGTATTCAGAATTTGGATGTATAGCAGCCATGTAGCCTTTTCTTTTCCAATGTGAGTATCAGGAATTTCATGCTATGTTTAAAATTAAGGATAGTGTATTTCAGTCATATTTAGCAAACTGTACACATACAGTTTCCTCTACACAGAAAGAGCAACCTGATGTCTCTTCCCATTATTCAACCCTCCTTATCATTGAATGCAGTATACTGAATTTACAGTGTGATTATAATTAAAGTTTCAGTTTCAAAACACTGTAAAGAAAGAACTACTGCTCAGAATGACATAAAATTTGAACAGACTATTACGAAGAAGAGGGAACATTACAGGGAAATAATAATAATAATAATAATAATAATAATAATAATAATGCTATGTCTGGAATGGTAAGGAAAGAAGATAATAATAATGTACATTTTACCACCTGATGGCACTGTGAGCAGCAAAATATGCAAAATAAAAGATGTTTAGTACACAGTTGTTCCTCAGTTTGCATCTAAGACACCTGGCATGACTCTCTCAATGCTGGATCATGTGCTGCTTGTAAAGCTCTTTTACAATGGTGACTGTGCACCAGTAGCTCTGCAGAAGTTCCAGATACTTAAGGGTATGAAAAAGGGCTTTGGCCCTACTTCTGTCATGCATCTGGATAAAATATTATGAAATTCGAAAAGACAGGCTCTTTTTGAAGTACAGTGTAGCAGAGGGAGGAAAACAATTGAACCAACATCAGTAGATGATGTGGCCACAGCATTGCAGGAAGGGTCGAGCAGTAGTGTGAAAACACACAGTGCATGGGGAATTGCCCACCTCTAGACATGCCTCTGAGCAAGGTGCATAAAATTCTATGAAACATCCTGCATTGCTATCCATACAAAATTACCCATCTTCAGGAGTTGGTTCATGCTGACCTGCCAGTAAGACAAACACTGCTGTAGAATTTCTTGCACCCATGGGAGTGGACAGTGAGTGGCATGGAACATTCTATGGACAGACAAAGCCCGTTTCTGTCTCCAAGGACATGCCAATACACAGAACTGCAGAATATGGGCAATGGAAAATCTGCTCGCATGTTAACTGGTACTGCTTGATTCTGAAAGGTAACTGTGTGGTATGGGCTGCCAGCACCATTTATCACAGGTCCATATGTTTTTGAGGAGATGGGTGCTGTGAGTCCTGTCACATGTACCATCAGTGGTAAATGCTATGAGAACCTTTTGCATACCAATGTCATTCCAAATCTTCAACAATATGGATGTGTGGGCAGAATCATTTTTATGCACGATGGCACTCCTCTGCATATTGCACAGGCAGTGAAGCAGCTGCTGCAGAGGCATCTTGTAAATGCTAGAATTGTAAGTCATCATTTCCCTACAGCCTGACAATCCAGATCACCTGATCTTAATCTGTGTGACTTGTGTCTGTGGGGTTATCTGAAAGACGCAGTGTTCAGTGCTCTGATTACAAACATAGCTGAACTGAAGAAACACATTGTGTAACACACTCTGAACATGACCCAAGACACTCCACTCTGCTGCGGAACATGTTGATTCTCAATTTCAAATTGTGGCAGAAAATGGTGGGCACCATACTGAACATGTGTTGCGCTAATCTCAAGACAATTAAAAACCATTTTTTCCCATCAAATGTGATATGACCTTGCACTGGCAGACGGGCTTGCCTAACTAACAATGCCACAACTGCTGCATGCCGAACTTGTGTGGTCTTTGACACTGCACAGTACAGTTGGTTTAACGTGCAACTCACACCATAGCCATCGTATTGTGATTCATCTGTCATTTGTAGCTGAACCCATTTACGTTAGTGGTAAAACTTTTGTTAATTTTTTTTATTTCCATAGTGTTTGCCTCTCATCTGATAATATTCCATTCAAATTTAATGTCATTCTCAGCAGTGATTCTTTTTTTACAGTATTTTGAAATGGGAATTTTAATTATAATCATCTTGCACATAAACTGAAAAACCACTGATAAATACAGAACACACGCAAGGTACTTTTGATACGGACATCAAGAGCTAGTAACAACAATGTGATGCTTAAAATATTTTACTATGGGCCACCATTTGCCTGAGCTATCAATGACCATATTCAACTATGTATCAAAAGTATCACTCAGTTAAGGAGAATTGGACAAGACCTTGGAGGCATCCTCAAAAATCCTCACTGGTGTAGCTGTTGCTTGATATTGCACCAAATGGTATTGTATGCACCTCAAAGATAAACTATTTCCTTATATTAGGGTCAAGAGAAAATTTCTCTGCCTGGCACAGAGACTGTGTTGAAAAGAATGATACAGGTTGTGCACTGATACAAGTCCTACATCAACTTTTCTGGCAGGCAGTTCATTTATTTATTTTAAATTTATGTTACATGTGATCTGTTCACATGGTGGATAAACTATTGTGAACTTCTGTTTTGGCAGAGGTACATCTAACATCTAGCACACAAGACACAATTACCTTCAAAGGTCCTTAATTGTGTGGTTTAAACTCTCACTATATAGATTACTGTGTGGATAGATTGACTGCACTGCCACCATCATAACTCTACCAATATGTTGCCCAGATGCAGTCTTCATAGCAGCTCAAGTGAAAGGGTTACTTCTAAAGGTGACCTGACAGTCTGGAAATGCCAGCCTCACCAGTGCATTGAATCACCATAGTGGTGTGCTGCACTCAATCCTGGATGCTCTCCCTGTTCAAATATTAATCACAAGCAACATCATGTCTAGTCTTCCCTGCTGATTATACATGTTAGTGGCATTCTCCTCAAGACCACTGCACAATGAACTGTACGTCAGGACAGCACACAGAGTTCAGTAGTAGAAAGTGCATTAAAATGAATCATCCTATGTTGAGGAAGCATACATATACTTACATTACAATACTTGTTTCTCAAGCCATGAACAGTGGAGTTAAGCCTCTAGTGTGTTATTAGCATGTAATGTCTCTTAAAAGAGAAATAATTAATAATAAATGAAAATCAAACTGGTGCTTTTCATTTATTATTATAATGTTGTTCTACCAAGAACCAACGGAAGATTCTGTTAATATGATAGAAATAATTGTTGAAGTTAACTAGTAAATTTTTTGAGAGCCTGTCTAACTGGTGGTGGTGGTGGTGGTGGTGGTGGTGGTGGTGGTGGTTAGTGTTTAATGTCCCGTCGACAATGAGTTCATTAGAGACGGAGCGCCAGCTCGGGTTAGGGAAGGATTGGGAAGGAAATTGGCCGTGCCCTTTCAAAGGAACCATCCTGGCATTTGCCTGAAACGATTTAGGGAAATCACAGAAAACCTAAATCAGGTTGGCTGGAGATGGGACTGAACCATCGTCCTCCCGAATGCGAGTCCAGTGTGCCTGTCTAACTAATGTTTGATTTATAAGAAGATAAATCAAGCATACAAATACATATACTGATGTAACAACTGCAACAGCTCTGATGTGCATAGTCAGAAGCTACTCCATCTTTAGTTTTTTCTCAGTGTAGGTTGTCCTTGTGGGAGAGATTTTAAGTCCCTTGTGCACCAGACCACAAAATAAATTTCCTGGAGATATATGCATGGATATTTTGGTTTTTAAGTGATTTAGTTTTTCAAGATGAGAGGTGTACCCATTAATAATCTATGGAAAGTTAAGTATCCTTACCAAATGAAAAGGATGCAAACATTGAGCTCCTACAGGGTCTGAGTGACCATAACAGTAAGGGTGTTGCAGAGACCATAGAGACTCTGATGAGATGATGTGTCCCTTCAGGAGACGATTAATCTTGGCTGACACTGTGTCACACAGAGGCAAAAAGGTAAGTTCCTTGTCCTCTTCTTCAGTGCTGTTCTTCCTGCGTGTCTCACTAGAAACAGCCTGTGATACCTGGGAGTAACTGTAGCTGTTTTTCCAGAAGACGCTTTGGAGGTGGCTTACTTCTAGTGACAGATTTTTAGTATCTGACATGACTTTAGCATGGTGGATGAGGGTGTTCAGAATGCCATGTTTCTGTGCTGGTGGTGGTGGCTAAGAGAATGCAGATACCAATCCATGTGTGTAGGTTTCCTGTACACACTATGGCAGAGGTGTTCATTGGTTTTTTGGTGAAAGAGGAAATCAAAAAAAGTGCAGTGCACTATCTATTGCTACTTCCATTGTAAACCTACTGTGGTCATGAATGCTGTTCAGGTGTTCAGGCTGCAGTCACAGCTGTGAAAGCAGCAGCAAATTTGGCAGTACAACTGCCACCTCGTGACATTGTTCTTGTTATTAAATGACACATAGGAAGACTGGGACACATGCCTTCACCATTTTTATCAACAATGAAGGTAATGGACACTAAGCTCCATCTGTCTTAATCAACAACTAAAGGCTATGATGTGTAAGTTCCTTTGAAATTTCATCAGTAACAGAAGCTCTCAGTTCAGTCATATGTAGCACTCATTGCTTATCATCAAAGTCTTCGCCAAAAATGTAAATTTGCTAGTGATAATCCAATGTGCAAGAAATCATACATAGAATCATTTTTTCAGGGCACAGAAATTTACTTCTTGCCAGAAGACCAGGTCCTTGTGAGGCTTAAATAGGTATGGAGACCTTATTAACAGAAGTTGTCTATATTGCATAATCATTTAAAATCTCATACACTCAAAGCTACACACATGCTGGCTTCCTCATAAGGTCGTCATGTCAAATCATGGGAAGGACATTATTTTCCCCTTCAAATCATTTTCCTAACTAACAAATGGCAAGGCATCTGAACTCCAATGTTATTTGCTTGTATTTTGTAAAAACCAATTTCAATTACATTAGTCATTTAACTGTGCTCACTGTTATGTAATATCCCCTCAAAAATGATGTCACTAGGCATGGGGCAAAGGTAGTGAAGTGAATTGGCCATGCCATTTCAAAGGACTCATGCTGGCATTTGCCTTATGCAATTTAGGGAAACCACTAAAAATCTAAATCTGGATGGCCGGGGATGGATTGGAACCACTGTTCTCCCAAATTCAAGTCCAGTGTCTTACCACAGCACTATCTTGTTTGGTAGGAATGTATTGATGTCAATAGCATTACACACTGCAAACAAAGTCAAATTTAAAGTGAACCCAGACACCAGCACCAAAATTTCAGAGGTCATTCAGGGTAAGTTACTGAGTATTTTGGTACAAGGGACCCACAATCTCCAGCAACTCATTACAGAATAATATTTTTTGTTCAGTTTTTACTCCAATTACCTTTTCTCCTGTGCAAGTACCTTCACAAGAGTGGAAAAACCTGCAATATGCAATCACCAACATATACAACACAAAACACTTCCATTGTATTCAGTCAACCCATACAAGAGATGAATAAGAACCACCTCTTCATGAATAAACCTATCTATACTGCTGTGTATCACTGTTAACAAACAACTAACACCACTTTACAAAAAAAACTGAGTTAGAACTGAGCAGTTCTGAGAGGAAGCTTGAGGGTGACAAGTAAAGTGGGCATTACTGTTGGGGACAGTAAGTACTAGAGTGAATGGCACACGTTCGTTTCCAAACAAGACACACAGCACACACCCTCAGCAATTGTACTGCTGTGCTGATATAGTCAGTGTAATACACTTATAAAGATAAATAGAGGTAAGAAATAAAGCTAGATGCAATTATCCTGTAATGAGCCACTGGCAACCACAGGTCCCATATACCAAAATACTCATACTGTCAATGGAGTTAGGGTTTACCCTGTAGCACCTTTCAACAACTGCTTCCAAATCTCCCCAACATTGTAGCAGTCCTTGTGGGATTAATTAAGGATAGAGAAATCACCAAATTTCCACAAATGGCTTAGCCACAGCCTAGGGGATTGTTTGCACAGTGAATTCTCATACAGATTGAAATGAGTTTCGCATAGACATTCGCTGCTATAGATGACCCACATAACAAACTTTTTTTAAGCATATTGGTCCCAAAAGGACACTGATGAAGAAATCTGAGCACACATATGGTTGCTGCATGGCCAACCTCTGTACAGCTTACAGAAGCAGGGACAACAATGTCCAAAATTACCTTTACAATGACTGCTTCTTGGAGCAGCCACAACATCTATGACATCACAGAAGCAACAGTTCAGTAATTTTGATGTCTATACTTCATTAAGGTACATCACCATTGAACTAGCCGCTATAGCCTTTATGTCCCAGCCTCAGGGAAGAGATTTAGCAACCAGGTTGGAAGAACAGGATGTTTAGATTAGATTAGATTTACTTTCATTCCAATTGATCTGTAGTGAGGAGGTCCTCCAGGATGTGGAACATGTCAGACGAATAAATAGTATCTGAGCTGAGTGACCACAACAGAGATGCAATTGTAGAGATCATGGATTCTCCCTGGGTATGATGGCTTCACATGCCACAGTACTGTGTGAAATGAGCAGAACCCATTGCTCAAAACTTCACGTAACATGGCCTGGAGCGGTAACACCACAATTGGTACTTTGACTTGTTACATCAACTTAGTAAACAAAGTATGCATTTTACTCTTGGCAGGATATGGAATTGGTGTATAGATGTGTACTGGAGTTCCTAGTTTACTTCTGTGGTTTACAGGGTTGACATTTCTTTCTGGTTACTCAAGGTTTTCTCTTGTTACTGTCAAATATCAAGCTTATTACAGCTGACTAAATGAAGGACTCCAAAGTGAATTCATTGTGATCATATCCTGTGTTACTACTCTGAAGTCTAAATAGAAATGCTAGCTCAATTAGGAAAGGAGGAATCTTGTAGTGAGGTCTTTTCCTTACAACAATCTAGTTGCGAGGTACTTCCTTCCCCCCCCCCCCCCCCCCCCCGGTCTCTCTCTCTCTCTCTCTCTCTCTCTCTCTCTCTCTCTCTCTCTCTCACTCACTCTCCGCTGTGATGAGCAGCCAAGGAAAGCTGGCAGTGAGCTGGAGGGACTTAATGTTTTCTTTGTACATATTTCAGTTTTCATTTGTTGAGTCATTCCTGTCAGAACTTACATTTCTAGCGAGTTAACAGATCTTTGAGATACATGAAATACTGTACAGTAATGCATGAACTGAAAAGTAGCATAAAACATGACACACAGATATCAAATAAAAGGCAGAGGGGACAATTATTCATGGTCTAAGGTTGGCACTCATTATCCATGGGCTCTCTCTACTGGTTGCATAAAGAAAATGCCAACACAAGGTGCAAGGACCTTGTATGATAATGCAGAATACAAGGCTTATACACGGCTTATAGTAACACCTGTCTTTGCTGGACAAGTGTCAGCTTGACATCAGCAATTGCCTGTGGTGACAGTTAAGGTATTGCAATCTCTTGGCCTCAAGTGCCCTTGTAATTTCAAATGGGTTTAATTCTGTGGAGTAATATGATCACTCTAAAGACATGATGTACTTATGTTGCATGCACTCATCCTCTAGTCAAGGCCTGTGTGGTCAAGCATTATTATCTATCAGATGGAATCCAGGACCATATGCACAATGATAATGACACAAATACTGTTGCTAGATATCATTCTTGTATACTACAGCTATTACAATAGCCCTAGGAAACATGTATAGTGTACATGCTCCACATGAGATGCTGTCCCAGAAAAATCTGGTGCTGCCACGTCATTTTTTCCTCAATATTGGGAGGGTTGTAATACATCCTAAAGGCACACCAGAAAAAACAGACAGTGAGAATCAAGGGTAGTGTGTTACTTATTCATTAAAAGGACACTAATACACAATTCCAAGCTACAATTATAGTGCACTACAAACATATTCACAAAGACATTAACACATATTCACAAAGACATGTGGCACCTTAGTCAAAGTTAATGCATCTGGTAGGTCACTAAGCTTACAAAACAACCTCTTGAAGCCAATAATGCAGTTTGATGGGAGATGTGTGAGCCAGAGGCCACTGCAATGTCTCGTCATGGCAGATGATCTGCTTGGACATCTTTGGGCACTTAACACTAGATAACAGTCCACTTGTTGGACTGTAGTATGTACTCAATCTTTCCTGTACTGTTTCTGAATGTTCCCTCAGTCTTCTATGTGGCTTTGATGCTTTGGTCAATATTCATCTCCTGGAAACACTGCACTGACTGACTGATCTCTAATCTCAATAATTATGCCATGAATAATGTCATCCAAAAGTGTTCACTGTGTTGTTCTGCTTTTCTAGGACTTAAATACTGTGTTTGAAACACACAGCTCACACAGTCAGAAGCACTAAATCGCAGACCTCTGCATACAGCTGATGCACAGTCACAGCCTCCTTGTAAATAACACTTCTGTGGCCATACTTTGATAGTTTAAACAGCGTATTGGATTAGATATGGAGGTCTTACTTTTAGATCTACAAAACATGATCTGAGAAAGATGGGTGTGCTGAAGTATGAAGACAGCTGTTTTTTCCAAGTCGTTGCTTATCTTTGTAATATTTGTATCTCAATAAGATCCTTGACCTGATTGAGATTAGAGTTCCTTATCGACAGCGACATCAAGACATCTTGAATTTTGGTTGTTTTGCACTTCTGCAGTAGTTAGACATGGCACTCAAGTTTTTTCACTTTTAAGTGGCTTGCAGCTTCGTTATCTTTGAGTTTACAATAAAGAGACAGCCATTACAGGGACAGAGTATTTTTTCCCTTCTTCTTGAAGTCAGTGTCTTTGTTGTCACACCAGAAGATAGGTAAGGGTCATCCACTCAGCTGCAGACCCATACATCCAGGTAAGCCTAATACAACTTGAGTGTGGCAGGCTGCATGCTAATGAGTGTTTCAGTTCAACACTCACTCACCTCCTTGTTTTGTTGTTCACCTTCAGGCTGAAGGCACCTTCCATGTGATCCACAATCCCTGTTCTCTGTAACACAGAATGTTCCACTGTCATGCACAACAGTGGTCATGAAGCACGCAAACAGCTTATGATTGTAGATGATTGATGCTGCAGCCCCTACTTAGGGACATGGGTTTGCCAAAAACAAATCTAGTCAGGATGCCCCTTAAGTGCTTGCCACAGGGCATAAGAAATTTCTGTAATATAATATGTTATATGCATTACTCCCATAGTCATCAACGATTAGATGAAAAACCATGGCTGTGCAGTTAAGCATTCACCTACAGTAATTTTGCACAGTTTACCACATAAAACAAATTTACGATTAGATGAAAAACCATGGCTGTGCTGTTAAGCATTAACCTACAGTAATTTTGCACAGTTTACCACATAAAACAAATTTACCAAAGGCAGTTAAATTTGGCAGACAACTTTTTTGTAGGTGGTTGTTGCTCATAGCACTAACATTACAATTACTGACCAAGTTCTATCAAGATTGTTATAGTGCTATATAACATTTGATGTCAGATACTGGAAATGCAGAATACAAGGCTTATACACGGCTTATAGTAACACCTGTCTTTGCTCGACAAGTGTCAGCTTGACATCAGCAATTGCCTGTGGTGACAGTTAAGGTATTGCAATCTCTTGGCCTCAAGTGCCCTTGTAATTTCAAATGGGTTTAATTCTGTGGAGTAATATGATCACTCTAAAGACATGATGTACTTGTGTTGCATGCACTCATCCTCCATAATTCAGTGTGCTAGGAGACTGACTTGAGCAAGCACACAACATGTTGCAAACTTGAGAATATCTTAAACAACCAGGAGGTTTTTAAATGTATCACATCACAAGAGTCAAAGGGGTTCACTGCTTATTTTGACACACTGTCTGCAAATTAAGTCATTCTATTTACGTTTTGAAACAGTAATAAGAATCTGATGGAATGCATAAACATCATTAATGCATTGGAATACCTTGGCACATTGCAATAGGACAATGTGAAAGGAACATATACACTATGTGATCCAAAGTATCCGGACACCCCCAAAAACATATGTTTTTCATATTAGGTGCACTGTGCTGCCACCTCCTGCCAGGTATTGTATATCAGCAACCGCAGTAGTCATTAGACACCATAAGAGAGCAGAATGGGGTGCTTTGTGGAACTCACGGACTTCGAACATGGTCAGGTGACTGGGTGTCACTTGTCATACGTCAGTACGCAAGATTTCCACACTCCTCAATATCCCTAGGTCCACTGTTCCTGATGTGACAGTGAAGTGGAAAAATGTGAAGGGACACATACAGCACAAAAGTGTACAGGCTGACCTTGTCTGTTGACTGCCAGAGATCGCAACAGCTGAACAGGGTCGTAATGTGTAACAGGCAGATATCTATCCAGACCATCACACAGGTTTTCCAAACTGCAACAGGATCCACTGCAAGTACTGTGACAGTTAGGCAGGAGGTGAGAAAACTTGGATTTCATGGTCAAGTGGCTGCTCACAAGCCACACATCATGCTGGTAAATGCCAAATGAAGCCTGGCTTGATGTAAGGAGCGTAAACATTGGATGATTGAACAATGGAAAAACATTGTGTGGAGTGACTGATCACAGTACACAATGTGGCGATCCAATGGCAGGGTGTGGGTACAGCAAATGCCCAGTGAACGTCATCTGCCAGCGTGTGTAGTGCCAACAGTAAAATTCAGAGGTGGTGGTGTTGTGGTGTGCTATTGTTTTTCATGGGGCGGACTTGAACCCCTTGTTCTTTTGTGTGGCACTATCACAGCACAGGCCTGCACTGATGTTTTAAGCACCCTCTTGCTTCCCACTGTTGAAGAACAATTTGGGGATGGTGATTGCATCTTTCAACAAAACTGAGCACCTGTTCATAATGCACGGCCAGTGGTGGAGTGGTTGCATGACAATAACATCCCTGTGATGGACTGGCCTGCACAGAGTCCTGACCTGAATCCTACAGAACACCTTTGGGATGTTTCGGAACGCCGACTTCATGCCAGGCCTCACAAACCAACATCGATACCTCTCCTCAATGCAGCACTCCATAAAGAACGGGCTGCCATTCCCCAAGAAACCTTCCAGAAATTGATTGAACGTATGCCTGTGAGAGTGGAAGCTGTCATCAAGGCTAAGGGTAGGCCAACACCATACTGAATTCCAGCGTTACAGATGGAGGTCACCACAAACTTGTAAGTCATTTTCAGCTAGGTGTTTCAATACTTTTGATCACATAATGTATAATTATTTCAGTACAAACTTATCCCACACCATTGCCGTGCTCCATCTGGAAGCAGGCTGCACGATTAAGAGTCTAGTCTTGTGTTGAACAATACAGGAAACATTCTTGCAGATAACAAAAAGTTTTCAAACCATATATTTCATGCCTTTAAAGATAACCACGGTGTTTTTTGTTGGCTATGTACATAGTCTAATGGCGACTGATAATGACTATGCTGGTAGCATCTGTTTCTCCTTCTTTTCTTTGTTACTGCATGTTTAAGAGCTTATGCTCCACCAAAAAGTGAATAAGCTATAGGTGTTTTGTGGCTCACCTGATTCTACTTCCACCAACATACCATAATTCCTGAGTTTTGCTTCAAATTAACAACTCAATAGTGTTAGGAATGTTGGAACTTCCGTGAATGGATGATACAAGAACTTGTATCACACTCTCAAAACAGGCAGTGTCTTGATCTGGTATGCTAACAAACATGATTGTTGATGCCCTGTAGTTAACACACTGAAAACACAAATGGTCGAAAAATATATCCAGGGCATTATATACCTATGAATCCATCTCTTAGTAAAACAGTTCATGAACCTCTTATTTGAGCCAGCTGACATCTGCCTCCAAACAGTATTACTAAATCCTCCAGATGTCAACATGTCATCTTGTCTTGAGAGGTTCCAAGACTCAACAGCAATAAAACTTATTCAGGAGCAGATGAGAACAATATTTCTCTCATCATTTGATATGATGTAACTCTATGACCAGATGCAGTAACTACAACAGGAATACATATGGTGTCTATTTAATTCTGTAATCACCCATTTCTATTTTATACAAAACTGAGCTAGGAACAGGATTATAACGCATTAATCATATCTCAATTCTGTCAGATTTCCCAGAAACAGTATTGTTGCTGAAGTATGATACTGAACTGGCACCTTTATACTGCAGTATCCTGTCTGCTTTCTTAACATAATGACTGATTCATGGTACTCAAAAGTTCTCTTTTATCAGAAAATGATGCAGAACAGGCTATTAGACAGTCCACACGACACGACAGTTACTTTACAAACCTTTTTTATGGCTAGATCCTTGTCACCAACTGAGCACAGGAACGTCTCTGTAACAACATGTTGCAATGTTTTACAAGAGAAAACATTTGTACTTTTCCCATACAGACAGAATCCCACATACATACACAAACTTACAGTTTGCGAGTTAGCAATATGGTTCAAATTTACTCCATCTAATGATAGTGTCCCTGAATAACATCATTTATAATTTCAATAATAATTTAATTCTGTACACTGCAAATATATTTTTATACAACAAAGGTATTATTGGGTGGAATGGAAATAGCATCAGAGTCTAATTTTCTGCTTGTTAATTTTTGTCAGCAACAAATGTACAACAGTACAATGGAGGTAGAAAATTTGGCAAATAATGTGCATAGGCTTCCATGGCTGAACTCAGTTTCCGTTACAGTGTGTATACATGGACAACGAAAAAAAATTCCTGGATTTTTTCTGGATTTCTGAGTTACAAATACACCTCTCCCATGTTAAGTGACAGTATACTTTCCCTCAAAACCATAAAAATTATCAATATTTTGAATGGTTAAGATTTTATATACTGGCATAAAGCTTCTCTGCACTTTAGAAAATGAACACCTGGAAAAAAAAAAAAATTGCATTTTGGAAAGATCTTTGATGTGCAGCAACATACATGCTGCATATTTTCATATTATGAAAAAATATATTCGAATTCCACCAAACCAGGCGCGGCTCGTAATTAAAGGCTCTGAGGCGGAGCCGCCCCAAAATATATGTTAAAGTAAATTTCGCAAGAACGTATTACATAATTTAAATTATCAGGATGAATTTCGCATATTTCCCGTTCCGATTAAAACAACAACGGTCAACATTTTTGGAACTGTTTGTATCGATAGATGTTTTCCGAATGGTTAGTAGTGTTTAGGCTGCGCCTTGAAACGTCCGTAAGCTGCATGTAGTAGCGGTTTGGGGACGTGGCTTCTACAAAGTACTGCTCTTTATGGGCGACCCGAAGGCTCAGAGCTTGCAGCCTAAGGGTGTCGTACCAACCACCACATATTTTTCACGTTCCACTATCTATGTAATAAAGGAATGTAGAGTGGCCGAAACTTCGCTATCCAATCTCTGTCTCTGCATATCTCTACTACGCTTCGATGCGTCATTAATCGACATTTAGTATTATTGTTTTGATAATGTTTTACATAGTTGTTTTGTTTCTGCTATTGGCTATTTTATCCACATTTAGAATAAGTTTGCAAATATCCCGCCAGAGTGCACTACACTACAGTAACGTACCAGTACTGCCATCTAGCGAGAGTTTCATAAGTGGTTAGAGGACAAAACGCGCGAAATTTGTCCCGTTACTTTACCTTCCTTGCTTGCTGATGCTGACTGCTTTTGTTGATACCGTGTGATATTAGCAAGTTTCTTTTTCGGAGTATATTTTGCAGGATTTTAGTGAGTTTTACTTGCTGGTGAATACCTGCAACATACCGCGAGTGTGAAACAAGCGCAATATGAATTCAGTGTGCAAATTAATAGGTAAAAACTTGGAACACGGCCATAGGATGAAAGTGAAAGAACTTGGTGCTTCGAGACCCGCATTAAAGATCTCTCCGAAACGCGTCTTTCCATATGATTTGCTGCAAAGTGTCAGAAAATGCAATAATGAAGTATAAAAACACTAACCAAAGATTTTAACACGAAGTTAGCTTCTAATGATATTTAATACCTGATTATAGAAGATACAGTACGTAAAATTATGGGTAGAGCGTGATCTGCCCACCCCCTCCCCCTGAATTCTTAGTTGTTTACGTCAGACTAATCTGTAGCGTAACCCGAGGTCTATGTTGGCTCTGATCAATAAATGCCACAGCCTCCCCCGTATAGAAACCACGAGCCGCGCCTGCACCAAACACTGCACATAAGTTTCTGAAGCATTGAAATCAAGATTGCGATGCACTTTAGTAAGCCAATCGTAGATCATGTCGCATGATCACACCAGCTGACAGTAGCAGATATTCAGAGCATGGGACACATGATGTAGTCAGCCAATACCAACATCACTGTTAAGGAGCATGAACACATAAATGTGTAAAGTTAATGGTTTAAATTAATATATATAGTGCAGCTACAAGAAAATGTAAGCTTTCACATGTAATGTTGGTCTTCTTTTTACGTGTGTTACACTTTAAGACAAATAACACAAATGTGCGAGTAACATTTTAAATAATGACTGGTCTTCTGGGCTTGAAATGCTTCTAAGTGGCTGGCCCTCAAAGTGTTAAGCTTTAAATGCTCTATGGTAAGAAATTCAAAGCACATTCACACATGTAAGATAATTCATCTTGCATAAAATGAAATGTACTTTGAAAGTAATGCTTTTCAAACCATTATTCACAATACTTTCCCATGACTTGTTAGAATTCATTTCAGATATTGCCAAAGAGCTCCAGAAAACGATGTTGCTGTGCATGCGTGCAGCTACAATGGTGTAGAAAGCCCATATATTTGTACCTGTATACAATTAAGAGTTCTTACATTACGTCATAACTGAAAAAGGGCATCAGCGGTAGCAATAGCATTGCAATTTTGTAAACCACACTAAAATGCATAATTCAGCTTAAAGTACACATTCTATGTCCAGATTCACAAAGAAGTAGGCCCCAGCCTGATATTAAGCTTTTCAGTGTGGTTTTCAGGATGTAAATTTTCTTGGAGTACCAGTACTGTATTAACTCACATTTTGGTTCTTTATCATGGCATGATGGCATATGTGCCAGAAGTTCATTTCAAATAAATGACAACCTCTGTGGAAAAGCTTAATGAAAGGCAAATTTCTTTATCAAATCGACAAAAATAACTTCATTGTTTTGCAAGACAATTAATGCTCGATTGCCAAAAACCTGGAAGTATAATAAAATCAGAAAACTGAAACTATTAATATATTTTAACCTTCTGTAGTTATGTGAATGTATTTTAATTCACTTGATAGCTCCCAGCCACAGAAATCTGTTTTGTTTTCATGTGAGGTGAGAGCTATAAACAAAGAGAAAACAGCAAAATCCCTAAACATAAACATTGGACATGTGGAAACTATCTCCCTCCCCACTACAACTCAGACAGCTCTGTGTATGCGCCAATCTGGCAGCTTGGGCACACCAGAAAAATTTTTCTGGGTAGCATTTGGATACTTGTTACTACTGCTGATACAACTACCAGCCACACTTCATGCAGCCCCAAAACGGGAAAAGGTACTGCCCATACACAACTGATCTGCACATGCACATGAGTCTGCTTGCAGTTGCTCAAATGAACCTAATGTACACTGTTGTGATGTCACGCTCATCGGAACAAGGCCTACGAGAAAGACAGGCCACGACACATATGTCACGAGGGTAGGCCTGAGCTAGCTCATTCGCTCAGCTTAGCAGACAAAATGCGTTTCTAATCATGTTAACTCATAACTGGGTGTTTACACACTAACAAGCATTGCATATTCTACTGAAATCTGCTTTTATAAAGTGTTACTGCTTACTAGTACTACAACAAAATACAAAACTGTGTGGTAGCTGTAGTTTAAGATCTATGCTCTGCATAAATTGTATAATAGCTCATTTATAGTATTTAGTCTCTAATATCACAGTCCTCATTTGATACAATATTTAGTGCCTCATCCAACCATTAAAATTTTATTGTACCCAGTACAACCATAACAAATTATTAGTAGGCATGTGGACTTTTTCTCGTTGTAGGACTAATAAACAATAAGACTCCATAATAGCAGATTCCATAGAAGATGCAATTCTCATTTGTATGTCAACACGCAATTACAAGTTAACAGGTGCAGAAGCATAGTTTGTCTGCTGAGCTGAGCGAGTGAGTCAGTCAGGCCTACCTTCATCACAGATAAGCCGCGGCCTGTCTTTCTTGTGTGCCTCGCATTGGAAGCAGTTTGTTGTTATGAAATATTGCATAGTCTTTGTTCTTAAGCCTTTGACACATTTTGCTGTTGCCAGATGCTTGTGTGTGCACTGTGTTTTGTTGTTGTAAATGGTGCATTTCCTTTGCAATTTAAGTTTCATTTTTTCATTTATTTTTTTTCACTCATTTATGTTTTATTGCTGCCATATTATTCTGCCGTATGAGACTAAAATAAAATTCTTTGTTAGAGTGTCAGTTCTTACTAGTCAAAATTACAAAAATTTAACTGCAAACTAAATCAATGAAAAATTCCTGGAATTCAAAAAATTCCTCAGTTTTTCCCAGATGAAAAAATTCTCAGGTTTTTCCTGGATTTCCTGGTTCTCCTGGGGTGTATACACCCTGTGTTAATTCTCCTGGGTTTAAGATCCTGTTGTGTTTCAAAACGCTTCAACATTTTATCCATTGTCACAAGCAGCCCTCATCAGTTTTACAGTGTAGACTATTGACCAAAAATGTACAACTCTGTATTCATTACTGGTCTGCTGTCCCTGTTATCATGTGTAAGGAAATAATTAAATGTGTGTTGTGATTGGATGATGAATGGGAGAGAGAAGAGGGGTGAGATGCTTTTATTGAAGATAATTTTAGTTTGATTGAGCAATGTTGTTGAATCAGGTTGGAAAAATAGTTGTTCTGTAATACTGCTCCCATAATATCAAATGGTGACAGAGATATGCCAGAGTGCCTTTTGCTTATTTCTGCGGTGTTTACTGCCATGCCTGATGAGGCAGCCTTATAGGCACTCTCTGCCTCTAGAGCAGCATAACAATAATTTGCCTCTGTTATGAAAGTTCCTATCGCTTAGCCATTTAACTTCTTCCGTCAACTCTCACATCTTACTCTGTTAACGGATTGCTTGAGAAATATGAATTATTTTTTTGTTGCTGTACAGGCCTATGAAACTCATTATGAATTTTGGTGTTTTGCAATGGCCAATTTATTGTGCTGTTCAACTGTATCTGACACAAAGGCACCTTTAAGTGTATGTTAATAGGGTGATCCATTTAAGCGGTGCATAACACTACTACTACTACTACTACTACTACTACTCCCCCCCCCCCCCTCCTCCTCTCTCTGACTGACTGACTGACTGACTGACACACACACACACACACACACACACACACACACACACACGTAGCAACAGTTTGGTTCGATGCCCACTTAACATAACAGTTCCCCCATGAAGTCAGAAATATCCTCCACATACCGTGTAAGGGCAGTGCACTATTCCACTTTGTCCTCTTGGGTGGCTTGTTTCATGTTTTCAAAACATTGTCAGCAGCTCCCACTCTATAACAATTGGCTCCAAAGTTGTAATGTATCTTATATGGCTCTGTGTTCAAGTTCTCATTAAAATCATTCTACGTGTACTGCTACATAATCTTATTTCTCATTTCAGATATGTTGTAACAGTCTTCGTGAAGCAACAGCCAAATTTAGCTGGGGAATGAATGTTTCAAATATACTGTTTTGCTATCAGTGTTGTAAGACAATCTACGAAAAATCAGTGGCAAGGTGTGAGGAAAGTGTTTTCCTGCTTCATGTGCTGTTTGTTTAGCCAGTTGTTGCATTATCTAGTGAGGTAGCTGCCCTACAATGAAACATAGTCTATTGTACCAGGTTTTCTGGCAACTGGGAAGTTGAAAGCCTGTAGCCGTCATCTCTACTGATATTGTTAACCACTTCAGGATATCAATCCTCTTTCTTATTTTGTGTGTGCACCTCCCATGTACCTACGAAAGTTCATGGGCTGCCCACAATCACATTGGTGCTTCACTGGTTCCCATCTGTGCTTCCCTGAAGCATTATAACACTCATACTCTGCCATGCACATACTAACATGCTTTCCAGTTTCCCCAATGTAGGCAGCACAACACTCACAATGTTTCTTGTAGGCATTTGCACTATTGAGGACTCTTATTGCTTTCTCAATGGAGTCTACCAAATTCTGGAACCTGAGGCCACTCTGTAAAACTGATGCAATGCCTCTTTGGCAAAGCACTTTGCCTACTTGTCGCTGACACCCTTGACATAAGGTAAGTGCACCACCGCAAACCTCATCTTTATTTCACTTACAACGTGTAACTCCCAGTTTAGCTTTGTAGCTCTTATTATTATTATTATTATTATTATTAGTTGGCTGTCATACTTGTTGGCTCAGAATGTGTTACATAACTATTAGATCTTGCTTGTATTGCTACTGTGGTGGGTTCATGATGTCAGCTTGTGTACAATGGAACATTCCTGACCTATATGAAGGTAGGATTTGGGATGCATGCAGCACTTGGTGTGTTTTAGTTTCTGGTAAACCTTGTGTCCCAGTTTGTCATGGGAGTCCTGTACATCTCTATGTCCAGGAACAGAACTGCAACGTTACTTTCTTGCTCTGCCATAAACTGAATGCTGTTTTGCAAACTGTTAATATGCTGATGGAACTACCGCAGTTCTGCTTCTACATGCAGCCAAATGACTAAAAGAGTCTTCCATGTACTGCACCCAACAGCCTGGGTAGAAATTTGTGAAGCTTAAAGCAGTTTGCTGAAAAATTTGTGTCCTGGTAACTGCTGCTATTCGAGAGAGGGAGGAACCTTCTACCACTCTACCTGTTTTTAATAACATTTACCACACCAGATGAAATAGGTTGATGTCAATCATAACTGCACCGAGTCATATACATCAGATGACATTCATTCCTTACAGATGCTAATAATCTATTCTGTTGACATGTTGCTGAAGAGAGGTTTCATGTCAGTGCTGATCATTATATCAGGTTCCTGTCTGCTCCTCCCATATAAGATGCATGATGCGAGTTGAATCCTTCACAAACAATTCTGCCTGTCCCACAAAGATACGATGTTTCTAGACAGATACTTCTTCATGTTATAGGTGGGCGAGTCTTTGGGGGGGGGGGGGGGGGGGAGGTCCTTATGAATCTTAAGTCTCTGATAAATTGTATCACAAGACTTTGGTAAAGAGTCCCTTAATGTCATAATCAATTCTGAAGTCTTAAAAGGCTCAAGGCTTCACAATAATCTTAATTGTAGACCACTCCCAAGTTCTTCATAGATGTGATCACTCAATAAATGATTATTTTCCATTCATATTGCAACTGTGGCACTCCCTTTATCTTCATGGAAAATCAAAATGTTCTCATTTGCCGTAAGTTGTTCTACAATTCTTTCTTCCTGAGCAATGTTATGTTTGAGATGTCTTTAAGACTCCTGATGTTTTCCTGTCTTAACTTTTCAGTTTTGACTTGTGGGACCTGCGTGAGTGCCATTTCAACTTACTGAATAATTTTATTCATAGATATCCCTGTAAGTGTTGCTGCCATGTTTAGCCCCTTAACAATACTGTCTTACTGCTCCATGGATGAACAGTGATGATTGATTGATGGTGGTTCAAGATACATCCATCTTATGCATATGTTGTGTGTCTGCTTTAGTAGTTCCTTCAATTTCTTCTTCTGGTGACTGCACGTTTACAACAGCCACATGTTATTGGTGAAATAATTACCAGCATCTATAACAACATGATATAAATGGTAAGAAACAGAGAAGAATGGCTACATCAACAAAGCATTGGCTTTGGTATCCGATGATGATGGTACTTGTAGAACAATTTTTTATCCATGCAATCATATCTGTACATTACTCTTTTGATTTTGTTCTATTCTTTGGTGAGTGGGGCAACCACAGCTGCAAAAATCCATTTGAATAATATATAACCGCAACAGCTGCCATGAGAAGATATATTGATCTCCTATTGATTCACAGCTAGTTTTGTGACTATAAAGTAACATCGTCAAATGCCAAACAATTGATTTTCTTACGCATGAAAGCCATCCTACAATACAACATAGATGTTCCCTATCCCCATGCTGATCATAGCACAAAAACACAACCGCCAAAAACTTGACAGTGAACTACACACACTATCTAACACAAATAACAATGAGAGGACTTTCATGGAGGAGCCTGGTCCACTGTATAGCATGTACTCATATTAGTACATGCCATGCTGTGGATGGAGCCATTATGCAAGTCCTCTCACTATTGCTGATGTTAAATCCTGCATGTAGCCCACCGTCAAGTTTTTGGCAGTTGTGTTTCTATGCTATGATCAGCATGAGCATAGGGGACATCTACACACATCAAAAAAAGGTTTTGCATCACCTCCGTTTCGAGAGTTCCAGAATTTGCAGAGAAAATTGGAATTGAGATCAACATAAACATCACTTCCGCCCTTTTTATTACTCATGAAAACCACACATTGCATGTTGTACCACCATATGGTGAGACCTTCAGAGGTGGTGGTCCAGATTGCTGTACACACCGGTACCTCTAATACCCAGTAGCACATACTCTTGCATTGATGCATGCCTGTAATCATCATGGCATACTATCCACAAGTTGATCAAGGCATTGTTGGTCCAGATTGTCCCACTACTCAATGGCAATTTGGCGTAGAACCCTCAGAGTGGTTGATGGGTCACATCGTCCATAAACAGCCCTTTTCAATTTATCCCAGGCATGTCCGATAGGGTTCATGTCTGGAGAACATGCTGGCCACTCTGGTCGAGCGATGTTGTTATCCTGAAGGAAGTCATTCACAAGATGTGCATGATGAGGGTGCGAATTTTCATCCAGGAAAATGAATGCCTTGCCAATATGCTGCCGATATGGTTGCACTATCGGTTGGAGGACAGCATTCATGTATCGTACAGCCATTACTTAGCCTTCCATGACCACCATTGGTGTACATCGGCCCCACATAATATCACCCCAAAACAGCAGGGAAACTCCACCTTGCTGCACTCACTGGACAGTGTGTCTAAGGTGTTCAGCCTGACCGGTTCGCCTCCAAACACGTCTCCAATGATTGTCTGACTGAAGGCATACTGCGACACTCTTCAGTGAAGAGAACATGATGCCAATTCTGAGCAGTCCATTCGATATATTGTTGGGCCCATCTGTACGTGCTGCATGGTGTAGTGGTTGCAAAGATCAACCTCGTCATAGATGTCAAAAGTGAAGTTGCGCATCATGCAGCATATTGCGCACAGTTTGAGTCGTAACATGACATCCTGTGGCTGCACGAAAAGCATAATTCAACAGGGTGGCATATCTGTCAGGGTTCCTTCAACCAATTATCTGTAGGTAGCCCTTGGGCGGCCTGAGCTAGGCATGTCATCAACAGTTCCTGTCTCTCTTTATCTCCTCCATGTCTGAACAACATCGCTTTGGTTCACTCCAAGACGCCATGTTGAGAGCCCTTCCTGGCACAAAGTAACAATGTGAATGCAATCAAACTGTGGTATTGACCGTCTAGGCATGGTTGAACTACAGACAATGACTGGAACTGATCGGCTGTCAGACCCCGTCTGTCTAATAGGTGCTGCTCATGCATGGTTGTTTACATGTTTGGGCAGGTTTAGTGACATCTCTGAACAGTCAAAGGAACTGTGTCTGTGATTCAATATCCACAGTCAACGTTTATCTTCAGGAGTTCTGGGAACCGGGGTGATGCAAAACTTATTTTGATGCATGTGTTGTACTGAGAGATGACCTTCATGTCTAAAAAGGTCAACTGGTCGCCATCTGAGGGCGTGACTTTATAGTCACGAAACTAGTTGTGAATCAATAGAAGACCAATGTATTTTCTAATGATAGCTGTTGCAATTATTCATTATTCAAACTGTTCCATTCAATCACTGATAATTTGAACAGTCTACATATATACTCTATAAGCTACGACAAAGTGCACGGCGGAGGGTACCTGTTCCATTCGCAAATAGAGTTAAGTGAAGAACTGCCTATATGCAGTGGTCTAGGGGTAAACATATCTGATTAGTAATCAAAATGTCCTCAGTTGCGGATTCGAACCTGCCACCACTTAAGTTTTGAATAAAAATCATCAGCTTTGACAGTCGAAGACTTCTGGCAAAAGAAGTCACTCTCATTCTGCCGACCTCCTTGTCAAAGAGGGCGGAGGACCAGACAGGCTCAGAACAGTATCTTGCCCTTGGGATGGGAAACTGCTCCTAAAGGTGGAAGAATCAGCACTGATCAATGGCATGAGGATGCAGAAGGCAATGGAAACACTGCATATAACGTGTATCCACAGGACACGTAGCCTGTAACTGAAGTAGTGTTACGATAATCTCTCCATTGGCAAAAGATTTCAGAACAGACCCTCATTCGGATCTCAGGGAGAGGGCTGCCAAGGGGGAGGTGACCATGAGAAAAAGATTGAATAACCAAAGAAAGGGATAACATTCTATGAATTGGGGACATGGAATATCAGAAGTCTGAACATGGTAGGGAAGCTAGAAAATCTGAAAAGGAAAATCTAAAGGCCCGATCTAGATATAGTTGGGGTCAGTGAAGTGAAATGGAAAGAAGGCAAATATCTAGTCAGATGAGTATAGGGTAATATTAACAGCAGCAGAGAATGGTATAACGAAGTACGATTCATTATAAATAGGAAGGTAGAACAGAGAATGTGTTACTGTGAACAGTTCAGTGACAGGGTTGTTGTCATCAGGATTGACAGCAAACCAGCACCAACAGTAATAGTTCAGGTACACACACCAACGTCGCAAGCTGAAGATGAGGAGAGAGAGAAAATACATGAGGATGTCGAATGGGTAATTCAATATGTAAAGGGAGATGAAAATCTAATAGTCATGGGAGATTGGAATGCAGTTGTAGGGGAAGGAGTAGAAGAAAGTGTAATAGAAAAATATGGCCTTGGTGTTAGGAATGAGAGAAGAGAAAGACTAATTAAGTACTGCAATAAATATCAGCTAGTAATAGCGAATACTCTGTTCAAGGATCACAAGAGGTGGAGGCATACTTTGAAAAGGCTAGGAGATACAGGAAGATTTCAAATAGATTACATCATGGTCAGGCAGAGATTATGAAATCAGATACTTGATTGTAAGGCATACCTAGGAGCAGATATAGACTCAGATGACAATTTAGTAGTGATGAAGAGTAAGCTGAAGTTTAAAAGACTGGTCAGGAAGAATCAATACATAAATAAGTGGAATACAGAAGTATTAAGGAACGAAGAAGTATGCTTGAAGTTCTCTAAGGCTATAGATACTGTGATAAGGAATAGGGCAGTAAGCAGTTCAGTTGAAGAGCAGCAAACATCTCTAAAAAGCATAATCACAGAAGCTAGAAAGGAAAACATAGGTACACAGAAGGTAACTGGGAAGAAACCAAAGGTAACAGAAGAAATACTTCAGTTGATCGATGCAAGAAGGAAGTACAAAAATGCTACGGAAATTCAGGAATACAGAAACAAAAGTCATTTAGGAATACAATAAACAGGAAGTGCAAGGAAGCTAAGGCTATCTAGTGGATAGATGGAAAGAGCACACTGAAGGCCTGTGTGAGGTGGAACACTTGTCTGATGTGACTGAAGAAAAAATAGGAGTCAATAGGGAAGAGATAGGGGATCTTGTATTAGAATCAGAATTTAGAAGAGCATTGGAAGACAAGATCATATAAGGCAGAAGGGATAGATAAAATTCCACCAGAATTTATAAAATCACTGGGGGAAGTGGCAACAAAACAACTACTCATGTTTGTGTGTAGAATGTATGAGTCTGGCAATATACCAAATGACTTTCGGAAAAATATCATCCACACAATTCTGAAGACTACAAGAGCTGACTAGTGCAAGAATTATCACACAATCAGCTTAACAGCTCAAGCATACAAGTTGCTGACAAGAACAATATACAGATGAATGGAAAAGAAAATTAACAATCTGTTAGATAACGATCAGTTTGGCTTTAGGAAAAATATAGACACCAGAGAGGCAGTTCTGACATTATGGCTGATAATGGAAGCAAGACTAAAGAAAAAGCAAGACATGTTCATAGAATTCGTCAACCTGGAAAAAGTGTTCGACAATATCAACTGGTGCAAGACAAAATTCTAAGGAAAATAGGGGTAAGCTATAGGGAGAGATAGGTAATATACAACATGTACAAGAGCCAAGAGGGAATAATGCAGTGGAAGATAAAGAATGAAGTGCTTGGATTAAAATGGGTTTAAGACTTTCTTTTGCCTCTACTGTTCAATCTATACATCAAAGAATCAATGATGGAAATAAAAGAAATGTGCAAGAGTGGGGAACTAAAATTCAAGATGAAGAGATATCAATGATAAGATTTGCTGATGACATTGCAATCCTCAGTGAAAGTGAAGAAGAATTACAAGGTCTGCTGAATGGAATGAGTCTGCTGAGTACAGAATACAGATAGAGAATAAATTGAAGAAAGACAGAAGTAATGATATGTAACAGAAATGAGAACAGTGAGAAAATTAACATTAGGATTGATAGTCACAAAGTAGATAAAGTTGAGGAATTCTGCCACCTAGGCAGTAAAATAACCCATGATGGATGGAGCAAACATTGGCAAAAATGGCATTCCTGGCCAAGAGAAGTCTACTAGTATCAAATATAGGTCATAATTTTATAAAGAAATTTCTGAGAATGTACATTTGGAGCACAGCATTGTGTGGTAGTGAAACATGGACTGTGGGAAAACCAGAAAAGAAGAGAATCGGAGCATTTGAGATGTGGTGCTACAGACGAATGTTGAATATTAGGTGGACTGATAAGGTAAGGAATGAGGAGGTTCTGTGCAGAATTGGAGAGGAAAGGAATATATGGAAAACACTGACAAGACGAAGGGACAGAAAGGCAAGACATCTGTTAAGACATCAGGGAATAACTTCCACGGTATTAGGGGGAACTGTAGAGGGTAAAAACTGTGTAGAAGACAGAGATTGGAATACATCCAGAAAATAATGGCTGACATAGGGTGTAGGTGCTATTCTGAGATGAAGAGGTTGACACAGGAGAGGTGGTCATGGTGGGCCACATCAAACCAGTCAGGAGACTGATGAATTGATGACAAAAAAGCTTCTGTATGAGCTCTAGTTTCTCTCTTCTTAGCTTTGTGGTCTTATGCAAGATGCACATTGGTGGCAGTAGAACTATTCTGCAGTAAGCTCCAAATGCCATTTCTCTGAATGTTCTCAACAGTGCTCCTCGAAAGAATGTCCCCTTCCTTCCTTGAGCTGCTGAAGCATTTCTGTACTTCTTGCATGTTTATCAAACCTACTGGTAATAAATCTAGCAGCCTGTCTCTGAAATGCTTCAATGTCTTCCTTTAATCCAACCTTGAGGGCATCCCAAACACGTAAGCTGTACTCAAGGATGGGTCACTATAGAGTTCTATACATGGTCTCCTTTACAGATGAAACACGCTTTCCTAAAATTGTGCCAATAAACTGATGTCGACCATTAGCCTTCCATACTGCAATCCCTACATCCCCTTTCCATTTAATATCACTTTGCAGCATTATGCCTACATACTTAATCAATGTGATTGTGTCAAGCAGCACACTACTAATGCTGTATTTGATCATTATGGTTCTGTTTTTCCTACTCATTTGCATTAACTTACATTGTTCTATATTTAGAGTTAGCTGCCATTCATTACACCAAAATGGAAATTTTTTTCCAAGTCGTCCTGTATCTTCCTGCAGTCATTCAATGCCAACACCTTCCATTACACCACAACATCGTCAGCAAACAGCCACAGATTGCTGCTCACCCTCTTCATCAGATCATTTATGTATACAGACAATAACAACAGTCTTATCTCATTTTCCTGGTACACTCCTGATGATACCCTTGACACTGATGAACACTTGCCATTAGGACAACATATTGGATTCTATTACCTAAGACATTTTTAAGCCACTGATATACTTGGGAACTTGTTCTGTATGCTCATACCTTCATAAACATCTGCAGTCGCACATCGTGTCAAACACTTTTTGGAAATCTAGGAATATGGAATCTGCCTTTTGCCCTTTATCCATAGTTTACAGAATACCATATGAGAAAAGGACAAGGTGAGTTTTGCAAGAATGATGCTTTCTAAAACCATGCCAATGTGTGGACAGAAGCTTTTCTGTCTCATGGAAATTTATTGTGTTCAAACTGAGAATATACTGAAAAATTCTGAAGCAAATCAATGTTAAGGATATTGGTCTGTAATTTTGTGGGTCTGTTCTTTTATCCTTCTTATATACAGGAGTCACCTGCACTTATTTTTAGTCGCTTGGGACTTTGCACTGTGCGAGAGATTCACGATAAATGCAAGCTAAGTAAGGGGCCAATGCCGTAGAGTATTCTTCATAAAACCAAACTGGATGTCCAGCTGAACCTGTTGAGTTATTTGTTTTCAACTCTTTCTGTTGCTTCTTTATGTCAGAGATGTCTATTAGTAAGTTCTCCATAAAGGAGTCTGTATTATGGACAAATGATAGTATGTTTGTTTGATCCTCCTGCATTAATGATTTCTAAAATGTGAAATTTTGAAACTTCAGCTTTCGTTTTGCTATCTTCTATTGTCACACCAGACTGGCCAACAAGTGACTGGACAGAAGTGTTCAACCTGCTTAGCAATTTTATGTAGGACTAGAATGCTCTCTGGTTCTTGATAAGATCTTTTGCTAAAAGTATGATGGTTTTAGTTGTTGTATGCTTCACACATCGATCTTTTTACAGACACAAGAATCTCTATTAACTTTTGCCAGTCATTAATTGCACATTCTCTTTTCAACGGACAGTGTAACAGTCTTTGCTTCCTCAGCATTTTCGGAATTTTGTTATTAAACCATAGCAGGTCTTTGCCATCCTTAATCCACTAACTCAGCACATACTTCTCCAGAGCGTGATTTACAATCCATTTAAACTTTGTTCACAAGTCCTCTATGCCCATCATATTGGAACTACACGATATTCATTCATTGTCTAAGTGGGATGCTAACAGCTGCTTATCTGCTCTTTGTAACAAAAATATTCTTCTAACCTTCTTGATGGCTTTATTAACTTTAGTAACCATCATGATCACTAATCCCTGTCTCTACACTGGCACAAGGTCTAAAATATTTCCATTGTGTGTAGGCTGTCAAACTAGCGGCTCAAGACAGTTTTCGGAAGACATGTTCAAAAGCACTTCACAAGACTGCCTGTCCATGCCCCCTGCAGTGAATCCATAAATGCCCCAGTCTATACTCATTAGGGTAAAGTCAACTCAAACTAATTTGCATGATCTAGGTATTTGCATGCTACTGAGTGTAAACTTTATTTGAATGACTCTAGAAACGTCACAGCTGAATCAGGTGGCTGGCATAAACTCCAACAATTAACTTGATTTCATCTACACTAGTTACCGTATTTACTCGAATCTAAGCTGCACTTTTTTTCCGATTTTTGAAATCCAAAAAACCGCCTGCGGCTTAGAATCGAGTGCAACGTAAGAGGAAGTTCTGAAAAATGTTAGTAGGTGCCGCCACAACTAACTTCAGCCATCGAACATATGTAGCACTACACAGGCATGCTTTGCAGTCACAAAGATAAATACTGGCGCCAAACCTCTGCGCCAGTAAATAAATTTTTTTAAAAAAAGGTGGAAAACGAGCTTTTTTCTCCGCCCCGAGTTTCGACCACTGCATTTTCATACATTATCCAACGAAGTAAATACAAATTCCGTATTGTTCATCTTCGGATGTAGCAGTCTTTCAATGTACTACGAAAATCCAACTGGCAAGACTGTTCGGGATGTTTGTCAATATGGCCAACTCTACGTTCTGAATTTTTTCCTACCTTTGAGAAGATATGGTTGCTAATAGTAACTTTTATGAATTGTGAATCACATGCAGTATTCTCTTCATCATAAGAATAATACGAATATAAACATTTTGCCATGTATTGTTTCGTGTTTGCTGCTATCTCATTTAAATCCTGTCTGCCTAATAAACTAGGACACTAGATGAGACAACAGCAAACGTGGAAGAACGTACATATCATGTCATGTTCATATTCGTATTACTCTTATGCCTAATAGTGATACAGTCAGAAATAAAGCATGGCAATTGGCTAGATTTTTAAATCTAAGATGACTCTAATTTCTGTGCAGAATGTTATGTACTAAAGAGGCGTGTGCAAAGATTTTCAAACGGAGAAAAATTTTCGCTAAACTCTCGTTCAGAACATCATCTACCATACGCAGTCTATTATCTGGTTCTTGTTGATATCTACCATACGCAGTCTATTATCTGGTTCTTGTTGATCCTCCCAAAAAAAAAAAAAAAAAAAAAAACGGCTGTAGCACACACAAAAGACAAAAGTAAGCCATGCCGCGAGTGGCGACAGGCCGTGAACACTCATTATCAGAATGTGGCAAACAATGCATGACACAGTACAATGCGTTTTCAGCTTAGAGTGACGTAAACACCTATAACAAAGAGAACGGCAGTTAACAGATCAAAGAAAAATAAGCAATCAATTCAATCCAGATGAAGCACGTGAAAAAGGAAGGGTACTGGTACCCGTATAAATATGGATGGAGCGCCTGACGCATAGCAACGGCTACCTGGTAAAGCGTAACTGTTAAACTTACGACTCGAACCACACTACTGTAGCTGTATCGTTGTTCATTCGACCTAAATTGTGTCTCATATTACAATGGACCAACTTTGTTTCTGCCCTTGAATTTCGAGTCTCAAATTTCAGGTGCGGCTTAGATTCGGGAAATTTTTTTTTCCTTGATTTCGAGTCTCATTTTTCAGGTGTGGCTTAGATTCGAGTACGGTTTACATTCGAGTAAATACGGTATATGCATCCAGAAAACTTCACAGTCACACTCAAATTTAACCTCAATACATACAATATTTTGTTGACTGCAATGAACACACTGATTCCCATGATTCTAACCTGTCTTTCTGATATGCTCACTAAATATATCGGAGCTTTCTACTATAGTATTCAGCCAGCTCTTGATCCCAAGAATAACATGAATGCAACAAATTTCCTGAAGGGCATCCGGGAGCAAGCTTGACCAATAGGGCAGCATTGGAATAGCTTACTGTGTGCTCTGAGGAGAAATGATGAAAATCTGGTGTCCTAAACAATACCGAGATACGAGAGCATATAGTGGTTTGTATTTTTTGCCCACTCTAAACTGCAGATTACCGACTGCTGTGCTGTTCACTGAGGTAATGGCAGCATTTGCATATCATCACATATGGCTTATACAGCACAACAAACTGGTAATGGTACAACACCAGACTATGGGAGGCCCACAGAGGTCTGAAAAGCATGTCTACTTGCCAAGCAATGACTTATTTTAAAGACAAGGCAACTGAAATAATTAAACAACATGTTAACCAGAACTTCAAGAAAAAAAGGTACTGTCTGCTTGTAACAGGTTATCTTCAGCCTGGAAGTTATAGTGAGACAGTCCCACTAAGTGTTGCTCTAATCAGTTCAGCAGTAGGCAAATGGCACATTGACAGAACTCTACTGCTACTCCAGATCACAGGAGCCATGACATACTTTGACTGTGGATATCATTCGAATTTCCAAATTTATCCAAAATGTATAAGTGTAAAATTGAGTGAGTATAAGCTGAAAGAAAATTTTAATTATTATATTTTCTTTATAGAGTGTCTCATTACTTGTTTCAAGTGCATATGGCATGTAGAAATCTCTAGCAATAGGGGAATGCATAAATACACTTGCAAATTTTGCATACAGTCAAACAGTTAGTGAAGAAAGTACAAAAACTAATATTACTGTGAGCCATGGATGAAAACTGTGCTATTGAGCTGGCTCTGGATGTGTCTTTCATGGTGCAACTTTGTAATGAAATGAAATGTGTGGCTGTAGCCACACAACATACTAGGTCATGAAGGCAGAAGATATTTTTTGTCTGCACCTATATGACACATTTTTAAAAAGCAAGTAAAATTTTTGTTGTGTTTTCCTTTCTTTAAATCAACTGTAGGGAAATTAATTATTGTCTACAAAAGGTAGAAACTGGGGAGAATCTTACAATTCCATTGGCCATATTCCTTTGAAACAAAGAACTCTGAACTGAACAATTTCTTCATTGGAACACATTTTTTAATTCTGTTGCCAGGAAATTAATTGAGCATCATATTTATGTATTTCAAGGAAGATATATTTTCTGTACTTCAAGTATGCAGTTTGTGTCTGATGGACTATCCTCCTATCTGAACAAATATCTAATCTTCAAATTTTGACCGAATGCAACCACAGCTTCACATTTCAATGTTATCCCAGTCATGTGTATATTGTTATGTGATGTAGCCTAATTAGTCTTTCTTTCCCTCACACTTTCAGCACTGGCATCTTGTAAATTTCATTAACATATGTTCTTGAAATCATCTGTACTGATGCTAAGGAAATATACTATCATTTACAGTTTAGTGTGTAGCCTGAAATTGGTAATTAATATAATTCTACCCAAATTATAAACCAAAAAGCAATGTCCTGACAATATCTGAGTGGAAAGAATAAATTACCATAGCATATATATCATGTCATATTAATGATGAAACTAATACAAAAGAAAACACACAAAAAGTTTCTTGGCAGTGTATTTACTGTTTCTCTTATCAATCGGGATTAATCTCCAAGGGGGATATGAACTTTAGTTTGGGGAAGGTTGGTCTTACTGATGAACAGTTTTTTTCTCTTTTTTTGTGAACTGATTTCTGTGTGTTATTTTTTGATTCTCCCACATACATTAACTCTAACTCACAGCAGCTGTACTAATGGCAACATGAGTATAATTCATTAGATACAAGTTAGTTGGATGCAAAATTCTTACACAAGTGCTTAAGTTGTAGACTGATGACTGAACAGGCACTTGCTAAGAGTAAAAATCTAAAGGTTTTATGGGCACTTGACTTTTCAATTTTCTTATTTTTTCCTGGTAGTTAATGTAGTCTGCACCTCCAAACCTCCATCAACCTTTGCAGATATAAAAAAAAAAACTGTGAAACTGCAGTCTTTTATCAGCTACACTTTAAAATGGGTGACTCCAACTAAGTCACCAATAGTGTCATATGTCCAATATTCAAATCAGGTTTCAGGTTGACTACTGAATTACATTTCCTGAAACTGCTTTAAATAAAACAAAGAATTCCTCCCAACAACAATGACATCATAACAATAGATGCACTTTAAAGGTCTATATTAATCAGTATTTGACTCTACAGATAAGAGAACTTTTAATCATTGTGAAGATAAATGAGAACAAAGCCTCAATTATAACAATAAAGATGAAAATTAAAGGTACCTCACTGTTGTCACCATCAGCAACACTGGTAATGATCTCAGGCAGAACAGATGCTCGTCGTGGAGTTGGTGATGGGCTTCTTTGCAGGGATGTGTTCCCTGTAGGTGTTTTCTGAGAACCTTCACACAGAGTGCTCACCTGACATTTCACCACACATTTCTTGTGACACGTCATATCACAGCTACGACACTGAACTGCATCTTTCAACCATATCTGTAACAATAACAAACATATAGCTGCTGGGTGATTATATAGCAACTGAATTAGAAATATGAAAATTCTGTAATTTAACAACTAGCAGCTTTTATTTTAGTTACTAGACCTAATGATCTAAAAGAACATATCAATTGAAATTTATGGTAGGAAAGAACGTTGCATTTCGTTTACATTAAACAACAGTTCTGGTAAGAAAATGAGTAGAAAACACCTTTTTACACACACCTGCAAAGATGATTTTAGAAAATGAGGAAAAACAAAATAGAAAAGAATGTGAGATATTTTATCCATAGTTTTAAAGAACTCAACAAATGTTGTAAGAAAATCACCAAAATGCTGCAGTATGAATAATACTCTTTACAGAAAACTAATTTCAATCAAGTGATTATGTTCCAGTTGACCAGAAGGTAACTGCTTGACTTTAACTAGCTGCCAGTAAAGAAAATTATCCCTACAGCAGCATTTTGTTGTTTTCATGGGGCCATTTTCAAAGTGAGAGATATTTAGCTAAGAAAATGACGGCATCAGTTATTGGCCATGAAATTCACTATTAAATGATTTAAGATCCATGTTAGAGGTACCACTTGATGTACAGTGCACTAATGTTAATTCACATGGGCCAGTGTGCCACAGTTAATAAGCTTCTTTAGCTATAGGGCACTAACTGAATGAGCATTATGCCTCCAGAATGGAATATTTCTTCAAAGATGGAGGCTTAACAGTACTGACACCTTGTCAGACTGACACAACACTGATTCACAGTGCAACATAATATCAGAGTTGTGATATTGCATGCATTCAGTGTTGATTGTCAGGAATGCCATGTGATGAACATTTTTAACCACATGGGTTCTGAATATGTGATTTAATATAAAATAGTTTTGATCTTTAGTATAAAGAAAAAACAAAAGTAACACAATGTTATAACAGAATTTTTAAATATTAGTTATAACTTAAAGAGAAAGCCTTGATTAAATTTAAGTTTCATAATTGGAGAAATGTTGTATTTACTCATAGATGCTTATTGTGTAGCAGCTGGCTCTTTAGATGTGGAATTTCACTCCATCTATGAAAATTACACCAGGTGTGATGAGGCGAGACAAGTGCAGACTTTTGCATGTGCACCACAGCTGTGTGTAACTCACTGCTGGTGTTAAGCAGTTGAGGAGGGTTACACTAATACTTAACTTTTAAAAATATATGTTACATAACAATTTTTTATTGCACAGTTTGACTGACAGTATTTTGAAAGTAATTTATATAAAATTTCATGGCACTTGGTTTACAATAACTAAAACTGATGATTTATCTATTTTTTTTTTTTTTTTTTTTTTTTTTGACACACTCAGTTTAAAGTTAATAATGTCACATTTTGCAGTTACAGTACCTTTTCTTAGAAAACTCTGCTCTGGAAGCTAAATTCGTCTGGAGTCAAATTCAAAGAAGTTATTACAAGTTCTATATGTTTTGAAGTGAAGATAGTAAATTAAATAGTAATGGTAACTGAGCTACCAATATATGTAGTACCATTATAGGTTAAGATTTGTAACAGATGCCTAATTTGTATTGCAAAGCTGAAACTATTACCACAGCAAATTATTTATGCATCCTTTCTGAACAGCCACCATTGTGGAAAAACAGTTTTTTTTTAATATTTAGCTGTAGTTTTAAAGTCAGATTGATACATTTGGTCAACCTCACTGATGGGTGATCACCGCTTAAGAAATAATTATGACATGTTAGCAAATACTTACAATGGGTTTCTATGAGCAATGTAGTGTGTTCTGGAGAGGAATTTCAGTATTGCACCAAATGGGAAGAAAGAGCGCGAATTTAAAAGGACTGGGTAGTTGCAGACTATTCACAACTGGGTTATAAGGTGGGACTCAGTAGTGCTTGTTTTTAATTATGTTGTAAAAGGACTGAGACAGAACCCATACTACCTGCGGAGTGGCTGCTTTTTCTTTTTTCTTTTTTTTTTTTTTAAAAAAAAAAAAAAGGGAGGGGGGCATGGGAGCAGGTAGGTAGGAGATCTCTGCTCACTTGTTCTCACCAATGCATCACAGTGTCACATCTTCAATGTAAGGACCAGAGTGTGGGGACTCAACTTCACACTCAGCAAACTGGACATTTCACTCCAAGTGCTCCCCAAAAGATTGACAAATAAATTGTTACTGTTACTGGTGAGTTAAGGTACATTTTTGGGCACATCATCACGCTACTAATGACACTTGGTATGTCATTAGGTGATTGTCACTCCACTCAAGATAATACTTAACATTTTTTTGGCAGCCTTATAACCACTGCCTGCACTTTTCAGTAATTGGATAAGGGAGAGAGGAGTATCGCTTACTTGGGAGCACTTTCCAGTAGCTGGTTTCAATGTCACCAGGAATAATCATTCATCAGAGAGCAATCCTTTGCAGGATATGCTCCTTCTGGAGGTCTACTCATTCTTGACATCTGCCCAGCAGAATAACTGGTTGCAGAATATAGAAAAACAAGAGAGATGAACGGCATACAAACAAGAATTATCAGACCCATCCAAGGAACTAGGCCCAACTAAACAAATACTGAAGCATGAAATCACTCCCTTCGAAGGAAAGGGGAGACAACAAAGCTTAAGACATAAGTAAGTTCTACTGCTCCAGAAAGCCAACAGCTGGAACCAATGCATTTTACAGCCATCAAAAAGACATTCCCACATAAGAATGAACATTCTTCAGGCTCTCAACAGCTGCAAATATATCCCTGAAAGTGATCTTCAGGAACTTTCAGCTCAAAATGGATGTAGACAACTTCAAGGCTATTTTGTTGGGCTAGGTTTCAAAATCAGTGCCTCAGTGGAAGTGCAGTGGTTAGGCAAAACCCAGACATTTATCTGGCAGTTTTGTGAAATACATCAAAAACAGAAAAATTTTGGATGTCAAAAAGATGCTATATTGGCAAGGTAACTAAGACAAAAGGGAATGCCATATCACTGCTACAACTAAGGTCTATCTCATGTTGCCGAGAACTGCACTATGCCCACCAGGTGCATTTGATGTTCTGGAGAACATGAATTAGCTGAATGGCCCTCCCCACCCCCCACCCCCACATCCACAAAAAAATTGCACAAAGAAGACCTTACAAGACTGTGCAGAAAATATAAAACTTCAGCCCCCAACAGTAAAACTAAAACTAGGGACAAGTGGATGAACATCAGAAGCAGGATAGAGATAGGAAAGAGGAAACAAGAGATAAGTTACTACAAATGGTGGTACAAAAAGGTTAGATAAATATGACAATTACATGCTAACCACTTAAGCACCTATGGACAGGTTACTGGCTCTCCAATGCCACAACACACCACACCATGCAATGGGCAAGAACAGCATTGGAAACCAAAGAATGCAGAAGGTAAACAAACCTTTGAAATAAGAGCACAACAGAAGGCGGACCAGCTTGTGAAAGGTGAGCTTAGGGCATATTTTAATTTGGAACAATATCTGCAGGCTGATTATCATCAAAATGGAGGTACAGTTTGAGAAATGATCTGCAATTATTAAATTACTCCCTGTGGTGACATACAGGGCCTAAACAATGTGCATTTTAATGTAATCTGGGTTCACAGCTACCACAATGGTTGGCTGACACAGCAGATGTGGTAGCAATCTCCATTAAATGAACAATAACTCACCACCATGTACCTACACTGCCACCAAAACATTCACATAAGGATGCGTGAGATACCCCCCTCTGCATAGTAAGCACAGCCTTTTATTCATCATGATTTAAAAAAGTACCTTTGCAGACACCTTTGAAAGATAAGTCCAGTCTGTAAAGACCTATGACAGGGGCCACAAAACACATTATGAGGCAGCACATGTCAATGAAAAGACACACTAATGCTCCAGACATCATAAGATGTATCAAAAACAATGAAGCTGCTAAAAGGAATACACTCCTTTAGACAGTACAGTCTAGCCATTGAGCACTTGGAAAACTTCCTGTCACTGTCAATCATTTATATCATGAGAGTCTTCACTCATATTACTTCAGTACACTGCTTTCCTAAGTTATGGAAACATTCCAGTGAGGTCATGATAGTGAAACTTGGTGAAGACCCTATCCTTTCTCAAACTTATGGTCTGGTACCAAGTATGACTAAACTTTATGAATGGCTCACACCCAAAGCCATTCAGCATCTCATCAAGAATGAGCAAATTCAGCTGATCTTTTAGTTGTGTTTCCAATAAGACCACTCTTCCATCTAACAGTTAATGGGGGTTGCTGAAGCAGTGTTCAACCACAAAGAGTTCTGTGGACTTGCATTACCCAATAGGCCATAAGTTTTTGACATAGCTGTTATACTCATCTGCTGTACTAACTGTACACACAGCAATTTCCAGGGCAAACAGTAAAACTCAAAAAAAGCCATCAATTGAGGAGATCATTTAAAGTAAAGGTAAACACTAAAAGTGAACAAATCGACACTGGTCAGAACTAGGTCCAGTTCTGTTCAACTCATACATGGCTATCACACCCTCTAAACAACACATCCGCACAGTCCAATAAATTTTTCTTGCAATACTGATTGAATCAACACTAACACACACCCTCACAATATGCTAAACAAAGCTAAAAGTCTGGCAAAAACATGAAAGATAATATTATTCCCTGATATGACCCAATTGATAATGTTGGCTAAATGCATAGAAAAGCATTCCTGATACAGAAGACTCAAGTTAACACTATGCTTGAGAGGCAAATAAATTCAGTTGTATATCATTTTCAAACAATTGGGGGTGATGCTAGATCAGTGTCTCACCTAGACAGATCACACTGAAAGCAGAAAAGTAAAGCACTGATAGAAATAGTAGTCTTTCTGCAACTTCATCTGGAAGAATTCATTGTATTTCCATCAGATCTCTATCTCTCTCTCTCTCTCTCTCTCTCTCTCTCTCTCTCTCTCTCTCTCTCTCTAACATAGGACTTCGTCCCAAGCCTAAGGCACTTTCCACCTTTTTTTATGCACCTCTGTATTACTCAGTATCCTCTCTAACTCGTGAGTTTAGGTCTATCCTATAACACACTCTATTTATGTAATTCCTATTCATGATGATCTTAAATGCACACAAGATAAACAGCCCAGACCTCTAGTTATAGACTAGATGCTTAGAATAGTATCCTAGCTACAGACTAGTAGTATAGAATACAACTAATCTCGCTGAAATGTAAGACCACCAACGAGGAGTGCAAAATTACTCAAAATATTCATGTTCAAGTAAATGTTACAAGACAGTACCCTTCTCTAAACTAGTATCTTCCAGGTAATTATGTTCTAGTATGAGAAACTGTGATGACCATTCAGCCTGCACCACTAGTGTAATGCTCTAGATATTATAGTTAAATGTTTTATAAATTATCTAACAAGGGAACCTCCCCATCGCACACCCCTCAGATTTAGTTATAAATTGACGCAGTGAAAAACTGAACACAGATCAATCGAGAAAACAGGAAGAAGTTGTGTGAAACTATGAAAAAATAAGCAAAATATACAAACTGAGTAGTCCATGTGCAAGATAGGCAACATCAAGAACAATGCGAGCTCAGGAGCGCCGTGGTCCCGTGGTTAGAGTGAACGGCTGCGGAACAAGAGGTCCTTGGTTCGCGTCCTCCCTCAAGTGAAAATTTTATTTTCTTTATTTTCGCAAAGTTACGATCTGTCCGTTCATTCATTGACGTCTCTGTTCACTGTAATAAGTTTAGTGTCTGTGTTTTGCGATCGCACCGCAAAACCGTGCGATTAATAGATGAAAGGACGTGCCTCTCCAATAGGAACCGAAAACATTTGATCGCAAGGTCATAGGTCAAACGATTCCTCCACAGGAAAACACATCTGATATATTCTATATGACACTGGTGACAGCATGTGCATCACATGACAGGAATATGTTGTCGACCCACCTAACTTGCACACTTGGCGAATGGGTAAAAAGATTCTTCTACCTTGCCCGATTTAGGTTTTCTTGTGGATGTGATAATCACTCCCAAAAAAGTGATGAAAACATAAGAGTTGTCACATAAACTGAACAAATGAGTTTCACAGTCGCACAGTTTTCCCTGTGCTCTGTCAAAACATATGTTTTTTACGTTTTCAAATGTTTCCGTGTGTAGACTGTCAAATCCTGCATATGTCCAAGCAAATCTAAACATGTCCTGGAATTTTGGAGAGCGAAGTTGATTATGTGTGAGTGCCTGAACTTTAATAATTGTCTGAAAATAAAAAATTAAAGTTTTCACTCGAGAGAAGATTTGAACCAAAGACCTCTCGTTTGGCAGTTGCTGACGCTAACCACGGGACCATGGCACTCGCAAGCTGACAGTCTCCTAGATGTTGCCAACCTTGCGCATGGCCTACTCAGTTTGTATATTTTGCTTATTTTTTTCATAGTTCCACACAACTTCTTCCTGTTTTCTCGATTGATCTGTGTTCAGTTTTTCAAGGCCTATCCCTGTGTCAACTTCTAACTAAATCTGAGGGGGGTGCGATGGGGAGGTTCCCTTGTAAGAGTCATGTGGATGCCCAGAAAGCAGTTCCACAGTGCTCTGAGGTCAAGCATGCCCCACACCAAAGGCAAACATCACAAAGTGTTAGCAAGTGTGGGACTGACTATTTTCACTTTGTGCAGTGGAGATGCGATACATCACTACAAAATTTTTGAAGAATCAAGAGTCCAAACACAGTATTTCGAAGTGTGTGTTGCATTCATTGCAGTACTTTAGCATTCACAGAGTAATAGATAACTTGAGCTCAAATGGTCCCACAGAACCCGATGAGTTAAAATTAAATGATAAACTCTAAATTTTTCTGTAAGAAATGCATATTTTGATTTTGAACATTGAATTGTGAACTTGGAGCTTAAGCTTTTACACAAGTTTATGCTGTCACTCTGAACTTTAAATATGTTTGAAACTGTACTGTGTTGTCTATGAAATTTTCTCATTAGTAAAACTATTTTATAACCTATATTTTACCCATAAATCTTTATCTAAATTCTTTAGTTTTTTGCCCATCATTCAACATTGTTAACACATTTTAGATATGCTTACACAGAATCCAATGAACTTTTTAATGGAGTTCACTCCTGTAGATGTCATGATTTAGTGACTGTCTGGCCTTTTCTGAATTAGTGTTAGATCTCTGAAAAGGGTTCAGTAAATGAATGTGTGTGTGTGTGTGTGTGTGTGTGTGTGTGTGTGTGACCTGAAAAATATACAGAACTTATGAAAATTGGTTTTTATATAACATAGCTAGCAAAGCTCAATGATATTTTATGACTTTCTGAGAAGCATGCACAAATAGCTTTTTGTGCCTCATTTTCCCATATAGTCCCTTCTGAATGGAAGAATTAAACAGAATTGCTAAAATAAATCTGTCAATGTATTTCTGCTTATCTTTGCCAGTATACATTCACTTATCAGAAGGATGTAGGCCATTAAGTAACAATATTTCACTTCATAGAAAATTTGCTTTTGTATATGTATAAAACCTTAGACTAGTGAAACAGGTAACAACAAAACAGAAGGGGATTTCTAATTGTTTCTGTTCAAGAATTTTATTACAACCCCAAATTCTACAAAATCAGCCTCTTTATGGTGTTTGACTACATAGTGTGTTAAATTGACACAAAGTGTTTATTTTACTTTAATACGCGGTCCATTTGGAACAGCATTCCCTGTTATCTATAAAGCTGTTTCTTTGTCTGGCAGTGTGCTATGAAGTGGTTTCAGTGACCATCTCATTGAAGTAGCTAGCGTTTTTGTTTTTAATAAATTTGATAGTGCAAATCAGTGTATACATTAGGTCTTATTTTTTCAAATTGTTTTTATTCTTTGTAGCTCGTAGTTTTTGTAGTGCACCTTAGCTTCACCTGCAGCACCACACCACTTACTTCCAAAAATAGTAATGTAGTCATCTACACTAGCAGTTCCTTTTCTGACAGTGTGCAGTGAAGTAGTGTCAGTGACAGTCTGCGGTAGTACTTGCATTTGTGTTTTTAACGTGTTTGGTAGTGCAAATCTGTGCCCAAAAGACAACAGGGCTTTTTTTTCTACTCATGTTTGCATCAGAATTTTAGTAGTAGGATGGATAGGGAGTGTGCATGCTGTGTGTGGAAACAGGAGGAGCTGCCCACAGTTTGTGAGCAGCTGGTGAGCCACCTGCATGCTGCTGCCTAA
This sequence comes from Schistocerca serialis cubense, assembly GCF_023864345.2. Lineage (NCBI taxonomy): Eukaryota > Metazoa > Arthropoda > Insecta > Orthoptera > Acrididae > Schistocerca > Schistocerca serialis. Next base: position 257,711,669 of record NC_064640.1, read on the forward strand.
GGGAGCAGCGGCAGTGAGGAAACTGTTGCATCTCATAGGTCAACTCAAGAAGTGTTGCATGTTTCATTCAAGGGATCTGCTGCCAAGGCTGCATCTTCTGAAGGGCCCAAGAAGGCACACATGGGGGTAAGGGTATGCCAGTTATCATCAGCTCCAATGTCAGATGCATAATGTGCACTCAGTATGTCTGCCGAGGGGTCTCGCAGGAGATGTGGAGGAGGCGCTGTCTGTGGCAATCGAGGGTGCAGAGTGCAGTTATCTGCAGGTCATGGGTTATGATGATACCAATGAGGCCTGTAGCTTGGGTTCTGAGACTATTTTCAGTTCACACAGACAGATTGCAGAAGTAGTGCAAGTAAAGGTTATAATTTGCAGGATCATACACAGAATTGATCAGGGTTGCTTGGTTTCGAGCACAGTGGAGGGTCTCAACCAGAGGCTCTGCTGATTCTGTGATAGTCTTGGCTACATTAAGGGTTGAAGAATTGTAAGATTCCCCTTAACATGTTCACCTCCCAGAGGAAGTAGCTACTCGGGTAACAGAATACTTGTGGGGTGCACTTTTTTTTTTTTTTTTTTTTTTTTTTTTTTTTTTTTTTTTTTTTTTTTAAAAAAAAGAAAAAAGACTAGGTCATCTGATGAATGCTCACCAGTCGATGTGTAGAGTGCAATTAGATCCCTTAAATATTAAAGACGTTTGAATGGCACAACTTTAACAGTAAATTGCCGAAGTTTTTGTAATAAAGCCCCTGAATTTACCACTTTCCATGAAAGCTGTTACACTCAAATTACAGTCAGAACTGAGAGCTGGTTGAAACCTAGAGTAAAAAGCTCCAAAATATTTAGCAAGGCATGGAGTGTATATTAAAAAGACAGATTAGACATCACAGGAGGGGGACTGTTGATTGGAACCAACAAAAATAATATGTCTACTGAGGTCAGAATTGAGTCTGCAAAGTTATCTGGATGCAAGTAACAAAACTAAATGAACACAAGTTAATTGTCTGGTATTTTACAACTGATTCTGCTGAACAGTTGAACAATCATTCGAAGTAACTACACCAATAATTCAATATCTATATATATAAAACAAAGTCGGGTTTGTTACAACACTTAAAACTCGAGATCTGCTGGACCAATTTTCATGGTTTTTGATTTGTTGGATTTGTCTCCACCCCGAATAGCAGAATACATCTTAAAAATAATGAAAAATTGACGAATACTTGAAAAATGCGTTATTTTCCCTAAAAGTTCTTTAGTTTCGGAGCTGTCAAATTTTTTTGTCAAAATCTGTAAGTAATGACTGACATTTATGCATGCGTTCATAAACTATTTAAATCTACATATATAAAAAAAGTCGTGTTAGTTACACTATTTATAACTCAAGAACGTCTGGACCGATTTGGCTGAAAATTGGTAGAGAGGTAGCTTAGAATCAGGAGACGGACGTAGGATACTTTTTATCCCGTTCGACCACTATAAAACATGGTATAACAAAAACGCATCTGACATGGAATAACAAAACGCAAATGAAACTAAACGTCTATGGTTAAGTATCAGTATATATCATTAATTAAAAATTTAAAGAAATAATTTGTATATTCTTTGAATCGTCATTAACAATGCCGTGACCAAGACGATCGTATATTTCTCGACAAAGCCGTAATGCAAGAAGGATACAAAACATTGCAAATGAAAGGACTGAAGAAGAACAACAAATTGCCCGCGAGGAGCGCAGCGTTAGTATGGCTCGACTTGGTGCTTCTCAATCACAAGAGCAAAGTGAGGCAGCCCGTGAAACGGCTCGGTTGGCAATGCGAAATCGTCGAGCGAACAACAGAGATCAACATGTAGATAATTTTCAACGCACAAGAAGAGATTTATCACGTGATGATTGGAATCGCGCAGCGTTTAGATACGATTGCAGCACTGATTACTGCTTGCATCCTTGCGTTTGCATTGGGCCGATGGAAGTTGTTTGCGAGTATTGTGGCACACTGAAGTTTTCCGGAGAAACGCGAGGATTGTGCTGCCTTAGAGGGAAAGTGAAACTGCCATTATTGATTCCGCCACCTGAGCCATTGCATTCATTGCTTTGTGGCGAAACTCCCGAATCACGTGATTTTCTTGAAAACACCCAAAAATACAATAGTTGTTTCCAACTGACCTCATTTGGGCCCGACAGTATCGAAGAACGAGGATTTAATCCGACATTCACGGTATTTATTTATTTTGTACTTACACACAGTATAGGGGCATGTTCACGTGTCGGAAGACCATCTGCGTTGTTTGTTCTTGCGCCCGATAATAAAACAAAAAATGTCGTGTATCACAAGATACTTAATTGAAGAGTGGAAGCTATGCACCAAAAAACATAGACTAAAGAATCATTAAAATACTTAATTTTTTTATTTGTATTTCCTAATAAAAAATTGAACTTAACATCCAAAATCTGATTATTTATTGGCTTTAAGGCGGAACAGAGTTCGCCGGGTCAGCTAGTTATGTATATATCCCAAATGAAGTGACAAATGAAAATTTGTATCAAGGCCAGGATTAGAATCCATGTCACAGATCCCAGGAGATCTGGGTTCAAATCCTAGCCTTGGTACGAATTTTCATTCATCACTTCAGTCTGCATACACACATCATACACGTTTGAGACTTGAAAAAGTCTCTAGAGCTACATAATTTCATTTGATTAATGCAGTATTAGTTGGAGATGACTTTAACCTACTAAGCATAGACTGTGACATCAATGAATTCATTGCAGGTGGTACACAGAGATCTAGTAAAGTAGTTCTGAACACATTCTCCGAAAACTTTATTGAGCAGCTAATTTGACAACATACACCCAATAGAAATATTTTAGAGCTTGTAGATACGGACCTGGCCCTACCAACAGAGTCAGCACAGATGCCTGGATCAGTAATAAATGAAAAGCACTAGTTCGGCTCACAAGGCCATCTTCAGACATTTACTGAGTAAGGATTAGTGTCCATGACATCATCATAGTGATGATGGTTAGTAAAGTTAAAAAATCCATCAGAGTGGTCAGGGGAGTTTTTAAGCTGAAAAGAACAGATAAGCAGTTGTTAGCATCCCACTTAAACAATCAATGCACGTCATTTAGTTCCAACATGACAGATGTAGAGGAATTATGGGTGAAGTTTAAACTTATTGTGAATCTTGCTCTTGAGAATTACATGCAAAATAAGTGGATTAAGGACAGAAAAGACCCACCACAGTTTAATAACAAAACTCAGTAAATTCTGAGGAAACAGCAACTGATACACTCTCAACTGAAAAAAGAATGCAGAAGTTGCAGAAATTTGTGCAGCTAAGCTAAGGTCAAAGCACAAAACATGTAACTTGCACTGTCATATATTATTGAAAGACCTTGCCGAGGATTTGAGAATATTGTGGTCCTACATAAAACTGTTAAGCAGGTCAGAGGGTTCTATTGAGACATACGGCAACCAGCCTGGTGCTGCAATAGAAGATAGCAAAAGGAAAGATTAAATTTTGAATGTTGCATTTAAAAAATCATGCATACAGGAGTATCATACCAACATACTGTTGTTTGACTATCACACAGACTCCTGTATGGACAGTACAGAAATATGCATCCCTGGTTTTGTAAGCAGCTGCAAGAGTTGAAAACAGATAAGGTGCCAGATGAAATCCCAATTCAGTTTTACAGAGAGTACTCTTTGGCACTGTCCTCTTATTTAGATTTCATTTCTCAGTGATCTCTCACCCAGCAAAAATCACAAGCAACTGGAAAAAACAGGCGACTCTCATACATATCATGAGTAAAAAAAGTGGACGGGAAAAATTACAAACCGATGACCTTAATGTTGGTTTACTGCACAATTCCTGAGCATATTTTACATTCAAATATAATTAATTTCCTCGAGGCAGGAAAGCTCCTCTCCACAAATCCGCACTGAATTAGAAAGCATCACCAGTGGAAAATTCTACTTGCCCTTTTCTCGTACAATGACTTGTGAAACATTGATGAAGAGCGACAGGCACATTCTGTATGTCCTGGATGGTGAATGTTCTTCAGAGACAAGTGTATCATCAGGAGTGGCCCATGGAAGTGTTATAGGATTACTCTTGCTTGCTATACACATAAATGTCATCCCATACTATGACCATTGCACAACATGAATGGCACACATGAGTGTGCATGTTTCAGGTTCCCTGCAGACAGAATAACAGATGCACGAGTGAAATTGCGTGGCAACTGGCAGTGCACTCCAAAGTTAAATTGTGCTGGAGAGTACGATTCTTGTGGGCACAACATTTAAAATGCACACAGATTCACCATGCAATTCTGCCTGTGTATGGACCAAATGTAATGTGGCATACAGATAAAGTGAAATAGTGCCAACAATTTAACCAAGGCTATATGGATGTGGGTGATTCTGATCAGGAAGTCCAGATTCTGCACAACATGATTTACATCTTTTCGGCAGACTGAAAGAACATCTGGATGCGAAAGAGATTTTTCAATGATGAGGACATTCACCAGCAATTCTCAAATGACTCTGTGATAAATTAGCAGATTTCTATCATCAAGGAAGTAGAGGTAGCAGATGGTAAAATGGTGAGTGAACCCCAGGAAATAATGAGAAGATGGGAAGAATATATAGAATGGCTATACGCTGCAGACAGTCGACTAAGTGAAGAAGAGTTTGGGATAGAAGAAGAAGATAAAGTTGCAGATGATGACGAAGGAAATGCAATACTAACTAGTGGGATTGAAGCATCTATAAGGAGACGAAAAATTGAAAGGAGATGGGAATTGATGAGATTCCTGCAGAACTGTTAAAGTCATTGAAGAAAGAAGGGAAAAGGGAGTTGACTGAATTGTGTAATCAAATATTCATGACAGGAAAATGGACAAAGGACTTTACAGAAAGTATCATAATACCTACAGAAAAGAAAAAGAACAGCAACAAGTGTGAGGAACACAGAACAGTGAGCCTGACATCGCATGCAGCCAAAGGAAGGTGTATGTTGTGTTCATTGATCTTGAGAAGGCTTTTGACTGTGTCAGATGGGACAAACTGAGGGAAATCCTAAGGAAACATGGAGTTGACTGGAGGGATAGATGGATAATTAGAAATTTATATTTGAACCAGAGAGCAAGAGTAAGAATAGGAGATGTGATGAGTGAAGAAACTGAACTGGGAATAGGTGTAAGACAAGGTTGTTGTTTATCACCAACACTGTTCAGTATCTATCTGGAGGAAATTATTAATGAATGTTTCGATGGAAGGAGAGGAGTTTGTATAGGGGGTCGGAGAGTGGAGTGTATAAGATTTGCAGACGACATGGTTGTGAAGGCAGAGAGTGCAAGAGAGATGGAACAAATGTTAGATGATCTAAACACAAAATTAGAAGAATATGGAATGAAGATTAACAAGGATAAAATGAAAAGCATGGTAATTGGAGGAAAGGGGAGAAAATGTTGTATGAAAATAGGGGGAGAGGAAATAGAGCAAGTGAATAGCTTCAATTACTTGGGAAGTGTTATAATGGATGATATGTATTGTTCAACAGAAATTACGAAAAGAACTGCAATGGCAAAAGAAGGATTCAAGAGGAAACAGAAACTACTTCACGGACTGCTAAACAAAGATCTGAGGAAAAGACTTGCCAAATGTTACATCTGGAGCATTGCACTGTATGGTGCAGAGACCTGGACATTGAGGAAGGAAGATGAAAGAAGACTGGAGGCACTAAAGATGTGGATCTGGAGAAGAATGGAAAAAGTGAAATGAGAAGACTGCGTAAGGAATGAAGAAGTGTTAAGAAGAGTTGGAAAAGAAAGAAACATGCTGAAGGTCATCAGAAAGAGAAAACGGAACTGGATTGGACATTGTTTGAGGAGGGACTGTTTATTGAAGGAGGTAATAGAAGGAAGGGTGGAGGGGAAAAGGGGAAGATGTAAGAGAAGATATCAAATGCTGGACAATGTCAAAGGAGACAAATATTCAGGAATGAAAAGACTGGCTATGGACAGACTAGTGTGGAAGAGGCTTAACCCATGACAAGGCCTGCCGTAAGGCAGAATACCATACTACTACTACTACTACTACTACTATCATCAAGGAATTGAATGACTGGGTGAATGGGACAACTGTTAAAGAGACTTCCTGACTGTTAAGAAACAGTGTCATGTGTCTGTGTCACTTTGAAGTATAGCGCAGCATTGCCATAATAAAGTGTAACTTACTTTTTGAAGCCCACTCGTCTTTGCTAACAACACTGCAGTATACAGGAAAGTGTCATCATTGAATGACTATAGGTGGATACGGGATGACTGAGACAGAATTAGCATTTGGAGTGATGAATAGCAGTGTGCTCTAAATGTATTAAAATGTAAGATAATGCAAATGAATAGGTAAAACAAACCTGTAACATTAGAGCCAGTACTGGTGGAGCTCTGCCTGACAGTCATGTTGATAAATATCTAGGCATAACACTGCAAAAGTGAAATGAAATGGAACAAGAATATAAGGGGAAAGGTTGACTTTGTTTTATTGGGCGAATTCTTGTAAAGTGTAGGTCACTTATAAAGGAGTCCCATATAGAACACTTGTACGACCCACTCTTGAGCCCAGCTCATGTGTTTGGGATCCTCACCAGGCAGTTTAAAGGAAGACATCAAAGCAATTCAGAGGCATACTGCTAGACTTGTTACCAGCATGTTTGATCAACACTCAAGTACTACAGAAATGCTCTGTGAGCTCCAATGGGGAGCCCCAGAGGGAAAATGACGTTCTTTTCGTGAAATACCATTGGGAAAGTTTACAGAACCAGCATGTGAGACCGACTGCTTAATTATTCTACTACCACCAATGTACCTCTCATGTACAGACCATGAAGACACTATGAGATAAAGTAGGGTTCATAGAGAGGCACATACATTTTTGTTTTTCCCTCATTCCATTTTCAACTGAAACAAGGGAGGGGGGTGACTAGCTGTGTTACAAGGTACCCTCTGCCATGCAACATATGGTGGATTGCAGAGTATGTATGTAGATGCAAATGCAGATCCTTATTATGTGCTAGTAATGTGTTGTCTACCTTTATTGGTGATTAATTCAGAGTACTAGTTCATTGCTCCTGACATATAGTGTACCCTGCTGTGTCGTTCCAGGAATCATCTATTGACTTCAATGCTCAAGTTTTTGATGCAGTTGTCATTTTAACGCAAACAACTGCAAGTTCATTGGGTAATGTGCCATGAAAGAGAGAAGTTTATGACAAAATTTACCACTGTACAGCAGATGTCTTCCAACAGAACAACAAGAATAATTACTGTATGAAGAAACATTTCTGATGACTACCGCAAATACGTGAAAAAAATTATGGGAAATAACAAATGAGCATTCATGAGAAATTATTGGAGAAACAATTATACATTAACAATCATGCATCAAAAATAGACTACCACAAATATAATCGAACTGTTAACTTCTATTTAATATTCAGACAACTGCACACACTTTACTTCCAGAGACTTAATATGATAACCTTCACCATAATGTGTAGATCGTATGTCAGTATAACAATTTTCTGCAATAGATCTGACACAGGTATTTCTTATTATTCCATATTATTACAGAAACATGAAACAAGAGCACTATGATAACATACACTAACAAGGAAGCCCTGAAACAAAATCCACCCTATTAGATACACCTTCACACAAAAGCTGGTTTTAGAACTGTACAGAAACTGTGTTAGAAGGAAAAAGTGGAAGTTATAGTTAAAATAAAGTTTTCTAAATGAAGCTATGCCTCAGTTGGCTAGGCAATAATGCTTCTTGGGAACTGTACTAAGTAGCAAATAGGGCAACAAGCTATCTTGTTCAAAATGTTATAAAATTGACTACTGATTGCATGTGATTTCATTACAAGGCGTGATGCTTGAAAAAATGTATTAACATTTCTTATGGCACTTAAGATTTAATTTAAAATACCCCTGTGCAGGCTCCCAAACAACTGTATAATGCTTCAAAGAAACATGCCTATTAAAGAGTTGAAATGAAGTTAAAGCAACACATGCAAAAGGCAAAGAAAGCCTTGTACTTTAGTTAGCACAAACACGTTAGCACAAACACTGTTGATTTCAAGCAACAATGAAAAAGTGTAAAAACTTTGTGCAAATAATGTAAGCATAAGCTTCAGCACACAATATACCACATCAAAAAAAGGTGAAATTTTTTTATTTCAGTGTCTCAAACAGCACCTTCTTGCCACAAAACTCGCACTGTGTGGTGCGGTGGAACTGTGTCCTCACAAAGTCATGCTGTTTGTGGCCCTCCTCTGCAGGTAATGAACGTGTGGCACTTTGCTGCAACTTGACGGTGGTAGACATGGGCGCTTCTCCACCACTTGTAAATTTAAATGACAGCAATATATCCCCAAAGCAGAGGCAGGGCTCAAAACCAGAGTGAGATGACAGCTTGTGACTTCGGCTAAGCACATCAGAAACACACAGCTTACACAAAATGAAGAAAACAATTATTTTAAACTTAAAACACAGTGATTATAAAGTTCACAATCTTGATTAATTAAAACAACAAAAAGAAAAAATCATTTCTGTCATAATATTCAAAAGTTCACAAAGATTTTGATAAGTCATAAAACAAGAATTCAAACTGCCTGAAGTCTCACTTTTGTCAGATATTACACCAAAGAAATTTGATAAGTACCCTACAAAAGAGGAAAATAACAAGGTATTGACCTCTAGTGTACAAAGGCAGATGGCTCAATAATATTATATGATGAATTCTTATTTGTGTTCTTCTGTTTGTTGCACCATAACCTGTTGTATTATTGTGAATGCAAAATTATAAGAAACATCAAGTACTCATGAGAAATAGGTATAGATACAGGAAGAATGAGAGGTAGTATGCAAGAATACTACATTTAGGCTAAGAAGCTATCCTACTTATAAACTTTAAGATAAACAAAACTAATTGCAAAGCTATTTTGTTCATGCAATTTAAGCTCTTCTTGGTTTTGGTCACAGCTAGATAATCATAACAACTTGCCTAATTACAAATTATGTTTTGCAGAAGGTAAAATTATCAGAAAATGTTACTTAGGATCTATAATAACTAATAACTCATGTGTGAGTAATAGTTTGGTATGGTTTCATCCCAAGATGAGCTAATCAGTCTCTGTAAATGTCTTGACACTTTTAATAAAATCATTTTTAAATTACAGTAATTGTGCGCACGTCTGCACACACACACACACACACACACACACACACACACACACACACTAAAGGTGATGATCTCATGTGACTCATTGCTTGGTAAAAGCCGTTCATAGCTGATGCCACGTGGGAGGCTTACATGTCATACGTACTACGATTGTCCGTCTAATATTGGTGATTGTAATAATTGTGCTTATGGTATAGTGTTGTGTTTTTTATGCTGATGATGAGAGAAGGGAGAAGATGAACCTGGTGCAGCCACATTTCCTGCTCATTACAAACAGCACTGATGTGATCATCAAATGTACCATTCCCATGCGGACGGACACAGATAGATCATTATCAATACTGTAACATGCCGTTGCTGTATAAGACACTGGAGAAGTCTGTAAGTTAACTCCAGACACTGGGATAAAGTAATCCATACCAGCACTGCTCCACAGGACGCGGGCACTGAGGGGTGTCCATCATTTCACTTGCGGGCAGGTGCAGGTTGTGTAGGCTACCCGACATGCAACCCTAACGCAGGCATTGTGCGCATGCTCCAACCATCAACAATTGGCCTTGCTTCGACAATAATTCACACCTCAAAGAGGGTCAGCACCAACAACAGTTTGTAATGTTGGTAGTTACGACCTTGGCAACAATGACAACATTATTTCAGAATGGCACTAAAGTCTGGGAAATATACTTGCATCAACTACAAAATCACTTTACCACTTTCAAGGTAAATGATCCTGATCTTCAGAAATTGTTCTTTTTGTCTCAGGAGGTAGCATGTTGTCTTAGAAAAGTAAGCCATCTCTATGATACCAATTAGTTGTCACTTTTCAGGATCTGTCAAGTGCTTTCAGAGTATTATTGTTGCAAATCACGTTAAGTGCTTACCAGATTAGAATTCTACCATCAGGCAGGATAAGGCGCTGCTGTTGGCAACACTATATAAAACAACAAGTGTCTGGTACAGTTGTTAGATCAGTTACTGCTGCTACAGTGGCAGGTTATCAAGATTTAAGTGACTTTGAATGTGGTGTAATAGTTGGCGCATGAGTGAAGGGCACGCATCTCTGAGGCAGCAATGAAGTGGGGACTTTCCCATACAACCATTTGACAAGTGCATCGCGAATATCATGAATCTGAAATCTCCAACATCACTGCAGCTGGAAAAAGAACCTCCAAGAACAGGACCAACAATGACTGAAAAGAATCATTCAACGTGACAGAAGTGCAACCTTTCCACAGACTGCTACAGATTTCAATCTTGGGCCATCAACAAGTGTCAGCGCGCAAACCGTTCTACGAAACATCATCGATACGGGCTTTCAGAGCTCAAGGCCCACTCATGTATCCTTGATGATTGCACGACACAAAGCTTTACTCCTTGCCTGGAACCGTCAACACTGACATTGGACTGTTGATGACTGGAAACATGTTGCCTGGTCGAATGAGTCTCATTTCACATCGAGCGGATGGACGTGTATGGGTACGGAGACAACCTCTTGAACCCATGGACCCTGCATGTCAGCAGGGGACTGTTCAAGCTGATGGAGGCTCTGTAATGGTGTGAGGTGTGTGCAGTTGGTGTGATACGGGATCCCTGATATGTTTAGATATGATTCGGACAGTTGACACTTAAATAAGCATCCTGTCTGATCACCTGCATCCATTCGTGTCCATTGTGCATTCCTACAGACTTGGGCAGTTCCAACAGGATATTGCAACAGAATGGCTCCAGGAACACTCTTATGAGTTGAAACACTTCTGCTGGCCACCAAACTCCCCAGACATGAACATTATTGAGCATATCTGGGATGCCTTTCAATGTGCTGTTCGGAAGAGATCTCCACCCCTTTGTACTCTTATGGATTCATGGATAGCCCTGCAGGATTCATGGTGTCAATTCCCTCCAGCACAAGTTCAGACATTAGTGAGCTCCATGGCACATTGCGTTGTGGCACTTCTGCGTCCTTGCAGGGGCCCTACACGATATTAGGCAGGTGTACCAGTTTCTTCGGCTCTGCAGTGTATGTGTGGTGCCTGTTATTTTGGACATTTCTGAAAGAACAGGCACCACACATCTATATATATGCACCTGATGACGAATAATGATACCTTCAGTACAGGTGCGCATTACATCTAAAGTCTTGTGGGAATCAGGTGAAGCTGCGAGTAACAAGGATAATGGACAGTGGGCACTACATGTGTAGTGTGCAACAAGTTGAGGATCTGGGCTGGACAGAAAGTGTACTTGGATAGCTGAAGCAGATAAGGTGACAGCCTGCGTAAAGCAAGAAATCCAGGTTAGAGTTCCAGTCTGGCACAAATTTTCATTTGCAGCCATTGGATTTATTACAATGCCTGATTGCGGCTGAGGTCTGAAATTCTCTTACCTTCTCCACTGCTTTGTTTGGATTCAGAATCTTCCCTCTAGTGATTCTAATCACAGTATAGCATTTCGTGCTCACCAAGTTCGACTACTGTCTTATTTCAAGCATTTCATATGGTATCCATGCCATTGGCATCCTAAGCATTTCAAAATGTTTTTATATTGTGAGAAATGTGGCCATTTAACAGTATTTGCAATTCTTGTGCGTCTCTCAAGGCCAAGAAGACACACAACAGTAGATCAGTGTCTAAAATTCAATCTTTAGTAAACTCCCATATGGGAAATCCACAAAAATTGTTTACAGATTTACAAATCTTAGACAAAACTATAGTATTTCAGGTGGACACAGAAGTTTCTGCATTTTTTATCAGTTTAAATATACACTGCCTTACAAACACCTGGAAGAGACAGTCAGATATCACAATTAACTTCATACGCATACACTCCATTGGTGAGTATGTAAATAGTTAGAGCTGCTGTACTCTGTAATAGGTAGAATGCCTACCAAAATTCATTAGTATTGGTAGAACTATGTGTTGTTACAATGCCTGGTACAGTATATAAGCAGCATAAATGGTCTCAGAAATTCAGTGATCACTGTGAAGGATACAGAGATGCTATATACTTGTGTGAGACAGCATTATCAGCATCTGATGAGAGTTTGAAAATAGCCTCCTTGTGGGCCCCCATTTGGCCAGCTGGTCAAATCCAGATTTGTGGGGCATTCAGATGTGGCAGTGGCCCCATGTTGGACTGCGTGGGAACATGGGGGCAATTATTGCTGTAATCTCCACCAAGCATATCTTAACCTCTTCACATCTGGGCCTGCCACCTGAGAACAAGTAATGGACTCCCTGCCAAATACTGTGTCACCTCACACCACTTATAGAAGACTATCAGTAGCTGGAATAGGGAATTAATGTCCTATGCACATGCTGCAGTTAACACAACACAAATGGTTGCATTTGGAGTAGTACTGTGTGCTGGGAAGCATGGACTGCTGATGGGTGGTGTCACATTGTGTTCCACAATGAATCACAGTTCTGCACTACGCTGCATGATCATTTTTGGTGAATATGGGGGTGATCTGGGGAGCATTCCCATTCTTATAATGTTTTGGACAGGAACAGCAATGTTACTCCTGGCACCATGGTGTGGGTAGCCATTGGATATGACTTCAGATCATGGCCAGGAGTGACTGAGGGAACTCTGATGGCACAGTGGCATGTCATGGACATCCTGTTTCCTCATGTGTTCTCTCTCATGTGGCAGCATCATGGTGCCATTTTTCAACAGGACAACGCTTGTCTGCACATTGCAAGTATTTCTATGAACTGTCTGTGTCATGTTGAGGTACTCCCATGCCCAGCAAGCTCCCCAAATTTTCCCTGATGGAACACACATGGGGCCAGCTCACATGTTTACTCCATCTCCATGCCAGTATCCAGGATATCAAGGAACAGTTACAACAATTGTGGGCGAAATGCCTCAGGGGAGGATGGCACCATTCCCAACTGAATCAATGCACACATCTATGCCAGAGAAGGTGCAATGCCCTACTGACAAATATGCTCATACTGCCAAGTTCTTTGTTAATTTGACTCAAATTTGTATCACCCATCCAAGGGCGTGCGGGCTGGATGTCATGTGTAGTATCATTTGATGTCCCCCTTTGAGCTTACAAAGCTGTCTTACCCAATATTTTTACTTGATGCACAGTTTTCGAGATAATCTCATCTGAAACTTCAGATAGATCAATCTGTATATCAGAAACTTCCATAGATGCTGCAACTTACTAACATGAGTTGAGAGCTTTGTGCACCTGTGCATGTAAGTGTGTGTTTTAGCTAATTATATGCTCCATAGATTATAATTGCTATCTCTTGTTATGAGATGGAGTGAGCGCGTTTGCAATTATACGGCATTTTCTAAGGGAAAAGTACTGTAACACGAAGTTAAATTAAATTAATTATCAATTATAGACTTTACATATCTGGGTGAGAGGTCAAATATTTTTATAGCTGAGTTCCTCACTCCTTTCTGTGTCACACTAATGCTGGATGATAGATAGTGCAAGACATTTCTCCTTGCTATTATTTTATTTATGAATGATAATGCTGTTATCAAACTGTGATCAACTGTTGACAACAAACTTCATACTGGTGAAAATATATTGTGAAGCTGTTATCAACATGCCCAACTGAACTGCTTATAGATGTTGACTCTGAAATTATTGGTATATCTGAACACTTCTTAAATAAGGAGATAATTCAGAGGCTTCCTTTACCAGGATACAGGTTGGCTGGCAGCTTTTCGAGGAGCTCTTTGCGGTGTGGGGGAGTAGCCATGTATGTGAAAAACGGCATCCCATTTGAGTCAATTGATGTTTCAAAGTACTGCACTGAAAAGGTGTTTGAATGTTGTGCAGGTGTGGTTAAATTTAACGGAGCTAAACTTCTAACTGTTGTTATTTATAGATCCCCAGACTCCAATTTCACAACATTTTTGCTAAAGCTATAGGAGGTTCTTGGTTCACTTTATAGGAAATACAAAAAGTTAGTTATATGTGGTGACTTCAATATTAATTGTATAAGTGATTGTGCAAGGAAGAGGATGCTGGTAGACCTCTTTAATTCATATAATCTTATGCAAACCGTGTTCTTTCCAACGAGAGTGCAAGGGCACAGTAGAACAACCATAGACAACATTTTTGTTCATTCCTCATTACTAGAAGGGCATTCTGTTAGCAAAAAGGTGAATGGCCTTTCAGAACATGATGCACAAATTTTAACTTTAAAACATTTTTTTGCTGCAACACATGTTAAATATAGTCATCAGCTCTTCAGGATAGCTGATCCAGTTGCTGTAGAGACCTTTGTAAACCTTATAAAGGAACAAGAGTGGCAAGATGTTTATAGCACTGATACAGTAGACGATAAATATAATGCTTTTCTCAAGACTTTTCTCATGCTCTTTGAAAGTTGCTTTCTGTTAGAACATTTAAAACAGGGTACTAGCACAAACAGGCAGCCTGGGTGGCTGACTAGAGGGATAAGAATATCTTGTAGAACAAAGTGGCAATTATATCAAAACGTTAGAAACAGTCAAAATCTAAATGCAGCAGCCCATTACAAACAGTATTGTAAGATGCTTAGAAATGTCATTAGGAAGGCAAAAAGTATGTGATATGCAGATAGAATAGCTAAGTCTCAGGATAAAATTAAAACCATATGGTCAGTCATAAAGGAAGTTGCTGGTCTGCAGAGACAGGTCGAGGATATAGAATCAGTGCGTAGTGGGAGTGTCCGTGTTACTGATAAGTCACATATACGTACAGTATTTAATAATCACTTTCTGAATATAGCAGGTGAACTAAATAGAAACCTAGTCCCAACAGGGAATCATATAGCGCTCTTAGAAAAAAGTGTTCCGAGACTGTTACCTGAAATGCTCCTCCATGATACAGACAAGAGGGAGATTCAGTTAATAATTAAATCACTAAAGACAAAGAACTCTCATGGATATGATGGGGTATCTAGCAGAATACTGAAGTATTGTTCTATGTATGTTAGCCCAGTTCTCAGCCATATCTGTAACTTTTCCTTTAGGAGTGGTCGGTTTCCTGACCGATTAAAGTACTCGGTAGTGAAGCCACTTTATAAAAAGGGAGACATTGATAATGTTGACAATTTTAGACCTATTTCTATGCCATCGGTGTTTGCTAAAGTTATCGAGAAGGTTGTATATACAAGGTTACTGGAGCATTTAAATTCACATAATTTGCTGTCAAATGTTCAGTTTGGTTTTAGAAATGGTTTAACAACTGAAAATGCTATATTCTCTTTTCTCTGTCAGGTTTTGGACGGATTAAATAAAAGGTTGCGAACGCTAGGTGTTTTCTTTGATTTAACGAAGGCTTTTGACTTTGTTGACCACAAAATATTACTGCAGAAGTTTGACCATTATGGAGTAAGGGGAGCAGCTTACAATTGGTTCACCTCTTACTTTAAGAAAGAAAGCAGAGGGTAATTCTCCGCAATATTGAGAGTGGTAGTGATGTTCAGTCCCAATGGGGTACTGTTAAGTGGGGCATTCCCCAAGGGTCGGTGCTGGGGCCACTGCTGTTTCTTATTTATATAAATGATATGCCTTCTAGTATTACAGGTGATTCAAAAATATTTCTGTTTGCTGATGACACCAGCTTGATAGTGAAGGATCTTGTGTGTAATATTGAAACAGTAACAAATAATGTAGTTCATGAAATAAGTTTGTGGCTTGTGGGAAATAATTTGATGCTAAATCACAGTAAGACTCAGTTTTTACAGTTTCTAACTCACAATTCAACAAGAACCGATATTTTGATCAGACAGAATAGGCATATTATAAGCGAGATGGAACAGTTCAAGTTCCTAGGTGTTCGGATAGATAGTAAGCTGTTGTGGAAAGCCCATGTCCAGGATCTTGTTCAGAAGCTAAATGCTGCTTTATTTACCATTAGAACAGTATCTGAAATAAGTGACACTTCAACACGAAAAGTAGTCTACTTCGCATATTTTCATACGCTTATGTAGACATGGATTTAGAGGTTGACGGAACAAGGCTGGAAGAAGTAGAATCTGCTAGATTCTTAGGTATTCTTGTGGATAATGAACTGAAATGGAAAAAACATATTAATAATGTCTGTAAGAAACTGAGCTCTGTCATATTCTTAATGATGCAGCTATCACAGTATTCAGACAAGAACCTTCTGTGTACAGTGTATCATGGACTTTTCGAACCATACTTACAGTATGGAGTGACGGTGTGGGGAAACTCAAACAAACAAGAGACAAAAAGAGTGTTCACATTACAAAAAAAAGCAATTAGGATCATTTTAAGAAGAAAGACCTCTGAAACATGCAGAAACTGTTTCAAGAATTTAGGTATCTTAACTTTTTCATCATTATATATATACAAAACAATAATGTACATCACAAAAGGTAGTGAGGACTGGATTACAAATGCTAGTGTACACACCCACAATACAAGAAAGAAGAATGAAGTACGGAGCATACCCCACCGGCTGGCAATGCTAGAAAAAGGACCCCAGTACTCTGGTATCAGACTACTAAGAAGTCTGCCCAAAACCCTGCAAGATAGTGTACTTCACAACGAATTTACAAAGAATCTTAAAGACTATCTCATTGAAAAAGAGTTTTACAGTGTTGCAGAATACTTATGCCATTAAATTTGTATATAGTGTTACTCATTATCAGTGATGTAAAAATGTAAGCTAAAGGTGTAGAAAAATAATTGATAAACAATTTTAATACTTTGACATGTCCTATATTACATGTACATTTACTGTACACGATGTAATCTTACAGGATCAAATAAAATTCAATTCAATTCAATTCAAGTATGGTATTATTTTTTGGGGTTATTCTTCTGAATCAAAAAGGGTATTTTTGGCTCAAAAACGGGCTGTTTGAGCTATATATGGTGTAAGTTTGAGAACCTCTTGTCGACCCCTATTCAAAAATCTGGGAATTCTGACATACCCCTCACAGTATATATTTTCTTTAATGTCGTTTGTTGTTAGCAATATTAGCCTATTCCCAAGAGTTAGCAGCTTTCACTCAGTTAATACTAGGCAGTAATCAAATCTGCATTTAGAATGCACTTCCTTGACTCTTGTGCAGAAAGGAGTACAGTATTCTGCTGCATCCATTTTCAATAAGCTACCACAAGAACTCAAAAATCTTAGCAGTAGTCCAAACACTTTTAAATCTAAACTGAAGAGTTTCCTCATGGTTCACTCCTTCTATTCTGTCAAGGAGCTCCTGGAAGAGCTAAAAAATTAAGCAAATTCCAGTGTTACATTGTTGATTTTCTTCATTTAAACTTACGACTTGTCACCTGAATGTTTTTTTATATTTCATTTTATCTGTTTCTAATATCATGATATAATTTCATGTATTGACTTATTCCATGACCATGGAGACTTCTCCTTAATTTGGTCCCACGGAATAATAACTAAATAAATAAAATAAAAACTGTTTAAAGAGATGTCTTACAGAAATTCTGCAGAGGACATTACATCTTACCTTTACTGCATACCTCAGTCCAACAAAATGATGAATTACCACAGAATATGATGTCTTAATCAAACAGTAAATGAAAACAGGGAAAATAAGTCAATTTTTTGACATTTTCCTATCAGAAAAGTTGTAAAACTTGGATATTTATAAAGATCTGTGATATGTGATTTCCAGTTGAGGTTCTTATCAATAATTCAGAACATTCTATTTCATTTATTGAATTACCCTCTGCATTATTTAAGTCACTGCATTCCACTTGCAGCAGTCAATTTTGCTTCATCTGTTGTACTAATGTACAAATTCGTGTACAAATTCGGCCATAAGACATTTTCAAGCATCTTGATAAAAAGAAGTGATGTGAATTCAGTGCATCAAAAATCATATTAAAATTAAATTCAGTGACAAACCAGATCATATAACATGCTAATCCTGCACATTAAGAGAACAAGAGTGGGTCAAGTATTGATCCTTGTGGTAATACACACACCAAAAAAAAGTTTTGCATCACCCCAATTCCCAGAACTCCTGAAGATACATGTTGACTGTGGATACTGTATCACAGACACAGTCCCTTTGACTGTTCAGAGACGTCACTAAACCTGCCAGAGGTGTAAACAACCTTGCATGAGCAGCGCCTATTAGGCGGAGGGGGTCTGACAGCCTATCAGTTCCAGTCATTACACCAGGAAGGAGGTACACAGCTCATGTTGTCTGTAGTTCAACCATGCCTAGACGGTCAATACCGCAGTTCGATCGTGACTGCATTGCTACTTTTTGGCAGGAAGGGCTCTCAACAAGGGAAGTGTCCAGGCGTCTTGGAGTGAACGAAGTGATGTTGTTCGGACATGGTGGACATACAGGGAGACAGGAACTGTCAATGACATGCCTTGCTCAGGCAGCCCATAGGCTACTACTTCAGTGGATAACCGATACCTACGAATTATGGCTCGGAGGAACCCTGACAGCAGTGCCACCATGTGGAATAATGCTTTTTGTGCAGCCACAGGACGTCTTGTTATGACTCAAACTGTGCGCAATAGGCTGCATGATGCACAACTTCACTCCTGATGTCCATGTCAAGGTCCAGCTTTGCAACTATGATACCATGCAGTGCGGTACAGAGGGGCCCGACAACATGTCGAATGTACTGCTCAGGATTGGCATCATGTTCTCTTCACCGATGAGTGTTGCATATGCCTTCAACCAGACAATCGTCAGAGACATATTTGGAGGCTACCCGGTCAGATTGAACACCTCAGACACAGTCCAGCGAGGGCAGTGAGGTGGAGGTTCCCTGCTGTTTTGGGGTGGCATTATGTGGGGCCAACGTACGCCACTCGTGGTCAAGGAAGGCCCTGTAACGGCTGTACGATACGTGAATGCCATCCTCCAACCGATAGTGCAATCATATCAGCAGCATATTGACGAGGCATTCATCTTCATGAATGAAGATTCGCACCCCACGCACATCTTGTGAATGATTTCCTTCAGGATAATGACATCACTCGCCTAGATTGGCCAGGATGTTCTTCAGACATGAACCCTATGGAACACGCCTGGGATAGACTGAAAAGGGCTGTTTATGGACAACGTGACCCATCGACCACTCTGAGGGATCTACGTCGAATTGCCATTGAGGAGTGGGACAATCTAGACTAACAGTGCCTTGATGAACTTGTGGATAGTATGCCTCAATGAATACAGGCATGCATCAATGCAAGAGGATGTGCTATTGGGTATTAGAGGTACCAATGTGTACAGCAATCTGTACAGATTCTGGAACTCTCAGAACCGAGGTGATGCAAAACTTTTTTTGATGTGTGTAGTAATTATCCCCCATTCCGAAGATACTGTCTTGTTGTGTACGCTCTGCATCCTTTTAGTTAGACACTATAAGAACCAGTTACCAGTAATATCACTGATACCAGAACACTTGATCTTCTCAGCACATTCAAATGCTTCAGACAAATGTTTGTTCTATTTTAAAAGCTTTAAGAGTTTTCACTCAAAAAATTTTGAGGCATTATTTTTCTGCGTGACCTCTTAGTATTTTCCTGCTTAATACGATATTTAGCAGCTAACGTCCCAACCTCTTGTGTACAGGTTCTGTAACTATGAAAGCAACAATATGCTCTGTTATTCTCCTTTCAGAGGGTGGTCATCATTTTTCTCTTTACAAACTGTGCTTTATATACAAATGTCAGCTCTTTTTTTTGTTTAAGCTTCAGATATACAGAACTATAAGTGCAACATTATATTAGTAAAACCATATTTGTCACCTTATGTTGTTTCAGTTACAATGAAATCTTCAATTTTTGGAAATTTTAGTTAAGACAGAGGATTATCCAAAAGAAACACTTTTTAAATGAGACTCTAGGGACAGAATGTACTCTTGATATGAACTCCATCATTACTTCAGCCCTGGGACATTCACTTGAAAACAATATTTCAACTGCACACTTTTGGGAGAATAAACCATTTTAAACTCATTTTACACACTCACGCAGACTCAGTGCAGGGTGCATACAGAATTTCAGTACATATGCTTATCAGTACAAAAATTGACACGTGTGTTTTTGATCTCTAATACATTGGCCAAACCACCAAAAATGTTATTTCATCTCAGAATCCTACACTGATAAACTTATAACAGAAAGTCTAATCAGAAATTGTATGTTTTGTGAGGCTTCTTAGCAGGGTACATGTGGATGCAGGTATAACAAATGGACAACTGCAAATTAAACAGATCGCATAATTGCAGTATCTCATGACATTTTATCAAGAAAGCGCTGTTTCCTTTTGGCTCAGGCTTTAATACCCAACTGGCTGCAAATCCATTTGTGTTGAACAAATGGTCAGATTTTAGTAAGAATGTACATGAATCTGCCACAGTTTTGATGAGAGGAATCATCCTAGCACTTACAGTGATTACAAGTATGATATGTATCTAAAACCAAAATCAAGATCATGAAACCATGATTTTAAATCAACCACTAATCAGACCAATTTGTGTTACAAGAGTACCCTGGGTCTTACATAAAATAAATATTAAACTCTAAAATAATTAAATAAATTAATTCCATTTAAAGAACTAACCTAGTGAACAGTATCAGCAATCTTCTCGCACAATAATGGCATTCTGAGAATATGCCCATTTTTCTGTTTTCTATGGTATAAGGGATAATTCCATGCAAACTGTCAGCAGTACAGCAAACAGACAATATTTTGCAAGCATGCAGCATAATAGAAAGACGCATGCTTATATTTTACAGTAATTACAAATTTTGTAGTAATTACAACCCTATCACAATAAAAAGATCTCGCAACATAAAAAATATTTTCATTGTTAATAAGGCTAGTTTCACCCAACTGTTAAATTATCACTGCTGCAACAGCCACCAGCACAACTCCAACTCCTCCTCCTCCTCTTACTACTATTACTATTACTACTACTACTACTACTACTACTACTGCTAACAGTAATAATACTAATACTAATAATCATAATCATAAACATGAATTCATACATTAGGTAGTTTACACATACCTCATAGCAGTATGTGGATCAGGTGGAAGCAAGGCACACATCCTAGAATGGTGACGTTGTTTTGAAGCTGTAATCACAGATTCAAGTGGAACACTTACATGGCCCAATAGTGCTGTCTGACTGATTCCCTTTCCCCAAACACTAATGTTCAGATACTGATGTCTTTCAGTGATAGTGAATTCAACTGTTTCACTAAATGCAAGGACCTGAAATATTTACAAAATATCTGCAAGTCAGAAAAAATAAGTTATTTGGAAGATGGTTATTTATATTCATAATATGATTATTTCAAAGAACAAAATCTAAGATAGATAAATTTTATTCATAATTACTTTGAGAATATGGTCATTATTTGTATAAATCACACACACACACACACACACACACTCTCTCTCTCTCTCTCTCTCTCTCTCTCTCTCTCTCTCTCTATGAATCTCCTCGAAAGCAAAGGTATGGGAAGATACAGAATGACTGATGTGAAAGTTAAAAAATTCTTTTTAAGTACTGCAAAAATTATAGTTGATATACAGAGTAAATATCTAAAAAGTACACCAAAAAGTATGTGTCTTCTAATTATGGACTACTACTGATACATGTCTAAAAGTGAATCAATATTGCAAGTATTAAACTTTGAGGAACAGCACAGGAAATGTTGACAGTACCAGCTGTATGTGTACATCACCTGGGAATAAAATCAATATGAACACATCACATGTTAAGATATAAAGGCTAAGATTCTCACAACTGATTTGTGATAAGCTATTACACATAAAATACAATGTGGCATCAGAAAAGAAAGGCAACGATAATAACACCACAAAAAATCCTGACAACAAGTGACTAGAATTATATGATATATATGACTGATGTAAAAACAAAATAAAAGCACCGATTCTTATTAATTTAAGCAGTCACACAATCAGCAATAGTTACTTATCCAAACACAAAGTCCAATATACGAATTCCATACCTTTGCACTTCTAGAAGACACTACCAACAGGAACAGCTTCCATCAAAAACCAAAGTAAATTTTCTACTAATAAACCTACATTGCATTGGGTATCTAGCACCACTGTCAGATCTTAACACAAATTCCTGTAGAGAGAGAGAGAGAGAGAGAGAGAGAAAGAGGGTGGGGGAAGGGGGGAGCAGATGGAATCAAATTAAAAATATTTGGAGACAGTCATTTATGAAATCTTTCAAACTTTCTATCAAAATCTGCTAA
Source organism: Schistocerca serialis cubense (assembly GCF_023864345.2). NCBI lineage: Eukaryota > Metazoa > Arthropoda > Insecta > Orthoptera > Acrididae > Schistocerca > Schistocerca serialis. The sequence continues at coordinate 257,734,156 of NC_064640.1, forward strand.
AGAGATCATGAGTGTGTCAGCTGTTGTTAAGCCTGGAGTGAAGTTTGAAAATGTGAGCACCAGAAAAGAACATGCCAGTTCTGCCATGTTTACTACAATTAAGGGAATGCATTTATAAAAAATTTTTGGTCATCATTACCTTGCAGTTGCTATCTACTGCAAATATGATACTGAAGAATCTACTGGTGAAATTTGGTCTGGTGGACTGGTCTTGTGTGAATAGTAAAATTTGATAAAAGCATCAAAAATTAAAACACTTCTGTTGAGAGTTTGAAAACATTCTTGATATCAACAAATATGCAAAAGCTAGTTTTACAAAGCATGGACTACACCTAAATTGATATGGTAACAAGAGACTTGCATAACAAAGATGTTGACAAAAAAAGTGCAAAATTAGCTCTAACAGCAAACAAGCCATCACCCTTAACGGTCATATGCAGGGAAATAAGGAGCCAATTTCAACAGGATCTGATGCCACATTTGCAGTCCAGGACAAATATTCCACACACAGGTGGAAGTTCCTTTTTCTTGTAGTCAAACTACTTTTAATGATGCTTTACCTGATAATATGCAGAGAAGTAGCAATTTCATTATGGATTTGAACACTGGATGTCTCTTTGAAGAAACAATCACCAAGCTTTAGGATATACAAATTCTGTTAGAAAGTATGAAACAGACCGTAAATGTAATATGGCTAAATGAACATTGGGTTAAAATTGAAATTATTATTCCCCTCAATAAACTTAGAGGCTACAAGCTGGCTACCAATTTTTGTGGAGCTAATGGATATAGATGCTCTTGCATCTTAGTTAACTCCTCAGTAAACTATGAAGTCAGACAGTATTTTAGCCATCTAAATAAACAACTTACATTTGAAAGTATAAGGGGAAATAAAAAATTTTCCATATAAAGGGTACACAGTCCAGAATTAGTATACCAATCAGGCAAAACCACTGTGAGTATTGAGGCAATCATCCAACTGATGCATCATGTTGAAGTTATCTGTTTGGTGAAACACAGTGACCTGCTATGTGGAGAAGTCCATAACTGCCTGCTGCACAGCCTCATCGGACAGGAATCACTGACCCTTCAAGCCCCCTTTTTAAGGGACTGAAGATAATTGCATACGGTAAAGTCAGGATTATAGGGTGGGTGCTCAAGTACCTCCCTCTTGAGTTGGTGTAATTTCTGTGTTATGATATTTGTGATACGAGGACATGTGACATCATAAAGTACCAGCACCCCTTGTTGCAGTTTTCCTTGACATTTCACCTTAACTGCTGCCCCATACACATTCTTCATTCTATAATGATGTCTACTCGTATTTGTCCTTTGGCAGCCAAAAAATGAACAATAGTATGTCTGTCCAGTTTGGACACTTACCATAGTTCACATTTTCGCATGTACCACATGCACATCGGGAAGACACAAATGCCACACTAATCCCTTGCCTATATGTTGGTGCTTACATACCCACACTAGAGTTGCAATACACTGCATATATGCTGCAGCAACACTCCCAAACAGAAACTGTTTGATTGCCCTTATTGTTGTATAAAACTTAAACCATATAACAGGTTAATAATCAGTATATATCACATCCCTGTGTACCATATAATATATTCCTAGGTTCATTTGAAACACTGACACATAAATTAAAAAGCAAAAAACTGCATAAGAAACTAGTTATATGAGCCCACTCAGTGGGTTCAGATGAAGTTCCCACCAGAATAATAAAAATAGTCTCCAGACCGACTAAAATATGCTGAACTTCAGTCAGTTCATAAAAAGAGAAAAAAGTTAAAATGGGGAGCTATAGATCTAGCTCACTGTTAGTTTTCTAAAAAATATGTGATAGAGCAGAATATAATCAGATAGAAAATTATAATTTATGCCACAGCATTATTTTATTCAATCTGTGTAGTTTCAGGAAAGGCTGCAACAAAACCACACAATAAATGAATTGGTCACAGAAGTTAGCAGATGTCTCGATAATAGAATTTGTATATCAGGCACCTTTTGTGACCTCACGAAAGCTTTTGGTACTGCTTCTCTGCACATTAATGAGGTATGGTTTTCAATGCAGATCTCTTATTTGGATATCATTGTACTTAGCTAACAGAAAACAAAGAATACTTCATCATAACAGCAGCACCAAATTCCCCTCTGGCTGGAAACACACTCAATTAAGTGTTCCACAATATTTGGGCCACTACTATTTTTGTATTATATCAGTGATATGCCATACCATGTTCAGTTCGATACCATCCTTTATGCAGACAACCCAACAGTAATAGCGTGCCATAAAACTGATACTTAGTTAATCTGCCATATTGAGCAGACACTTGGGGGAAGTAGAAAAATGGGTCAAAATAATTATCTGAAATTAAACTTTGCAAAAACAGAAATTGTTCATTTCACCACAAAACAATCTGTGCTACGTGTAGGTGAAATACACTATATGGATAAAAAACAGGACATAGTATGCTGTGTCAAATTCCTTGGTGTACTAGTAAATAAGAATATGCCATGGAGTAATCATGTGGACAGCATACTGAATTGACTGAACAGTCTCATTTATGTCATGAATGTATTATAAAATATCACTAATTTAGTTGTAAAAAGTGTATATCACAAATATTTTGTTTCAGTCATTCAGTATAGTATATTTTTCTGGGGATCTGAGGAAATTAGCTTACTTAATGTAACTTTAAGAAAAAGTATGAAAGTCTCATTTTTCACAAAGAGAAACCCACAACTTTTTGAGGACAAGTGCTTCTTGTATTGGTATGAGGTAAGGCATACAAGAAGTTACATGTTATCTAGCCATAAACTAAAATTACGTGAAAAAACTCCATATTATATGGGCATGAAATTTAGGAATAAAATCTCAAAAATGTGTGTGTGAATGTATGTATGTATGTATTTATGCTTGTGTGTGTGTGTGTGTGTGTGTGTGTGTGTGTGTGTGTGTGTGTGTGTGTGTGTGTGTGAGAATTCTGCTGAGGTCATTGGTCCCTAGACTTATACACTACTTAAACTAACTTAAGCTAAGAACAACACACACATCCATGCCCGAGGGAGGACTCGAACCTCCGACGGGAGGGGCTCACAATCCGTGATATGGTGCCTCAAACCGCGTGGCCACTTTGCACGGCACTTGGATGATGACCATGTAAAATAGTATGTATCTAAAGAAGTAACACCGTATGAATTATAATCATAGATTATTATTTTTTAATGATAATCCTGTAAAACAGTACCTGTCTGAAGAAGTAACAACATATGTGTTGTACTTGTAACCTTAGATTAACTTTATTGGTCTGCATATAGTGTTGGGGGGGGGGGGGGGGAGGGTAAATTTGTGTCTGACGAACAAAGTACTACTGTGACTTGAAAATCTACCGGCAATAAGTAACAACAGTCATGGCATCTTAGTACACAATTATTTTGGTCTACAAATGTGTCCTCAAGCTGTGACCAGTTTCATAAAAAATATGTTCTTGGGTTTCACCAGACAATATCATGTACAGCAACCAACACATAAAGGATGAGACTGATGGAATGAATTTGTTTAGCTTGCCACATATCTTAAATTACAGGTGATTCCCTACTAACAAGGGAACCTCCCCATCGCACCCCCCTCAGATTTAGTTATAAGTTGGCACAGTGGATAGGCCTTGATAAACTGAACACAGATCAATTGAGAAAACAGGAAGAAGTTGTGTGGAACTGTGAAAAAATAAGCAAAATATACAAACTGAGTAGTCCATGGGCGACATAGGCAACAACATGGACATCGTGAGCTCAGGAGCGCCGTGGTCCCGTGGTAGCGTGAGCAGCTGCAGAACGAGAGGTCCTTGGTTCAAGTCTTCCCTCGAGTGAAAATTTTACTTTCTTTATTTTTGCATAGTTACTATCTGTCCGTTCGTTCATTGATGTCTCTGTTCACTGTAATAAGTTTAGTGTCTGTGTTTTGCGACCGCACCGCAAAACCGTGCGATTAGTAGACGAAAGGACGTGCCTCTCCAATGAGAACCGAAAACATTTGATCGCAAGGTCATAGGGCAACCGATTCCTCCACAGGAAAACACATCTGATATATTCTATACGACACTGGTGACGGCATGATTCTTCTACCTTGCCCGATTTAGGTTTTCTTGTGGATGTGTTAATCACTCCCAAAAAAGTGATGAAAACATAAGAGTTTGTCACATAAACTGAAAATAAAAAATTAAACTTTTCACTCGATGGAAGATTTGAACCAAGGACCTTTCGTTCCGCAGCTACTCACGTTACCACGAGACCACGGCGCTCCTGCGGTCCCAGTGTCCTTGATGTTGCCTATCTTCCCATGAACTACTCGGTTTGTATACTTTGCTTATTTTTTCACAGTTCCACACAACTTCTTCCTGTTTTCTCAATTGATCTGTGTTCAGTTTTTCAAGGCCTATCCACTGTGCCAACTTATAACTAAATCTGAGGGGGGTGCGATGGGGAGGTTCCCTTGTAAGTGAAGTACATTTCAATCCAGATATATCTGCATTTATTCCTTTCACTGCTCAAAAGATCCATGTGTGTCATTTTCCATGTGGCTGTTTAGTAGCGGAAGAACATGTCTGCAGTAAATTGCTAGTTTACTGCTACTGAGTTTATCAAATCTGATGAACTTTGTCACAGCATGAAAATAAATTCAACTGTGAAAAACACCCTGATGACAGCAGACACATATCACAGTGTGGACTACAAAAGACACTGAAAGTGTTGGAGAGCCATCCTGATCTACAAGGGTGAATCAAATATAAATAGGATTTTATTTATTTATTTATTTTTTAAATTAATTTATTGAAACACAAAATGCAGTTACTATGTATTCTTCCACATAGTTTCCCAACTTAGAAATATATTTTTCCCAGTGAGAAGGAAGGTTTTTTATCGCAGCATCACAGAATGAAGCTTGATGCGTCAGGAGCCAATTGCACACAAATTCCATCATGCCCTCATCTTCTTCAAATTGGTGCCCTCCTAGAGTCTCTTTAAGGAATCAAAACAAATGGGAACCACAGAGCAATAGGTCTGGACTGTAAGAAGGATGATCAAATTGAGTCCAGTGTATTTCTTGTAATTTGGAGACTACTAGAGCAGCAGTATGAGGCCTAGCATTGTCACACAGGAGGATGACCTATCGAATTGGTTGGTCTTGTCTTTTGTGGCAACATGCAACCCTCATCTTCTTCAACAGCTCACAGTAGTATGCAGCATTGTGTGTTGCTCATGTAAAAACTCAATGAGTAAAATGCCTCACTGGTCAAAAAACATGGTTGAAAGAGCCTTGCCAGGTGACAGTCATGTCTTGGCTTTCACTGAGGCTCCCTCCCCTTTCCTCCATCACTCCTTACTGGCTCGTTTGGATTCAGGACTGGAGTGGTGGACCCACATTTCATTGCAGGTGATGATCCAATTCAAAAATGCATCACCTTCGTTTGCAAACCTTGCTGTAAGCCTCTGATAGACCTCCAAATGCCTGAACTCGTGATTTTTGGTCAAAAGACGAGGGATCCATCTAGACCACCGTTTATGGAACTGTAGGTCATTTGTGATGATTGTTTGACACCTCCCATAACTTATTATGATATGTTCTGTAATTTCTGATACTCTTGCCCCAACTATCACCTTCAAGAACATCTTGAACCACATGAATGTTTTTGTTTCTAATGGCGGTCCGAGGACAGCGACTGTGTTGCTAACTGTCCACATGTTCTTGTCCTTTCTTGAACTCTTTATATGCAAACACACACATCCTTGACAATGTTTGCTCACCGAGCTGTGCAATCAATCTCTGGAAGATTTCAATTGTTTGAACTCCTTCATGAGCAAGAAATTTTATAATTGTGTGCTGTGCAAGAGAGGAGTGCACCTGTTGCCCAACACTGTGAGTATGAAGCTGTTGGGAATATGTAATACCCAGCTATCCACTCCTAACAGTCACATTCAACAATACTACAAGTGTGGGTCCAGTCCTATAAACTGTTGATGCTCAGGAACAAAAATCCAATTTTTTATTTGATTCACCTTCATATCACCATTAACTACTCCCCACAAATCACAGTGTTTGGTCACAGCTATGTCCACATTATGCACATCTAACCTCCCAAACACAGTCAACAACAATGAGCTCAGGTAACCTGAGGGGCTAAACAAGCTACATGTCCACACTGTGTTTCTCAAAAAATTCTGGCACAAATGTGACAGACTTACCAGGAACCTCATAACATTTCATGCAAATATCTTCCGCATGAGGACACATCCACCACCTGTCTGACAGACCCTTTTGGGAAAGGAGGAGGCATCGCCGCATGTGGTTAGCAAGGTTCTTGTACTGTTCCATTGGGTTGGATCAATGTGTACAGTAGCTCATTAGTCCAGACATCCTTTATCCAGGTATCGATCATTCAGTGGTGGCGTACCTGCACTGATGTTAATCTCTGTGGCCTGTGGTGGGTGGTGAGCACAGATACACACGTGGGGCAGTGGCTTCCATACATCATAGTGAAGTGATTGTTCTGCACGATATAGTATGTACAAACATACAAGGTGGCATTCTGAGATGGAGTGCCCTATGCTTCAGACACCTATAATCTGGCCATAATGAAATGCACTGATAGTCCAGATCTTGGTGATTTTGTGCTCAATTGTCACATCAACAGTCAATACAGAGTCTGGTGCAATAAATGTCTCATGTCACAATAAACTATTCAATTTCCTGGTTCATGATGAGTATTTTTTATTTTAGCTGTGGAACTTCTACATTGAAGAAACAATGTATTAGCTATGGATTCACAAATGAAATTCTCTTTTGAAAACTATGGAGAAGTTATGCATTTTTATCTATGAACTATTACAGCTGTCAGTTTCTTGGTTAAGGGCAGAGGTCTGTATTTACAAGAAAATTGTCTACACATTCATCACTATAAAACTGTTTTTTTTTCTAACATGACATGTTAGTCTCCTCTAATTATGCCAATACAAATTAAAACTAATAAAATGAAATTTGCCATATAAAATACGGGGAGTGATAGGATATTTACAACTTGTACAGAAACCAGATGGTAGTTATAAAGAGTCAAGGGGAATGAAAGACAAGGAGAGGTGAGAAGGGAGTGAAACAGCATTCTGGCCTATCCCTGAGGTTATTCAATCTGTACATTGAGTAAGCAGTAAAGGAAACCAAAGAAAAATTTGGAGTAGGGATTAAAATTCAGGGAGATGAAATAAAACTGTGAAATTTGCTGATGATACTGTAATTCTGTCAGAGACAGCAAAGGACTTGGAACAGCAATTAAAACAGAATTGATGGTGTCTTGAAAGGAGAATATAAGATGAACATAAAATAAAGTAAGACTAGGATGATGGAATGTATTTTAATTAAATCAGGCACTGATGAGGGAATTAGATTAGGAAATGAGACTCCGAATGTAGTAGATGAGTTTTGCTATTTGGGCAGCAAGATAACTGATGATCGATCAAGTAGGGAGGCTATAAAATTTAGACCGGCAATGGCACAAAGAATTTTTCTGAAGAAGAGAAATTTGTTGACATCAAATATAGATTTAAGTGTTAGGAAGTCTTTTCTGAAGATATTTGTATGGAGTGTAACCATGTATGAAAGTGAAATGTCGGCAATAAACTGTTTAGACAAGAAGAAAACAGAAGCTTTTGAAATGAGGTGCTACAGAAGAATGCTTAAGATTAGATAGGTAGATCATGTAACTAATGCGGAGGTACTGAATAGAATCACCGAGAAAAAAGATTTGTGGCAAAACCTGACTAGAAGAGGGAATCGGTTGATAGGACAAATTCTGAGACATCAAGAGATTATGAATTTAATATCAGAGGAAAGTGGTGGGGGGTAAAAATCATAGAGGGAGACCAAGAGGTGAATACAGTAAGCAGATTCGGGATGCAGGTTGCACTAGGACTGTTAATATTTTTAAAAATATCGGGAATCCGATATATTGATATTTTGTCTGCATATTGTATATACACTGCCAGTTTTAGAGCTGTATATTTAACTATTGATGTATTACTAAATATTCTGTACATCAACAAGCCAGCAGCCTGCTTATCCCCCCTTAGAGCAAGAACTGAAAGGAAAACAATGCCCACTCACACCTGGCAGTAACCACATTGCTAACAATGGTAACTGCAGGTAAGTGGCACAACAAAAAGTGTCCAATGGGTTTGTCGTTCAGTTTCGCCACATACTGGATTTGTCTGGAACACTTCACGTTGACTTCCCTGTTTTTTCATTTCTGCAAATGTCAGTGAGCTAGCAGTTATTGTGTAAAAATTGCATGGTGGAGTTAAACACTGCAGTTTCTGTTGATAGCACTGAGCACTGATTACATCATTATTTCCCTCACACATCTCTGCCCACCACATGGACCATTCTTGTCATTTAGATTTTTGTTCATGAGTTTCATTTTCAGAGAGAACAACTGTTTTTGAAGAATGCCGCAGATATGAAGAAACAGCACACTAGTTGCATTAAAAAGTAGTAAGACTCCTTCACACAGTGAAAGTAAAATTTATTTTCTACTAAAATTTCAAAAGAACAATGACAAATGTTTATTGAAAATTACAAAAAAATATAACAAAATAAAAATATTGGCACTCAATAGTGCCATTTTGGTATTGATATATCAGTGAAAAAAATATCATCAATACATATTGATACTTTTGTGAAAAATATTGATGTATTGATAATCAATATTTTTGTGAAAAATATTGATGTATCAATATATCAATACAGTAGTGTGTGTGTGTGTGTGTGTGTTTTTTTTTTTTTTTTTTTAAGATAAAGAGGCTTGCACACGATAGAGTAGCATGGAGAGCTGCATCAAACAGTCTTTGGTCTGAAGACAACAACATCAACACATGAACATGTAAAATGTCACAGAGTTACCGTGTGACAGTACTACACAGTGCACTATCATCAAAGGCCTTGTCCAATCTTGATATGGATATATGACATATGTTGCATCTGAAGGTACCAATGACAGCTGCTAACCCTTCCACCTCGAGCATCTGTTAGCACTTGGCATGCATGTATAACAACATCACAGAGGTAGAGGCCGACATCAGAAATGTGGCATGTTGAGCAGTTGAGCAGCAGACAACTAAGTGAAATGATTTTCTAGGAAGTTCTTAAGGCTCTGGTGGGAAGTAAAAAGAATCTGTTCACCTTGGATCCATATCATGAGGACACCATTAATGAAACTACAACACAGGACTGGTTTATCAATCTGGTAAGTTCACTAAGATTAAAGAATTCTGATGCTTGTCTACGATTCCTGCTTCACTGTTATCTGGAATGCTGCTCTTTAACCAAGACAGTATCACCTTGTGCACAAGCCTCTCTCATGCCTGTAACATTGTTGCAAATGACATATCAACATTAGACATATTGGCAACTCAAAACTATATACTGCATTATAATCAATATTCATTACAGCACTGAGTACAGTAGTACTAAAAATAAGCCATGGCAAAGCAATAAGCACTCATGTGGTATCCTCTCAACATGAACCTGTTCATGGCCCACTAGCATCCTTACAGCTGAATTGTAATGACCTTTAGATTTCACCAACACATTTAAAATAAGAAGAATCTGCTATATCCGCATGTAGGCACTGATCAGCACATGTGTCAGAACCCAGGAGAGAAATGGACGAAGCCGAAGGGGGAAGAGCCACCTTCAGAAGAGAACACAATAACAAGTGGTAGTCAAGCTAAACATGGTTGACTGATGTCAGAAAAAACACAGACCAGGACAAGCCCAAAACAACCTATGCAACTACCAAGTGCAAAGCAAGAATCTTTGCCACAACAATGTCAACGGGCCAAGAACAAAGAGAGAGACTATCCAAAATTTGACCAGGATTGTTATTTAATAGTCCATAGTACAGTAATGATAGTAACCAACAATAAGAGACATGAGTACAGAACTGACTGACTGTTTGCTAGGTGGCCATATTTATACCGGCCATGAGGAAACTACTGCTTAGTATATTCACATAGTGAGATGGATGACGTGCTCACTATGCAAGTGCAGTGTTGCAGTGATCCTACATCCTCCAATGGCCATCAAGGTCCATTTCCTGCACCAGCATACAACATCTGCAGAGCCCAATATCTGACCACTCCCCTACGAAATAAGTACATACAAGTGGAAATGCTCTGTACAGTGCTGTGGGGGGGCTGGAATGGAGGTACAGCAAAGACCCAAGCCCTTTGACTACTGGCTGCAGGAAGGTCGCATACGCGAACTGTAACTTTTACTGTGCTCTAATCACATGACTGTGGGAACATATTTGCCCTTGATTCATTTGATTTGTGGCTTTAATATTCAGGACAATGTGTTGTCAGTGTCTGCATTCAATGCAAAATACAGTGTAGCTAGCTTGTTGAAAGAATTCCCTGAACTCTTTTCTGAAGGTTTAGGCAAGGCTAACAATTTTGTTGCACATTTTACTATGAAATGCAATGCTCAGCCAAAATTTTGCCGAGCCAGAACTGTTCCCATTGCATTACGGGACAAAGTGTCTTCGGAACGTAAAGAATTGCAAGATAGCGGAGCTATTGTGCCCATACAATCTAGTCAATTTGCAACTCCACTGGTTTTGCTACCCAAACCTTCAGGTCACATTTGCCTCTGTGTTGAATTTAAGTCTACAGTCAACCCACAGACTGTGATTGATACTTATCCATTGACAAGCCCAGAGGATCTCGTGGACAGACTAGGCACTGGTCGTTACTTTTCAAAAATTGATTTGCGAGACACACATCTTCAAATACCACTAGATGAAAAATCTCAAAAAGCGTGTGTATTGTGAACACTCATTTGGGCTTCTTTAAATATTTGCATTTGCCTTAGGCAATGCTCCCAAACCCACAATTTTCCAATGGTATTTGGAACAGCTAACTGGTCAAGTACCAAATTCTTCAAACTATTTGGACGATATTGTCGTATCAGGTAATACACCTGAAGAACACAGTGAAAATTTGTGTGCTTTGTTTCATGTGTTGTCTGATACAGGACAAAAGTGCAGACTTGACAAGTGTGATTTTTAAGCCTGAGTTACGGTATCATGGCCTTGTCATCAACAGTCAAGGTGTAGATCCTCTTCAGTCATATTTGCTAGTCATCGGTGACTTGCCAGTTCCTCGTAATGTCACAGAATTGCAGTCAGTCTTAGGCAAAATGACCTACTATATTCAGTTCATACAGAAAGCTGCACAAACTGCGGCGCCATTGCATTGCTTGCATCACAAAAAAGTCCCCTTGGTGTAGACAGGTGAGTGCCAAGAAGCTTTTCAAACACTTAAAGGTGCATTGCTCAGGGATTGATGCTTGGTTCACTTTGATCCTAACAAACCAATTGTACTGCACATTGATGCTTCCTCTTACGGAATCGGTGCAGTGCTTTCACACAGAACTGGTGATAAAGACAGGCCTATTGCTTTCACATCAAAAGTGTTATCCAAAGCTCAGTGTAACCATTCACAAAGAGAGAAAGAGGTGTCAGCTAGGGTGTATGGTGTCACCAAATTCCACCAATATTTGCATGGCAGAAAATTCTACTTAGTAACAGATCACAAGCGACTGCAGTCCTTGTTTCATCTGATGAAGCCGCTTCCTGTACAAACTGCCCAAAAATTGCAAAGATGGGCTTTATTGTTGTCTCAATACCAGTACAAAATTCTGTATAATCTGACAACTCAACTTGGTAATGCAGACACACTTTCATGTCTTCTGACTGGCCTTGATACAGACTTTCACGCTTCTCATCCATCTTGCTGTCACATCAGTGCTCAGGCTTCTGAATTGTTTCAGTCCTCTCCTCTGACCTATAGGAAAATTGCACAGGCCACAGAAGCTAATTCTGATTTGAACATTTTGCAAAAATACATTTGCACATCTTGGCCTCACTCGTTGCATAGCATAAAGAACTCTATAGTGTGCTGATACTTTGCACGTCAGCATAGCCTTGCTATACAGAAAGGAGTGATTCTTGTTCAAAATGACAGTGGACAGTCACATGTGTTGATCCCCACAGCTTTGTAAAAAGAAGTGTTGCAGATACCTCATCAAGGGCACTGGAGATTGTTTGTATGAAACAGTTAGCGCATCGACACTGTACTTGGCAGGGTATAGACACGCAAATAGAACAGATGACGTAACAGTGTCATGCATTTGCGGAAAATCAGTCCGCTCCACCACAAAAATTCTCTGCTTGGCCTAAGTTGCAATCACCATGGCAATGTGTGCACATAGACTTTGCGGGACCTTTTGGGAACATTTGTTGGTTGATTGTGGTACTCTTACAGAAAGTTGATTTTTGCTGTGCCAATGAACTCAACAACCTAATGTAGCACAGTTCAGGTACTGTCATCTATTTTTTGCCTCGAATGTTTGCCTGAAGTCATAGTGTCAGACAATGGTCCTCAGTTCATGTCAAATGAATCTGAAACATTCTGTGAACACAATGGCATACAGCATCTAACTAGTGCACCATTCAATCCACAGTCAAACAGCAAAGTAGAATGTTTTGTCAGAACCTTCAAGCAGCAGATGGGCAAACTTCACACTGCACACACCAGGGATCAAGCATTGCACCTGTTTCTCACCTCCTATCGTTCACACTCATGAGACAGACCATCGCCAGCGGAATTGCTTCACAGCCGTCACCATTGGACATTGCTCACACTCCTCAGCATCCGGCACCAAAGTAAGGCTACAAGTATCGCTTCATGCTGCATGATTATATGTTTTTCAGGGTTTTTAGTAGTAGTAGCAGCAGCAGCAGCAGCAGCAGCAGCAGACGGAGTGCACAAGGCAAGATCCTTCATCGACTTTGCACATGCATGTACCTCATTTCAGGCCCCAACAGACTGCAGTGCTGACATCACAATCAAATTTGCCACTGTCATGTCTACGCTGATCCTTCTGTATCTCTTCCCCCAGATTCACGGATCCCATGGACAGTGTGGCCACAGCAGCCACAAGAAGATGTCAGCACAACACCACACGATGACCCCATGGAGACGGAGCCTTCGTCTCCTCCGCCTCCTCTCGTCCTACCGATGGAGCTGGAGCCACCCACATTGCAGCAGCCAATGCCTACTACATCTTGCTGTGGGCCTCAGGAGGTGGATGCGTACCCTTCTGGTTGTTTTCCAGGGGATGTTTCCACCACAGCGAAGGCCGGATCGTGGGGTACGGCCAGATGCCTGATGTCTCCTGCAGCTACAGCTTCCTCCAGTCCAGCACAGCATCCATGATCCTGCCTCACCTCCCCTCCCATTGTTGAGCTCCTTACACGATGATGGTCTGTCACTTTGGAGGTGAGGGATGTTCTGGTGTAAAGCCAAGTGCCGACACACCAGGAGGGAACATTAGAGCAGAGAGGTTTCTGAGATGATGTCAGCTAATTGCAAGCGGACCAGCCCCTCTGCAGGACAACAAAACAACGGCATTGCCCTCTACATGAAGAGGACATAACTGCTGTGCCACCTGGCCTTGGCCCAGTTCGCCGGGTTCCACAGCAACAAGTTTGAGAATAGCTTCAAGACTAGTCATTTCGCTTCTACTATGTAACAGTGTCTATACTGAAGAGATTTCTTATTTTGTCTGTCACCCTTTGCTTGTAACACATCTGTATTTCTCAAAGTTATTTTCTGTAATAAAAACTCCATTAATACTATTTGCTTGAATTGTTGTCTAGTGATCTAAGAATGCAGGTTTCCTAGGCACCTTATATTTGACGAGTAGGCAAGATACAACAACTATCAACACATCACTGAGTTTGAGCGAGGTCAGGTAGTAGGGCAATGAGAAGCTGGATGTTCCTTCTGCATTACTGCAGAAAAACTTGGCAGCAATGTAGCAACTGAAAATGATTGCTGGCAGCAGTAGTCACAAGAATGTATGATCACAAGAAGACCATTTTCTGGACAGCCACATCGCACTACCAAGAGGGAAGACCATTAAGTTCGGCGTATGGCTCTGGCACATTGTACAGCATCTGCAGCAACAATCTGAGCAGCAGTTGGCACCACAGTGACACAATGAACTGTCACAAAGTCCTATAGCATGCATTCCACTAACCCCAAACCACTGCCAATTCCGACTTCACTGGTGTCAAGCAAGAGCTCACTGGAGGGCAGGGTCGAGGTCTGTAATGTCTTCTCATGAAAGCTGGTTCTGTCTCGGTACCAGTGATGGCTGTGTGTTGAAGAAAGCCAGCTGAGGGTCTGCAACCAAACAGTCTGCATGCTAGACACTTTGGACATGCATGGTCTGAGGTGCATTTATGCAGGACAGGAGGAGCACTCTCGTGGTTATCCCACACACCCTGACTGCAAATATGTACATCAGTCTGCTAATTCGACTTGCTGTGCTGCCATTCATGAACAGCATTTAGGGGGTTTTCCAACAGGTTAATGCTCACCCACACACCACTGTTGAAACCCAATATGCTCCAAGAGTTTCAACGTGTTGCCTTGGCCTGCTCAATCACCAGACCTGTCTCCAATTGAAACTCATGGGACATCAAATGACAGCTCCAGCATCATCCACAAACAATATTAATTGTTCCTGTATTGACAATGACAGCTCCAGCATAATCCACAAACAATATTAATCGTTCCTGTACTGACAGACCAAGTGCACTAGGCATGGAACTCCACTGCAATGATAATCACTAAAGTATGTTACATGGACAAATGTATTCCCAAAATTTCATTACTCTTCATTAATTGTTTTTTGGTGTTGTGATTTTTTTTCTTCTGTCAGTGTAGATGCAAATGCAGTACAGACATTATCCAGCTCCTGGAAAGGGACTGCAAGTGATATAACATTGACTTCATCAGAGAGGGACTTGCACAGCTTTGATAAAATGAGTAAAGATGCCCCTCTTTGCCACTGCATGTAAAGGATCCAAAGTATTCTGGACATTCTGCTTGGAGTGAGCAGAAAATCACTGTGGCCACGAAGGGAGCAGCCCCATGGCCATCTACGAGATATTGGACAACGATAAATCAAAGTGCTGCCGCAACCTGGGGTTTGTCTGCAACCTGCGACACGGGGTGGAATGCATAGTGGCACATTAACTGCTGCAAGAGAAGAGAAGAGATTAGTGTTTAACGTCCCGTCGACAACGAGGTCATTAGAGACGGAGCGCAAGCTCGGGTGAGGGAAGGATGGGGAAGGAAATCGGCCGTGCCCTTTCAAAGGAACCATCCCAGCATTTGCCTGAAGCGATTTAGGGAAATCACAGAAAACCTAAATCGGGACGGCCGGAGACGGGATCGAACCGTCGTCCTCCCGAATGCGAGTCCAGTGTGCTAACCACTGCGCCACCTCGCTCGGTGGTTAACTGCTGCAACTTGGGGGCTTCACCCTTCATTGTTCATTACAACCTGGGCAATTTTGAATGAGTGTGCAATGCGGATGATGTCCTCCAACAATGGATTATCCAATTTCACTGCCATTGTACAGACCTCTTGATCAGGTGCAAACTGAACTATGACATCACAAATCATGGAGTCCATGTACAAAACCTTGCAAGCCTTTATAGGTGCAAGTGAAATTGCATTTGCAGATGAGACCTTGCACGTCATTGACCCAGGAGCAGTATGATCGTCTCAACTCTTTATGGTACTGGGGAAACTCAAGCATGTGGACAACTACATGATATCTCTAGGAATAATAATTAGCCAACATACTGCATATCTCCTGAAAGAAGAGTGTGAAGGAATCAGACAGAGGTGCTAATTTTTGAAGCAGAAGAAATGTGTCTGGGGATGCCCACTATAGAAATAATGATCACTGTAATGAATCATCCGTGACTCGAATCACCATGAAATGTTGCATCAGTTGATGCAAATAAGTGTCCCATTCATCCGTAGCATTACTAGAAGGCAGGTAACGGTGGAGGACATATGGTATGGTGGGGGCATCAACTGTGAGGGAGACTGAGGCCTGGAGCAAAGTGACTCAGCCTCTCAGAGTTTGTCCATCTGAAGCTGAGGTGACTTTTGTAAACAAATCTATTAGTAGCTGCTGCAACAGAAAACAACTTCCTTTGTCCTCATCACCAATGGTATATCCAGTTGTAGCTGCATATCAGAGGACATGTCACAACCCACAAGAGAAAACAGGTGAAGCCGCAAGGCACAAGGCCTACCTGTGAAGAGAACATGATACCAAATAGCAGTCAAGCCAAACACTGCTGATTGACAGCTGACAAGACACAGACCACGACACACCCAAAACCACCAATTCAATAATATGGTGCAAAGTGAGAACGTTTGACACAATGATTTCAAGCGGTCAAGAACAAAGAGAAACACAAACTAATATGCGGCCACTGAGAAGAAACAAGTCACAAGTGAGGTTGTTATCAAAAAGTTCATATTACAGCAATGACAATAACAAGAATATCAGATGTGAATACAGAACTAACAGACTACTTGCTGGGCTGACATTTTTATACTGCCCATGAGGAACACTATTGACCAACATATTCATGCGACGAAATGGGTGGCGCGTTCACTGTGCGAGCACAGCACTGCAGCAATACTATGTCCTCTACCAGCCATCTGGGTCCATTCTTCAGATGGACATTCAACTTCCATGGAGCCCAATACTGGAGAATCCTTTCCAAATATTCCACAAATAAATTTTCCATGCAATATCATTTCATCCTCAAGAAATTTTCTGCACTGCCATAACTGAGTACTTTCCTTGTAAGCACCATCCATGTATTTACCTTGCTGAAGGGTAGTTCTCTTGTCTTATGTATCTGCAATGAATCAACAGATGTTCCTCCATCCATAATAGAATCCAGAAGTAACTTCTGACCGTGTACAGGACTTGGCTGTCTGGAATAATCTGTTGTCTTTGCAGGCGAACCTGCAAATTATAAAATAATAAGAATAATATTTTTTCTCAAATAATAGTTATGAAAATTATACAATGTACAAAAAATCTCCTTCACAATAATAGATTTTTAAAATTTTATTTTATAAGGAGCTTGTCATTATTTCCAGTGTCCAAGGAAATTCTCCACAAGTTTCTTTGTCTCAGACTTATTTTGTACATAGTGATGTGTTTGAAAGTATTCACACTAAACTCTCTTCAAAGCACATGTTTTTCCAAACAGCAGTTTCTAACATAAGTGACAGTGATAGCTGTACATTCTGCTAGTTTACTGATGTAGTTAGAAATATAATTACCCTGTTCAAAATTATATCTGAACATTTCTATCAAACTTTTTCAAAGTGCTGTAACCTCTGCAATAAATCTCTTTTGGTTTGGGTGTTACTTCTCTTTTAATAAATCTCTTTATTTTGCATAAATTGTCAGCACCACTTGCACTTTTTTTAAAGCATAACCAGTTTAGCCCATCAAGACACTCCACATGCTGGACAAGAAAACAAATCTTTCTCTCTCAGTTTATACTGTCTTTTAATATGCTGCATTTTGTTTAATCTGATTTCAGTCCTGCATTCTGTTTAGATTGGTATCAATGAAGTGCATCTAACAATGTACCAAAGCTACAGCATATGCAAAATTATTGCAAGTAATATATGAGTTATTCTGTCTTTTATGACTATTATAAAGTCTTATTAGGACCAAACATGTTTTGCTTTTATATAAACCATATTCAGTGATGAGTTGTTTTAGCTCCTACAGTATTTCCACATGTTGTTCTACACATAAGCATTGGATTATTAGTACACTGCATTGCACTAACAACAATATTTTCTTGTCTTCATGTTATTATCTGGATGGGTGACCATCCGGGCTGCCATGCACTGTTGCGTCTTTTGGGGTGCACTCAGCCTTGTGATGCCAACTGAGGTGCTACTCGACTGAATAGTAGCAGCTCCGGTCACGGAAAACTATCATAACAATTGGGAGAGTGGTGTGCTGACCACACGCCCCTCCTATCGGCATCCTCAGCTGAGGATGACACGGCGACTGGATGGTCCCGATGGGCCACTTGTGGCCTGTAGATGGAGTGCTTTCATGTTATTATCTATCCACGTTCAACTCATGTACTTTTGAGGACATGAGGTAAATGTGGATAGAAAATAACATGAAAATGAAAAAAAAAGAGAATTGTGTGTCAATGCAATGCACTGTGCTAATAATCCAATGCCTGGGAACAGAACAATGCACAGAAATAGTGTAGGAGCCAAAAAACTGGCCACTGAAGATGTTTTGGATAAAGGCAAAATGCATCCAGTCCAAATAAGATTTCGTAACTCTGGTATCTCAGCCCTGCATCTGAGAGAGGCTGCCAGAGAGCATGGAACTGGACCTCGTCAGCTAAACCCATGACTGCTAGTGTAGCTGGCCATGGTTCAACATATCATTCTGCTGGCCACTGTATAAGTTCTGTATGCAGCAAGACCGGACTCAATGGTGTATTTGCTACACTATCATCTAGCTGCCATGATGCACCATTGGTTCTAACTTTGCTACGCCCCAGGTTCTCTCTCTCTCTGGGTTACTAAATGGACATAATTTATCTATAGTGCTGTCTCCATTTGTCCATTTTATCACTGTTTATCTTTCTCTTCACACTGATTGACCCATTGTTAATGGTCCCATGCTAATCTGTCCAGCCATAGCGGGTTTCTTTAGACTTGTTCCTGATATTTGGTCAAATACCAGTTACAGTATTTACTGTCACAAAAGATGGAATAACTCTCATACTACTTATAACTGCAGAATAGATGTCTCTAAAACAAAAACAACGTGTCAGTATTGGCTGGCAGATCTCTAGATTATTGAAGATTATTGAGCACGCACAAGCACACAAACATACACTACTCCAGCATCTCTTTCACTCTACCAAGGGCGCCTCTTTCGCATGATTTGGGTAGTTGTTGCCATTGTTAGGCTCGTCGGTATTTCAGATGTGTAAATTTTCTGTCCAAGACATCCTTTGTTGACACCACTTGTGAGGCATGACAGAGTTTTTCTTATTTCTTCCTCCTCATCCCTACTTTCACATCTTACATTATACCTTTCTTTTTCTACCAACTTTTTACCAACATTGACCCTCGTTTTTCTTTTTTTAAATTTATACTTCCTTTTTTCACTTCACTTATGTCCCTGTACCCTCTTTACTAATGCCTCCATCCATTACTAGTTTTTACTTGAATTTCTCTCTCTTTCTCTCTCTCTCACTCTCACTCTCTCATTCTACTTTCATCTTCCCCTTTTCTTCCTATGATTAATAGTAATACTTGCTCACTAACATTTTTTTTATTATTCTTCATACCATTATGCTTTCAGTATGACCCCAACATTAGACCTGTCAGACTCGATACAAAGTACCTATTACCTCCTACTCCAGTCTGTAACACTATCAGTAGCCCAAACTCACTATTCCAGAGGAAAAAAATAAACAATATTCCTTTCCTTTCAATTTCTCATTGAGGAAAGATGTTGCATGTTAGTTTGGTATGTAGCCAATTTATACATCTTTAAATGATTTTATTTTTGGCTGTTATTTCACAAAGCGTACTGTAACATATACCACAAAAAAAGATATTAGCTCCTTTGTATTCAAAAGTGGGAATTTGGCAGAAGGGAACATCTGAATCATGTTACATACAGAAATGTGCAGGTGTTTAAAAAATTAAGTTAGTAGTACACAGATAGCAAACCTGGTACCGAAGCAGGATTTGACACACTGCTATCACTCTGCTCAGACAGCTTCCGATGACGCAGACCTTCACTGTTCTTGCGCTGGTCTGGAAGTTTTAATGTATCCAGTTCCTGCAGAGAAAAAACTTTTTCAAGGCCAAAATCATCTTTCAGGGCAGAGTACATCACACAATTTTGTAATATCAAGGATGGAATGCAACAATATAATGAAAAGGATAGTTGCTACTCACCATGTAACGGAGACACTGAGTCAAAAGCCCAACAAAAAGACTGTCACACAGTTAGCATTTGGCCAACAAGGTCTTTCTCAAAATTACACACACACACACACACACACACACACACACACACACACACACACACACACACACACACTCACACAAGGAGGAGGCTGGGGCAGGGAGAGGGAGGGACAGCAGGGTGAGGGTGGGGGACTGTAAAGTGCTGCTGGGGGTGTGCAGGGATGTGGTGGAGAGTGGGGCAGATAGGTGCAGTTGGGAGGTTGGACAGAGGGTGGGGGAGAAAGGGGGGGGGGGGTTAGTGGAAAATAAGAGAAGTAAAAAGACTGGGGGGGGGGTTAGTGGAAAAGGAGGGAAGTAAAAAGACTGGGTGAGTTGGTGGATTAGAGGGCTGTATGGTGCTGGGATGGGAACAGGGAAGGGGCTTGATGGGTAAGGACATGACTCACGAAGGTTGAGACCAGGAGGGTTACAGGAACATAGGATATATTGCAGGGCGAGTCCTCACCTGCGTAATTCAGGAAAGCTGGTATTGGCTGGAAGGATCCAGATGGCACTGGCTGTGAAGCACTCATTGAAATGAAGGACATCGTTTTGGGTGGTGTACTCAGCAACAGGGGGTCCAGTTGTTTCTTGGCCACAGTTTGTCAGTGGTCATTCATGCGGACAGACAAGTTCTTGGTTGCCATACCCCATACCCATGTAGAATGCAGCATGATGGTTGCAGCTTTGCATGTAGATCATATTACTGGTTTCACAGGTAGCTCTGCCTTTGATGGGATAGGCGATGTTTGTGACTATACTGCAGTAGGTGGTGGAGGGAGGATGTACTGGACATGTCTTCCATACAGCCTCGCCATCTGTAGTGTTGAGTGGTCCCTCTCAAAATATACTGAGGATCTCGCTGAAGCCTTTACAGATCGTAATTACCCTCCCAACCTTGCACAAAAACTGATCTCTCATGCCTTATCTTTTCAGTCATCCAACACATTCCAAACCCCACCATCCAGCCACAGAGGAGCGTTTCCCTCATGACTCAGTGCCACCCAGGACTGGAGCAACTGAATTACATTCTCCACCATGGTTTCAACTACCTCTTGTCACGCCCTGAAATGAGAAATGTCATGCCCACTATCTTTCCTACTCCTGCCACACTGGCGTTCTGCTGCCCACCAAACCTACACAATATCCTCACCCATCCCTACACAACCCCTGCTCCTAACCCTTTGCCACATGGCTCATATCCCTGTAATAGACCTTGATGCAAGACCTGTCCTGTACATCCTCCCACCACCACTTACTCCAGTACTGTCACAAACACCACACCGTCACTCTCTGTCTAAGCCTGTGGTCATGTGTGTGTGTGTGTGTGTGTGTGTGTGTGTGTGTCTAATTTTGCAAAATGCCTCACTGGTCGAAAACTAACTGTGTGACAGTCTTTTTGTTGTGTCTTTCTGCAACAGCATCTCTGCTATATGAGGAATAGCAACCACCCTTTTCATTATATTGTTACAATTACAATTTTGTAATATTCACTCAATATGTGCTGTGTGTAGCATATGTAGCAAGCTATACAAGGATCACATTGAAAATTTTTGAGAAAGTGCTGCATATTTCATGTTTTACATAAAACTATCTTCACATCTTCTCAAAAATCTCTTCCTTGAGTTGAATGAACTAATGTATACACCATCCACAGAGTAAATGCTCCAGAATATGTTTAGGAATACTTTCTGGGCAGGTATACACACTTTTCCAATTAAAGCCAAAGCTGGCTGATGGTTTTACCCCCACCCTCAATGAAAAGCAAAATACACCATATTGAATCATGTCTTGGTATAATGATGCATACAAAATTGTCTCCATTTGAGACTTAGTGTTTTAGCCACCCAGTAAGTAGTCAAATATTCAAGTTGCTAGAACATCAGTTGACAACAATTTGCATTTGGTAAGCTACAGGTACTTCTGAAAAGTACAGGAAGGCATAGAAGGAGGTGGTGGGTTGGTTTGAAAGAGGGGGGAGGGACCAAATTGCTACGTCATCGGTCCCTCATTCCACTTAAATTAATTCTACAAGGGTGGGAGTAAAACAATCGGGAGATACAAACCACAACTGGAAGAAAGCAAAAAACCACAGGAATAACAGAAGGGCAACAAACACTAAAATGAATAAAATTGGACAAGAAAACCACAGAGAGATGCAAGAAAGAGGTAGAAGAGATTAAAACAAGAAAGCAGATTACCATGGCTGCCTGACCATGAGAAAAAAAAGGAGAAGCCAGCCATTCTGCAACACATTAAAACGTCTATCCTAAAAGCACTAGGGTGGAGGGCACAGAGAGACAAAGGACATGTGCTAGAATTTAGATCAAATGATAAAACCCACAATTATGAATAAAACATAAAACTAAAGTTGCTGTTGAGGCATTGCCGCCCAACACCAAAGGAAGGGTGCTGGGAAAGTTAAAAGTCCGCCGCAGAGTGGCTAAAAATGGGCAGTCCAGCAAGAGGTGGACAACTGTCATTTGTGAGCCATAGCGACACTGAGGTGGATCATCACGACGGAGGAGGTAACCATGTGTTAGCCACGTATGGCCAATGTGGAGCCAACAAAAGACAACTGATTCCCTGCGAAAAGCCTGCAGGGAAGACTTCCACACATTCGAAGTCTCCTTGATGACATGCATTTTGTTGTGCGTACTGTTATGTCACTCCATCTCCCGAACTCGAAAAACCTTGTGGCGTAACACAGAACGCAGGTCAGTTTCAGAGATGTCCATCTCCAGAAGCGGTTTCTGGGTAGCCTCTTTGGCCAGCCTGTCAGCAAGTTCGTTGCCTGGGATTCTGACATGTCCTGGGATCCACACAAACACCACTGAACTCCAGGGCAGAGATGAACTCCTGGATGGTAACTACCAAAGGATGGTGAGGGTAGCACTTGTCGATAGCTTGTAAGCTGCTCACAGGGTCAGAACAGAGAAGAAATGACTCACCAGAACAGGAACGGGTGTACTGAAGTGCACAAGATATGGCCACAAGCTCTGCAGTGAATACACTGTAGCCAGCAGGAAAGGAATGCTGTTCAATATGGCCTCTGCAGACATAGGCAAAGGCAACATTACCATCAGCCATCGAGCCATTGGTGTAAACAACTTCAGAGCCCCGGAAAACGTCAAGGATCGAGGGAAGTGACAGCAGAGAGCTATTTGGTTAACAGAGTCCTTACGTCCATGCAAAAGGTCCAGATGAAGCTTCAGGCAAGGTGTACACCATGGAGGTGTACATGAATGGACCTCAAGTAGAAGTGGTAAAGGGAAGGACTCCAGTTCAGATAGAAGGGATCGCATGCAAGCTGCAATCGTTAGCCCTGACCTGGGGCACCAATGCGGGAGATGGGACTGCCGGGGCTGGGGAAAAGGAGACAGTAATTCGGATGCTCAGGAGAACTACGAATGCGTGCAACATAACTGGCAAGCAGTTGTGCACGTCGTATCTGCAATGGAGGGACTCTGGCCTCCACCAGGACACTGGTCACCGGACTCGTTCTAAAAAGGTCGTCGCTAGGCGAACGTCACAGTGGTGCAATGGGTCGAGTAAATGCAACACTGAGGGTGCCACCAATCTGTAAACCAGCCTGTCATCGTCAAGGTGGTATTGAACAAGGGCTCTGAAGAGTTGCAGCGGCATAGAGCGATCTGCACACCCGTTGGTGTTGCTGCCAGCACTTCCGCTTAAGTTGACGAAGGTGAGGTAACCAAGTCAATCGGGCATTGAAAACTGGTCCTAAGAATCGATATATCTCCACTACAGTGAGTGGATCATCATTAAGGTAAAGTTCTGTTTCCAGATGAATGGTACGATGCCGACAGAAGTGCATGACATACGACTTCACAGCTGAAAACCAGAAGCCGTGGGCTAGCCTAGTGAATGGCTCCCTGTAGGCACCGCTCAGCAACACCAGTATTGGAGGAGCAGTACGAAATGCAGAAGTCATCCCCATACAGAGAAGGTGAGACAGACAGCCCTACAGCTGCTGCTACACCATTAATAGCCATTAAAAATAGACACACGCTCAATGCAGAGCCCTGTGGAACACAATTCTCCTGGATATTGGGGTGGGGGAGGGGGAGGCTATGGGAGGCACCAAATTGGACACAGAAGATACATAGAGGCAGAAAGTTTTGGATAAATATTGGGGGTGGGCCCCGGAGACACAACTCATACAATGTGGTGAAGATATGATGTCGCCAGGTCGTGTCGTATGCTTTACGTAAGTCAAAAAAAGATGACAACCAGGTGTAGGTGTCCGGAATAGGCTGTTTGGATGGCAGACTTGAGAGACACAAGATTATTTATCCGTGGTAGAGCGACCTTGGTGGAAGCCGCCCTGACATTGAGCCAGTAGAGCGCATGACTCCAGGACCCAACCCAACTGCTGACACACCATATGTTCCAGCAGCTTACAAAGAACATTGGTGAGGCTGATGGGCCGACAGTTATCCACATCAAGCAGGTTTTTACTGGGTTTCAGCACCAGAATGATGGTGCTCTCCCACAATTGTGATGGAAAGACGCCATTGCACCAGATCTGATTGAAGATGACAAGGAGATGTCGCTTGTAGTCGGAGAAAAGATGTTCAACCATCTGACTGTGCATCTGATACGGCCCAGGAGCTGTGTTGGGGCAATGTGCAAGGGCGCTGAGGAGCTCCCACTCTGTAAATGGGGCACTATAGGGTTCACTGTGGCATGTAGTGAACGAGAGGACTTTCTGTTCCATCCACCATTTGTGGGTGCAAAAGCCTAGGGGGTAATTCTCTGACACAGAGGCTTGAGCATAGTGTTCTGCAAAGAGCTCGCAAGCGCGTTTGCATAGGTGGATAGCGCATCATTGATGTTGACACCAGGGACACCTGTTGGGGTCTGGTATCCAAAAACATGTCTGAATTTCGTCCAGACATGGGACGGTGACGTATGGCACCCAATGGTCGCCATGCGCCTCTCCCAACACTCCCATTTCCGTCAATTTATAATCTGGCGAGCACTGGCATGAAGCCACTTAAAAGCTAGTAAGTGCTCTAGGGAAGAGTGCCTCAGTGACTTCTGGCGACCACCAAGGGACTGTTTTTCACCGGGAGATCCCTAAAGAATGAGGGATTGCGTTGGTCGCTGCAGAAACAATCGTTATAGTGACCTGCTCAACCACAACATCGATGGCACCATGTGGGGGAGATTCAACAGCGACTGCAGAGGTGAAGGCTACCCAGTCTGCCTTGTTTAAAGCCCATCTGAGTAGGCGTCCATGGGCATGATGGCAGGGGAGTGACAGGAAGATGGGGAAGTGCTCACTACCACACAGGTCGTCATGAGCTCTCCTGTGGATAGATGGGACAAGGCCAGGACTGCAGATCGAGAGATCAATGGCTGAATATGTGCCATGTGCCACACTGTTGTGTGTGTGTGTGTGGGGGGGGGGGGGGGGGGGGAGAGGAGGAGGCCCAGTATTTAAGAGGCAGAGGGTAAAGTTCCAACATCTCTGCCTCAGCCAGAAAGCACAGTGCCACCCTACAAGGGGTTATGAATGTTAAAATCTCCCAAAAGTAGGAAAGGTGTAGGGAATTGGTCTATCAGTGCAGCCAAAGCATTCAGGGATACTGCACCATCTGGAGGAAGATAAACATTGCAGACAGTTATTTCCTGTGTTGTCCTTATCCTGACAGCCACAGCTTCAAGAGAGGTATGAAGGGGCACAGGTTCACTGCATACTGAGTTCAGAACATGGGTGCAAACTCTACCTGACACTCTATTATGGTCGCTGCGGTTCTTGTAATATCCCCTATAGCTGCGAAGGCAGGGGTCTGCATTGCCAGGAACCAGGTTTCATGGAGGACAATGCAGAAAGCAGGTGTGAGGTTTAAGAGTTGCTGGAGCTCTGCCAGGTGGTGAAAAAAACCACTGCAATTCCACTGGAGGGTGACGTTCTCGTGGGATTGGGAAGGCACAAAACACTAAATGAGTCTCTCTCTGCCTCAGGGTCACCTGCTGCCACCAGATGAGTACCTGTGCGATCAACATCCATTGCATCTGAGGGTCCAGAGAGATCTAGGGTCTCAGCTGATGCCAGAATCTCCACTTAATCCTCAGACGCAGAGCTTGTAGGTAGCAGTGGTATGGGTGCCACTGCAATGTCTGGGTTTTTGGGGGTCTTCCTCATTTTGGTTTTCTCTCGCTGCACCTTTGGCTGTTCTGGCTGGGAGGACTTCACTGAGTCAGTCTCAGAGACTGAGGAGGACCATGAAGCCCTACGAACAGCTACCTGTGGCTGCTTCAGCCACTGGCGGGTGTCCACTGGTAGAATCATTGGGAGAGAGTGATCCAAAGGACCCTTTCCTAGCGAGAGGAACCAAAGAAGATGTACGCTTCTCTGGCTGAGAAGTGGGGACTGATGTCCCTGATGGTTGGGGGGGGGGGGGGGGGCTGTTGCTCCCAAAGTAAGTGGTGCAGGAGCAACAGAGAGGGAAATGACCCCCACCATTAAAGGGACAGGTGGAGACTGACAGCTCTGAGAGCCAAATGCACACGGTGGAACGGAAGGTGCTAGAACTGTTGTCATAGCAGCAGTGTAAGTGGATGTAGCCTCTCATATTTTCGCTTATCCTCAGTGTAGGTCAGTTGGTCCAGGATCTTATATTCCATGATTTTCCTCTCTTTCTGTAAGATCCTGCAGTCTGGCAAGCAAAGTGAATGACGATCTCTGCAGATGGCACAGACGGTGGGGCACATGGAGTACTGGGATGTGATGGACGTCCACAATCTCAACATGTGATGGTGGAAGTACAGCAGGAAAACACATAGCTGAACTTCCAGTTATTAAAGTATCACATTGGGGGAGTGATATATGGCTTGACATCACAATGGCAGACTATCACCTTGACCTTCTCGGGTAATGTGTCACCCTCAAAGGCCAAGATAAAGGCACCAGTGGCAACCTGATTATCCCTCAGATCCCGATGGAAGCTCTGGACAAAATGAACTCCTCACCACTCTAAATAGGCACACAGCTCATCATCAGACTTCAAAAGAAGATCCCTGTGGAATATAATATCCTGGACCATATTTAAGCTCTTACGGGGTGTGATGGTAACAGGTATATCCCCCAACTTGTCACAAGTGAGTAATGCCCGTGATTGGGCAGAGGATGATGTTTTTATCAAGACTGGCCTTGGCCGCATTTTGGGCAAGCCCTCCACCTCCGCAAACTTGGCCTTTAAATGCTCCACAAAAAACTGAAGCTTCACTGACACGAAAGATTCCCCATTAACTCTCGTACATACGAGGTACTGGGGCGAATAAGCTTTGTTGCCATCCTTAGCCTGGCATTTCTCACATGGTGTGGCCATGGAGGGAAATGATTTGGGGCCGTATTTCTTAGCATTAGCATTGAAGTTAGACTTTGACCGCTTAGCTACTGCTGGTGGTGGACCACCAGCAAGAGATGACGTACTATTCTTCATGGCATGTCATCTGCCCTGATACCACCCACTCCGACACAGGGGCCCTCCCCATGGGTGCCACCCTGCCTCAGCAAGGGCCACCCGGCAGGCTGGCCATTGCCAGGAGTCCCGATGCCCCAAGGAGGTGGGCATCTACTCCCTGGCATACATAGGGAGTTAACAGCGCAGGCATCAGTAGAGCGATCCCTGTGTAGCTGTGTAGTCAGGGGGCTACAAAACAGCAGGGTACATGGTGGCCTCATCACAATGGACTGGCTACCATGCTGGATATGAGGTGCAAAGAAGTCCACGGACATCATCGGCACAGAAAACGACACTGCATAGTGGATGGAGGAAAACGCATCCAGGAAGGTGTCCTCCCCCAAGAGATGGAGAATGAGCATGACTGCAATGCCACAATGAGAAAGTGGTCTAAAGATCTATATGCACGATGGACATGATACACCATGTAAGGCGCCCTTCCCCAATTGGCTCACTATTCGGGAAAATTTTGAAAAATGGAGGTTAAACCCTACAGGCCAAAACAGGTGAGACTCCTTTTAGTCGCCTCTTACGACAGGCAGGAATACCTCGGGCATATTGTAACCCCCCGACCCACAGGGTGGGATGTAGAGGGATGGAGGGAGAGGGGGGAGTGGAGTAAGAGGGAGAGAGGGAGGGGGAGGAGAGGGAGAGGGAGAGGAAGAGAGAGAGATAGAGATAGATGGAGAGAGAGGGGGGGGGAGGAGTTATTACTGACTTATTTTCTGCAAAAATGATTGAGACACAGGGCCCATTTGTAAACAAAGAAATTGCCCATCACGTTGTTGCCAACATTCCCAGGTCTCGTCACTTTTGTTTGGTAGACCCACAGTCTGTTGCCAACTGTGTTTTGATCTTCCTGACATGGAGACTCAGTGGAAGATCTTAAAAATAGATATCAAATCAATTATAAGAGTACACTGAAAGTGTAATAAGTGCACAGGATGTCTATCAATCATTTACCACATTTAAAGTATTTTCTCAGACTAAGGCTATTCCTAGGAGCCTGAAAAGGTTGTATTCTTCAGAAGAATTTCTTTTGTGGCTGGCTTAATTTCACAAATAAAATACCATGGCCATCACAAGAGAATAATTTCAAAGGTGAAATGTAATTGATAAAGGCTCACAATCACATGATTTTTAAGGGCAAATGTAATTCCAGTTCATCAATTTTGCTGAAACAAACTGAACATGAATATTTCAAAATCTGCATACAGGAAACTATTCCACAGACCAAATTGACACTTAGGCTTATACTGTACAACACAAACCAGTTCTAGAAAAATAAATTTACCGATATGAATAACAATTTTCCCTCATTCTCCTGTGCTAATGTAAGAAAGATTACAAAAAAAAAAAAATCAATGACAATTTTCCAGTTATGTAGTAAAACCAATCATAAACGTACCTATTATATGATATACAAGGAATAAAACACGCAGATATTTTAGCTTCATAGTCCACCTAGTCAGTACCACCACCAGCTTTCTCCATCTTGCTATCTACTGTTTTGTATTGTATAAATAAAACTGTGTGATCCACGAAGAGAAGTGTTAGTAAGAAATAGTGTTTAACATTGCAATTGATGAGGAAACATCCAATCCAATACTGAGAAAAAGTAGCAGTCACATATCTGAGGCACGTATTCAATTATGTTTACCCAAGAGAAGTGAAGGAGGGGAGGAGGAATTTCCATAAAAAGGAAGCAAATATTTTAAGCTCTAAACATTTAGGAATAGTTGCTAGAACAGCATTTGGTAGTGTTCTGTGCACAACATGGTTACAGCCACTTCCTTCACCAAAGCAAGTTGGGAGAGGTTTTCTGCATTCAGGTCACATTTTATTATTCTGTACCTCCAGCCACATTTTTTCTAGTCACACATAATCTCACACGAAAGAAATAAATTCTGCCAGGGTTAAATTTATGTAAAATCTTTGTCACCTATACTAGGTAATAATGAAACCACAGAAGGCTGAAGTAGATAGTAGTTTGCAAATAAAGAGTTAGTTTATGCAGTCTACTTTATCCATGTTCTTTTTCATTGTTATCTCTTACACAAAACTCATACTTTTTTTTTTCTATTTTTAAGTCGTAAGACACTTACTATGTTTCATGCATGCCATGTACAATAACTAATATTTAAAGCACCCTTTTTATATCTCTTAATTTAATAACCTCTAAATCGATTTTTTCACAACAAACAGTTTCTGGTGTACAAATTCCATTCCAACAAAATTATTTTCTTTCATACCATGGACACTTGTTTTAAACTTTTGGGAATATTCTCATTGATGTGTGGAAGACAGCAAGTCATATTACATGATTATCTGTTTTTGTCCTTTTGTGCCATACTCTCTTCCTTACGTCATAGCAATATGCACCAGTGACTTAATATCCTTAAAGCATGTGTACAATGTAACATTCTTAAGAATTATAATACATTGGAAATACTGTTGCACAACACTGCAAATATGGCCATATGGCTGTATGAGGTTTTTCCTGGTATATTCACTCTGTAACATCAGTAGGCATCTGTTTCAAGTCATCACCTGATGATCATACAACCTCCGCAGATTTCTGCTAGCAGCTGCTTCAGCATTACACCGTCAGGGGCCTGCATTTCAGTGGAACCATAATTCAACAACCATGACTGTTACAGAAACCTGAGATGTCACATCAGCATTATGAAGGAGTGACTAAATGACATCTGGGCCGTCCACATGACAACATGCTGGGTCAAGGTGTGTACAAACAGCATCCATCCAGCTGGCAAGAGCACTGAGTCAGTGAGCACTGTTGGGCGGGCTACCACCGTGGGACCTAACATAGCATTACTGCTCAATCACCATTTGCCAGTGCAGTCATCAGCATTAGTCAATATCATCCAACATGGCCACCTGCCATACAGTCCTGTACCTAATACAATGAGCCTGAGTGGCTAATTGAGACCCTACTCACCGCCACCTGCTTAGCAACTACTGTTGCTGGATGCTGCTAGACAGACATCAGAAGATAGAGTTTGCACCCAAGATGACACCACATTCACTGCAATATTGTGACGGGCCAGCTAGTGACACCACCAACCCACCAACCATGTGGCTATGAAGAACTGCTGCACTGCCAACACTGACTCAGTGATCAGCTGACATTGGGCTGTCTGCCTAGCATGAAAGCTCCACTCTGAGCCACACTACAGTGTTTACACCCATGGCCACGGATCTGGAACATTGCTGTGCAGTGTTCAAATCTAATAAATGTATATGGTTTACACCACGAGCATAGCTGAATTGGCTCCTGCTCCCCACCAGTGAAATTGTATGTACCAGAAGAGGAGGTCAGAATGGCCACTCTGACAATCCTACACCTGCTCCCCCAACCTCCAATGGGAGTACTCTACCTGACACTGCCAACTTGGTTACAGTTTGGTGTCAGAAGAAAAATGGTTCAAATGGCTCTGAGCACTATGGGACTTAACACCTGTGGTCATCAGTCCCCTAGAACTTAGAACTACCTAAACCTAACTAACCTAAGGACATCACACACATCCATGCCCGAGGCAGGATTCGAACCTGCGACCGTAGCAGTCCCCCGGTTCCGGACTGAGCGCCGAGAACCGCTAGACCACTGCGGCCAGCTTGTCAGAAGAGCTAATGGGGGTACACTGATGACAGTGACACTGATGCAGCTTAGCTTCTGGCTAAATTTTACCTCAAATCACTATTTACTTTCTTCTTAACTACCCTGATTACTTCCAAGCAGTTAAAACCCTTTGTTGCATAAGTGGACCCCATGCAGGGCAATTTGATACCCCATTTGCCAATTTCCCATTCTTTGTTTGGCTATGAAAAGTCAGATGAAAACCATTTGTGCATTTTATAAGGAGCCACATTTTCATTACACTCAAACATTCAGCCAAAAACATGAGCCACTGCTACACTGGTTAGTTATACTGTGCACTTGTCATGTGACCATGAAGCACAGTTGCAGTGTCAGCATTGTCTCAGTGGTCAGCTATTGCCAGGCTGCCTGTCTAGCAATAACACTCCATTCCAAGTTATGCTGCACTCTTTACAACCATGGCTGGGACTCTGACAGAGCACCAGTGTCAAGGACTGCAGGTTTCACACCCATCCTGCCCACTGGCCCTGTAGTATTTCTGTACCCTGTGCAAATCTCATAGATATATATGGTTGCAACTTGAGCTCTGCTAAATGTGCTTACTCCTTCGCACTGGTGGAACTGCATCATCAGAGTGAGGAGGTCGGAAAGGGCATCTTGACAAACCTACATCTGCTTCCCCCTCATCCAATGGCAGTAACACTGCTTAATACTGCCAACTCCATTAAAAAACACAATAATACACACTACTTACCATACTATAGTCAATCTTCAGATTACTGATAACTAAATGTTAATTTTCTTAGGCATTATAGTGCATTACTCATCACAATTTTCTGTTTATATGAAACTCTGTCAGAAGGACCTGCCACCCATACACTCCTGTTGGCCAGCTCATGGGCCTTGTGTTTAGCTTGACCACTCTGAGATGATAATTTTTGTCTACTTGTGATGGGGTTATGCACAAAAATCTCTATGATAGTACTATTCTATGTGGGCTTGTGTAGTTTTTGGGCAGGCTATTGAAATATGCTACTGACATGTGCTACTGCTACACTGTGAAAATAAAAAATATCTAGCCATCTGACAATGTCTGAGAAGAACTCAGCTTTAAGCCCAGGAACATTCAACCACGGAACATGACTGGAGCCTTTGGAACATACTACTGATTTATATTGCTATAAGACTTTGTATTAATACAGTCTTAGCAGAAAACAGTGAGTTCTTTCCTCCATCACATTTAGGATTCTACAGCTTACCTGATCTTGCAGCCAAACTCTGCGTTCCACTCTCAGGGTTATTTTCTCACCAGCTGCTTTCAGCAGGCGAGCTACTTGAGAGAGAGAGGTTACTTTTTTCCCCTCAATAGCAACAAGCACATCACCAGGCTTAACATCTGCAGCAGCAGCTGGTGACATGGATGTTACTGTATCCACCACGATACATGCCTGATAACGGTCAGCAACAAATTCTTGTCGAAATATTAATCCTAATGTTTGTGTACCACGATGTTCAATACTCAGCTCCAAAGATACATAGTGTGAATTTTGAGTTCGTACCATCTCCACCCAAGCGAATGCATCTGTCAAAGAGAGAGACCAATATGAGAAAAAAGCCAGTAATTTCAACAGGGAAAAGTTAGTTCATAAGTGAAATAATAAACAACATTTTGAAACTCAGTACTCTAGAGCAGTGCAGATAATAGTAGTTCACTCTATTAATAATAATCCATCACACACACTCCTTAATCCAGTACACACCCAACAGTCTCATCCTATTTCAGAACTGTAAAATCCACAACAAATTATAGGTATGCAAGGCATCATCACATCAGGTAAAAACTTAGCATGATAAGTTTTATCCATCAGTTGCCACTGAAGGGCATTAAATGCGAATAATAAGCATCTGGATATAACATTTGGTCATCAATAGTCTTATCAAATATGTAAAGGACCTTACATGTACTAGAGCAGGCTCAGCATGATGTATACAGCACAGAGCCATGTGTACAACATATGGATGTAGAGCAGAAAACCATTTGTTAAGTAGGTCTGCCTAGCACAAGAACAGAACTAACTAGTTCATTACTCGAAACTAACTAGTTGGTTTTGTTCTTGCGCTGGGCAGACCTGCTTAGCCAGTTATTTTCTGCTCTACATCCACATGTTGGACATATGGCTCTGGACCAAACTTGAGGTCCTTTGAAGACCAGATGTTATATCCAGATGCTTCTCATTCTTATTTAATGCTCTTCAGTGGTGACTGATCAATGAAGCTTTTCTTACTACATTTTTACATAATCTGATGATGCCTTACAAAGGTGAAACATGTAACTGTTATTAATAAATAGAATTTTGCAGCTGAGACTGTTTTTATTTGCAAAAAAACCGCATTACTGCATATAACTAAACTAAACTTTCAAAACATAGCTATATAATTTGCTTATTGTTACAGAGATCACACGTTGGATTGTGATACAATGTAACTGCTACTCAAATTTCAAATTATTAAACCCTCTCTGATAATGATATTAATGAGGATAAAAGGGGTTTCAGGGCTACTATAATATGATTCTAGAGTGGTTAATTTTACTTCTACTCTGACATTTATCTCAAAATGAAAAACAAATACCTGAAATAGTATGAGTATGCTAAAATAGTGCAAATGTGCAGAAATAGCATAACTTTGTAAGTTTGTTGGTGTGTGTGTGTGTGTGTGTGTGTGTGTGTGTGTGTGTGTGAGAGAGAGAGAGAGAGAGAGAGAGAGAGAGAGAGAGAGAGAGAAGAAAAATCTGTACTGGATTATGGACTTTGACTAAAATCAGCCACACAATAAAGAACAAGCTGAACAGCAGCTTAAGGTGTTGTATGGTGTAATTTTTAATGGAATCTTTCTGTTTACACAGGTCACAGGTCTGACACTGTTAAGCTGGTGAAGACATCGCTTACCGACTAGTTGGGAATAGGTTATACTATGTTTACAAATTGATATTACTCGAGTTCAGTCCTTGTTTCAGAACTGGAAACTGCAATAGCTGTTCTTTTGTGGGTTACAAGAAAACCAAGATTGAGGTTACCTTACACAATAAAAAATTCCAGATTTCAGTGGGATGAATAAATTTTTGGTGCAAATGGAATGTTTTAATGCTGTGTCAGATGGACAAGTGAACGTACATATGATAAGCACAAGACACACTGCATGCACAACAGTGGTGCACCATCAGAAGAAAGTACATATTCTGAGGTTTCTGCAGACACAGTTCTGCTGTGTAGAGACAACAGGTACATCACAGTGGGTGAGCAAAATGGCATGGCACTGGAAAAATATTCCAAAGCTGAAGTATGCAGGACAGTATCATTCTTGTGGGCAAAATGTCTAAACTGCACACAGATTCAGACTGAAATTCTGGTGGTATATGAACCAAATGCCATGTCACATGCATCCATAGTGAAATGGTGCCAACAATTTAACGAAAACCCAACAGATTAGGGTGATACCAATCAGGTAGGAGGCCATCAACACTGATGACTGACGATAATGTCCAGGCAATAGGCAAGCTGAAAGAACATTTGGTGGAAAAGAGATTTTCCAATAATGAGGGCATTCACACAGCAGTTATTGAATGGCTCCATGACCAAGGAGCAAATATCTATCACTGAGGAATTAAACAACTGGTAGAACCTTCTGATTATTGTTTACAATGACTTGCTGACTATGTTGAAAAAGAGTGTCCTGTATCTGTGTATATTTGAGGTGTAGTGAAGCAGTCACCTGCCATAATAATGTGAGATTGATCTTACTTTTTGAAGTCCCCCTCATATATAACAAGGGTAGCCACAAAGTGGTTCATGAGTCACACAAGGCTCTTGGCTTGATCTAGCATGGCTGCTGTTAATTTGTTTATGCTAAGCAAGTACAGCCTTCTTGTCACCTTGATACACTGCACATGGCATATATTTTCAGTGTCTACATGTTATGTATGTAGTCGTAAAAACGTCAACTACATCCACTCAAACAACAAATCACACCAACAGTCGTAATCCTTCATTAAAAAAAATGAAAAATGTTGATCTTCCTGACACTGTATCTCAAGATTTCTTAGTGAGATGGTTATCAGTAGGTGGTGTTCCAGGCTGATTTTTCCAGTTACTAGATCAAATTGAAAAATTTATGCAAATTTATCCCTTAGCTTCATGACCCACAGTGGTTGCTAGATATGGCTTTTATTACTGAAGCTGATCAGCATTTACAAATGTTAAACGTATCATTACAGAGGAGCAGAAAAACTTATTTCTGATTAAGAACAGATTATCTTCAGCTTTCATAACAAATCACACAACCATTCTGGAAAGACCTTGAGATTAAAACTTTTGCTTATTTCAAATTTATGAAGAAAATAATTGAAATCCTTGCTGAAGTTCAGATGGAAAGAAAATTATTAATGTGAAATGTCTTGCCTTGATTGCAAAATAAATGGCACATTTAATTATTATAAGACATTTAGGTATTTAGTTTCATTCCTGGAAAGTCTGATTTGCTGTTGTGGGGGATGGCCGTCATGTTTAATCACCAATTATAAAAAGATTCAGCTGCTGCAGAGTTGGAACTTCTGGAACTGCAAAACAGCAAAGTACTAAAAGGACTTAAAAATTTGGTGTTCTAATACTGAATTCCACAAGAAAAATACCCACTAATAAAGGAGTTTGCAAGGGACTTCAGTTCTCGGGAACACTAGTGTGTGAATCACTGTACTCAAAATTAAAGTTCATGAAATCTAAATAGCAATCTGAAATAACTGATGAACATTTAACTAGACTTGTATGAACTGTGATCAGCAGTTGTCAGTCATTTTTCAAGCAGCTCACAGTAAAAATGAACAACTGAAAAAGGAAATCACGAAAGTGACTTCTTTTTTTTCTTGTTGTTTACTGATATGATTACTGAAATAAGAAGTAAATGTTGCTTCAGTAATGAAATAAAAATGATTCTCCATTAATGTTAAATATCAGTCTCTAGACAATGTGGCTCTATTTGACTCAATTTCACAAATTTGGAACTCCTACAGGTATGATTAACAGCTACCCCTTCTTTGTAACAAATTAACAAGAAAATCGCTCACACATTCCCAGTTATGACAACCATCAGTGCAGATCTTGCCAAGAGAAAACATTTTAAATTATAGCCTGGTGTGTCAGGACTCTCCAGACTATAGACTATGTATGGAATAGAATGGACACAAATACTAGTTGCAGTGTGCTGTTGGAGAAGTGAGAAGCTGACCTGAAAAGCATGGCATGACACAAGTTACTGGTGCAGTGGAATGCAAAGTGTGCAAACTACAGTTCTTCTAAATTAATCATACAAAGCACAAAATTGTATTCTAAAAGACCCTTGAAGAAAGTTATAGCAACTATGACATGCTGTAGGCTTCCTTATTTAACATTTTTGTGTAGAAGACTGAAGTTTGCTTCCTGGAAAATTCTGTACAGGTACTATTGTCTAATTCATTTATTTACTTATTTCCTTTCGCAAAATCAAAGTTATAAATAAATCACTTCATCAAATTAAAATGACAGCCTAATGTATGTAGTTAATATCTTCAGTTCAGAGATAGAATAATTGAGGTGTGAAGAGTAGAATGGGTGGCACCTCAGAGCTAAATTGATGGTTAGAGGCCCATCCTCCCACCTCCACCCAACAAATAAT
The DNA here is from genome assembly GCF_023864345.2 of Schistocerca serialis cubense. Classification (NCBI taxonomy): domain Eukaryota; kingdom Metazoa; phylum Arthropoda; class Insecta; order Orthoptera; family Acrididae; genus Schistocerca; species Schistocerca serialis. The sequence goes on from NC_064640.1 coordinate 257,771,005, forward strand.
GGTGTTGTCTTTAAATATTGTTGTAATATCCACTCCTCCATAAGATGTGGTGAACCACTAAGTTCTACTCAGAAAGGCAGAGCTCCACAGTTTAATTGTAAAAGTACAGATGTGGCTTGAATTAAATATGAATCATAGAAAAAAATAGTTCTAAACTATTCAGAAAAGAAAACAGGATCATCTGTCTAGACATCATGGCCTGTAGGGGTTCTACAAGTTTACATCCTGGACCTTCTGATAGTCATTACATTTATAAATGATCTTTTTGTGTGCACAAGCCTAAAGATAAAATTGACTTTGAAAGTGATTGAAAAAATAAATATCAGCAGCACAGCAAGCTTAATAAACTCAGTATATGGAGAGGTCCTGCAATGGATTACTGCAGACTAACTTGAAGGCTTAATATTAACAACATATAATTCACACAGTTCCACAGCAAAACAAAAACAGAATGTGATAAAAAGGAATTAATGGCAGTCAATACTCTTTAACTCCAGGGCCTACATGTGACCATATTTTCCAGCAATCAATCTCATGTAAAAAAAAATAGTTTGCCATACAAAACAGAGGGATGAGAATTACGTGCGGAGTCCATCCAAGGATTTCACACAGAAACTTATTTCAACAGTTTAGCATCTGCAACATCCCAGTACATTCCTTCCCTCTTGTACAATGTTATCAAAATTTTACACTGTACAAAATGAAGTAACTTGCTGGCCATTTACACAACATAATTTTCTGTATACAGGGTGTGTAGAGCACAAAAAGTTGTACCACTATACCCAGAAGCAAGAGTCTAGCTCTTTTACATTAGGAACAGTGGAGTGCCAAACTTGACGATTTCTTCGCAATTTTTTGGTCTCAGTAAAAGTGGTCTTCACAAAAGTGGCTCTAGCACCTCAATCAAGTTACAGTTGAGACTGAAACTTTGCATATGTTCATGTAGGGCCCTCAGGTACATACTGTACAAATTTCATCAAAATTGAAGATGGTCGAGCTGGGAGCATCTTCTACACTGGGACACTTCACATGGGATGACCCTATTGTGAATTGTGCTTTATTTGTCTCATAACATACAGAATCTAAATCATTTTATTCAAGTACAGGAGACACATCAAAATTGCGGTAAAATTTCACCATAAACAGAGAACAGCTGATGTTAACAAACAGCATCATAATAATAACAGTTTTGTTATATATACATACAATAATGTCTAACACTTAATTACCTCTTGTACAAATTATCATTTCATTCTCTATGAATTCTTCTACTGAATAGTAGCATTTCTCCCGCAGAATCTGCTGTAGCCTCGTTTTTAAAATTTCTGGCTTCATATTAAATATATTTTTGCCCATTAACTTGTTACATATTATCATCAATATACACTGTGGAGTCTGTGCATATAATTTCAACTGGTGTGTGGGTAGTATAAAATTATTTTTATTTCTTTTGTTATATGTGTGTTTAAGATGATCCTCCTTAAATAATTTTTCTCTGCTGTGTAACAAGATTATAATTTCATAAATGTAAATGGAGGGAACAGTTAGGATTTGTAGTTTCCGAAATAATGGGCAATAACGGTCTGTTTGCTGTGCAGTACACACGTATCGGACAATTTTCTTTTGTAGTTTCAGTATTCGAGATACACTACTTCCCCAGAAGATTATCCCATATCCAAAGACAGATTCAAAATAGCTGTGATAAGCAATTTTTCATGTACTCAAGTCAGTGAGATTTGCTAGTATTTGCATTGCAAATGCAAAACTGCTTAGTTTATTTGAGAGTAAGTCAGTATGTGTATTCCAGCTTAAGTTCTTGTCCACATTTAGTCCCAGGAATTTGACCATGCTAAATTCTTTCATAAGTTGACTGTTACATTGTATTTTAAGTTCCACACATTTTGAATGTTTTGCTCTGAAATGTACCATATGGGTTCTTGCAATGTTCAGTTTCAAGTCATTTAACTGGGACCAGTTTTCTAAAGTATCCAGTGTTCTTACAATGGAGCTCGAAATTTTTTCTGCATCATCATCTTCAATTAAAACAGAAGTATTGTCTGAAAACATAACAGATGGGGAATTTATGGGTAAGTCATTTACATAGAATAGGAACAGGATTGGCTCCAAAATGGAGCCTTAAGGCACACCCTGTGATAGTGTACTCCATTTAGAATAAAATTCATTGCATCTGAGTTGATAGTTACCCTTTGTTTTGTGTTGTGTAAGTATGATGTTAACTAATTTAGAGCATTGTCCATAATCCCATATTTGTCTAATTTGTAGATAAGCAAGTCATGGTTCACAGAGTCAAATGCTTTTGTGAGACCACAGAAGATACCTGAAACTTTACTCCTCTCATCCAATGATTTGCCTATCTTTTCAAAAAAGTTATTCACTGCATCCACAGTGTTTTTTCATCATTGAAATCCTAATCGGTTACTTACAAAAAATATTTTTTACAATAAAGTTTTTGATCTGGTTTTCAGCTACTTTCTCTAACACTTTTGACAGGATTGGAAGAATAGAAATAGCTTGATAGTTTGCCATAACTGCCCTCGACCCTTTCTGGAACAGATGTCTGGCTTCGGCATACTTCAAAACATCAGGAAAGCATGCCTGTTCAAAAGACCGGTTGAATATTTTAGGTAGATGAGGTGCTTTTATGCCACACACTGTTTTAATCACTTATTGGGTATCCCATCCCACCCATCAGAGTTTTTATTTTTTGAAGATAATATAACATTTTCCACATCCTATACTGTGACTTTTTTAAAATCTGTAAGATACTCAGCTTCTTGGTGGATTCCAAAGAGATTTATTTTACTCTGATACTCTGCTACATCAACACATTTCCAAACATGGGTTCCTATTCTAAATATTATGTACTCACTCCTCTCTACAAGTCCTAGAAGTTTGTAACAGGAATTTCCAAACACCCCATAAAATTGTCTACTGACCCAACTATTAATATCATTTTTTATTTATAATGAAACTGTTTTATGTAAGGACCAAAACATTATAATATCAAGTACAGAACTATTTACACACTGGAAAATCCTGAACGGAATTACACTATGAATTGGGGCAGATTGCTATTAGCCACATTGGGGAGCCATTCAACAGCAGACAAGCAATCAACACCACCTCTAAGTGATGAGTAGCAGTCCATCCTAATTCATATTGGTACTTCATTCCTCATTTTCCATTGTCTGAATTCACTAGGGGTTTCTCTTACATTGTACAACTCAGTGCTGTTTTCCTTGTCACTGGTCTCTATCCCATCACATTAATCAACATCTGTCCGTTTCTTTCTCTATTTTCCTTGTTTCCTTGTTGCCTCCATAACCATACATTCTTTCCACCCGCTTATCACACACCATGTGATACAATGACTTATATGCCACCCTAAAGCAATGGTCTTGCCCATTTACAGTACATAGCAACATGCTTGCATGGATCATAGGTGCAGTGACCTGTATTCTATATTCTCCCTACCATTATAATTATCTCTGGACCTTAAAATGATCACACCACTTCCCATCACGTATGCATATTATCAGTATATACTCATACCCTAATAGCACAATCCTCCCACATATTCATGTGTGTAACATACTGATCTTGTTGCTCTTTCTCTCCACTCATATCTACCCACCCATATACACCCCACACAATTACTATCTTTTATTTCTATTTTGACTTTGATCTCTCCCCATTTTCACATTAATCTTATTTCATTTTTGTCTCATTTTCTTTTTGCTATGCTTCATGTTGTTCATCTTTTATGAGTTCTTAAAAAAAAAAAAGATACTCCCATAAATTTTACATTATTTTTTTATTCTTCACTATGAATCCTCACGCCTTTCCCTAGCCAGAATCCAGTCCTCCATACTACTTCTGTGTTGTTACATAGCACAAGGGATCCCCCAAGTTCTGTCAGTTCATAGTTCTCACCAAAAGTTAAATATGTTTGCCTGCCGCAAAACACCTCCTTTATGTTATGAGTAACTTTCTATCCTAATTCATATAACAAGACAAATTTATTGTTTGACATGTTCTACAGTCTTGTGGTTTAGTTCACTTATGGATGTATGGAACATAAAGTAAATAAATGGATAAATCAATAAAAAAATAAAAATCACCACAGAATACCAACAAAACACTGATTAAACTTAACATGACTGCTAAATTACAAGCTTTCTGGGCCCAGTGAATTACCGTGTGAAATTCATTACCAAGGTGGTTGATGTGTATCTACTAAACAGACCCCACAATAAACGCATTCCTTATTACCTGTGTGACTTGCTCAACTTCCTCAGGTGCTTGCATTAGCATCAGCTATACAGCATGAGTTGCTACATAAACAGTACTCTTTTCTTTATCAGATGATGTTCTCATTCCAAGTAAAGTTCAGTAATGGGATATAAGAATTATATTTCTACTGACAAAGTTTGTTGTACATACTGTAATCATTCACGCAATCATATTTTCAACATATACTTGCTTCAGTATTGGCTGCTATTTTGATCCCCCAATTTTACTTCATTTCATGTAGGAACCACGAAGATAAGGTATGAGAAATTAGGGCTCATACAGAGGCATATAGACAATTGTTCTTCCCTTGCTCTATCTGCGAGTGGAACAGGAAGAAAACAACTAGTTGTAGTGCAGGCTACCCTCCGCCATGTACCGTATGGTGGCTTGCAGAGTATCTATGTAGATGTAGATGTAGATGTAGATGTTACTAGAACTGCACAGTGCAGAAAAGCTACTGGCTTACCTACAGCCACTGAACAATAAACACTGTCACAAGGTGGTGTCTGCGTTAATCTTGTGATTTCCTGAACTGTGACCCGTAATTTTCCAGGAAGTACATTTGGAGTCCCTCCATCTTCTTCTGGAACTAATTTTACAAAAAAAGGTTTGTGTCGTATCTTGTAATGAGGAAGTGTATGTTTCTTCCTGACAGCCTTGCGTATCTGTGAGAGAAGGAAAATATTTCAGTTTCATTCACAGTTCACAGTTGATCAACAACAGAAAAATAAATTTCTTAAAACAAGTAGCTTTTCATGTGTTTTCAACTAATAAAATTTGTATAAATACATCTTGTATGTCTTTCAGTTGGTTTCATCATAATTTCACTTATGTTTCACTTCGGAATACACATATTAATGTTTTTACTGGCCTATTAAGACAGCTCAATATGCTATGCAGACAAGTAGTTGAGCCAGAAGCATGAGCTTGACTATAGTGAATAATATTACATTTCAGTCAACCTAGGCATAGATTTTATGAGAATTTTCACACACATTACAATTCATAACAAATTAGTTCTACATTTCTACCAAATAGGCATAATACAAAAATACTAAGGCATGTAAACACAGAAAAATACAGCTTACATGATTAATAGTGCTTTCAACATAGGACAAATTTACTGTGGATGGGACACCTACATCACATTTTTTAAAAAATACAGTAGCTGAAGAAGCTAGTATACGTATCAATACCTTGCTAACAGATTCAGAATGGGGGAGGAAAGAAAAATGAGAAATCTTTATCTTCGGCAATTCTGGTGGAGCTTAAAACTTCTATTACTTACAGAAAATCAGAAGCAATTATACAACATGGCCCTCAAACATTATGTTATGCACATCTGATATAATGTGACAATAATAGCTGCAGAAGAAAACTCAAACCAGTGGCAACTTTCGCATGCTGTGTAATGAATGCTTAAAATGTTGCAAGTCAATGGTGAAACAAACAGCTAATTTAAACGTAGAGATAATTAACTAAAGGACTCCAAACCACTGGGAAACCACAGGAAAACAATACAAATAGAGGAGGTTGTATCTTTCACTTTAGCACTTCTTGGAACATATCTGAAAGAGTGGGGTTCTTGACAGATCCAAATAGCAGAACAGACTGAAAGATTCCTGAGACAATCTTCAACATTTATTTCATAGTGATTTTATTTAGTCAATATGGGTATATTACAATTAAAGTCAACAAACTTGGATGAGGGACTCTGCAAAAAAGGCACCATGTTTCCTGCAAAAACTAGTTTTACTATAGCAGTACATTAAACAAATTCTTCCACAGGCACTGTTCAGACATTTTTGTTTCTTTATAGATACGATCAGTTTCAAGACATTCAATCTCACAATCAAATTTTACCATTAATGAAATTCCAACACATCAGAACAAATTGCAGTACTTTCTTGAAAGACACATATGAAACAAACAAACATCAGTTCACTTTAATATATGGATTTTCGTTAATGATAATATTTCTTAATAATCCTAAATGTCTCGAAACCAGTCACATCTATAAATAAAAATGTCCTAACTGCCACTGCCACAGCTGCAGACCCCCACAAACATAACCAAAATGAGCAGCAACCTCTCTTCTAACAGCATTGTCTGCTGTTATGTGCCCTAGCTTTTATTAGAGATGAACATGACGATGGTGGGGTGGTGAAACAGGGAAGCTACATATATGTTTAAAGTATTGGTTTCAATGAACAACCCACTTGATGGCCAGGCAGCTGGTAACTAGTATCACAGGAATAAAAAGGTTTGTTGAATTTACATATGAGGCTGTGGATTAATAGATATTTATTACAGATAAATAACAGTGCAACTCCTACTAGCTTACATACGCCTCTTTCAAGAATGTTTACACCAGAAACTTTTTCATCTTGTACAGCATGATATGTGTCAACTGGGAGCACAAGTGACATCAAAAATGAAGAAAGTGCAATTGCTTTGGAGCAAATGATTTGTTACATATTATTTCAAATGTGTGTCCACAACACATAATAAATATGTATCCATCAATACTGTTAGTAATAACTGCAGTGGATTTGGAAATATTTTATCAACAACTTGTGATATTGAAAACAAGTTCCCAGGCTAAGTTACTCACACTTCTTGTTTCAAAACATCAGTGATCATGGTAAGATAATGCTTGCCCAACACATTCACTCCATGACATACATATGTTGAGAGTTGTAGGGAACACTCACCTGTACCTTCATGGGAGTTATACCTTTACAGATGGCATTGTGAAATCTATAGAATGCCAATATTATAGCCTACTACAAGGATCCCTTCACAGCTTATGTTTCCCTCATCACCTTCTTGTAAGACAACTGCCCATGGCTCAAGTACAGAATAGTGCTAAAGGAGTTTAAAGAGCAGCATCATGAATTCTAATGTATGTCATGGCCATCTACTCTACCAGATATCTCTCTAATCAAACAGATCAGGCTTGTTTTCAAGCACCAGATCAAAGCCCATACAGCACCAACTTATTATTTATGGGAATTGTGTGACCTGTGTATGAAAAATCTGGTGCCACCATCCTCCACACAAATGTTAGATGCTTATCAATTCCATAAATGAATAATTAACATTTTTTCTTGGAAAAGGGAAGGAGCATGCTATTAGAGGTTTGGTCATTATGTTCTGGTTCATTAGTGTACCTTGTGAAAGTATCAAAGCATATTTCTTTTTCCTTCTTTCCATAATGTACACGGATTGTAATGATAAAACAGGGGTTAAATGCATCTATTGAAATAGATACAACCATTCTTTCCAAGTTATAGCCATGACTGCAATGTGAATGTAGCCAAATGACCTTACTGCTTTGTATCCATTACCATGGTAAGTTCTATAGAATAAATATAGAAACAGAAAACAGCATAACAACTGCTCTATAAAATAGTTTTGCTTAGCATTTGTGGTGCAATTACAATATGAAAGTATTTTTATGCAGTAAGTCGTCCACTAATAACTGAAAGTAGCTAAAAACAACTTCTCTCTTTGTGCTGTAACAGTTATCATGCAAAATATTGGCTTTAACTACTTAGGCTCAGTGAAGACAAATTCTGTAGCACGTACATACAGAAAAACAACTTTCATTCATGTACCTTGACTAGTTTCTCTCTTTTTTCTTTTGTCACCAATAATTGTTAAGCCTAAAATTTTCTTTTGACTCAACATGCATGTTAGGCTAAAGCATTATGATGTAGCTGCTTTGCACAGAGCTTAGTTTTGCTCATTTGTTAAAATTTTAAACTGGTGTAAAGCTCCAAAAGCAGGTTAGAAATAAACAAAAATACAAATTTTACCTCCATGAATGAGATGATCCATATGAGTATTTGAGAGAATACATACTATCATTTAGGTCTCCAAAAATGATCAGTATTATAACCTGACAAAACATAAAATTGTCTCAACTGATATTGCAAACATCTTATAAGAAACTGCAATAAGTTCTGATTATAGCAAAATGTTAACAGACCAGCAGTAGAAACTGGTAAAAATAGTAAAGCATTTCCTTAAAAGTAAACTACTCTGATTCAGAATTTCTTATGACACCAAATATCAGTACAAGATATCTTACAGAATAAAAATATCTGTACCAGATAAAATCCAGAAATTAAAAATATTTCCTATGAGGCAACAATATGTCTTTAAAGTTAACAGTACACTTAAACTATACAATAATACACTACTGTGAAAGAAGCAACATATGTAAAACATTACCTGGTTAATGATAATTGAACTTATGTGAGGCAAGGGACGACCCTGCAGCTGTGATTCCACCTGAAGTTCTAGGAGAGGTTCACTGTAGAAACTGAAAGACCAATGTGTATAGGGCAAACGTGTGAACTGCAGCTGTGCTTGCCCAATGAGACGATTTACTGAAAAATCAAGAATTACAGTGCACAAAATTCAAGAAATGTGAACTTCTACACAAGTAGTTTAGGTACAAATCCACAGACAGAGAATAATCAAAAATTGGGAGAGGAAATGAGGAAGAGGGAGGGGGTGGGAGATAAGCAGGAACACAAAGGGGAAAAACAGATTTAACAGTGGATAACACAAAAGTAAAAAGGAACAGTAGCGGTAGTGACAGAGAGGGGGAGGGGAACAAATAATACATACTAGCATACATAAGCAAACAAAGAATTGAAAGATTTGAAACTGTTGACAGTAATAATTATCTTTCTTTATTCTTGTGCCTCACGTTCTGGTGCAAGCATTTCCTGTCAATGCAAACCTTGCAGATTGAGTGTAAAGGCCTAGAGGCAACCACTCACAGTACAGTTGATGTGTCATGTAGTTGACAAGGCCCCACAACTGACATCACTGATGAACTTTCAGACAAGAAGCAATTTAGGGAAATCACAGAAAACCCAAATCAGGATTGACGGATGCAGGTTTGAACAATCGTCCTCCCGAATGCGAGTCCAGTGTGCTAACCACTGTGCCACCTTGCTTGGAGAGAATTTTGTCTGAGAGCTCAGTTATATTTGCAATCTTGTTTGTGTGTACTATTCAATGTGGAATGTGGGGTAGGGAGGGGGGAGCAGTGTCAAGTTTTTGTTATTGGTGGTGATAAGACACAGGTTGGAAGCCACTGCCAGTTCCTTACTGAGACACTACAAGAAATTTCTAATTTAATCGAGGACTCTGACAAAGTCTAATGAAGAACATTTTTTTCAACACCAGGTTTTGAACCATTTTCCTATGAGTAAAGTACCACCATGCAACACTGGTTATTGAGTCAGGGAATAGTAATAATGTAATAATGACGACGATGATGATGAGAATAGTATGATACAAATTTCACATTGATACAGTTCCTTCAGTTCTTAAGAAACTCCAAAAGACTTTTACAACTGTTACTATTATTACATCAAATTTACCAGCAATGATGCATGTTGTTCACATTATCTCATGACTCAAAAGAAGTCAAATGTAGTAACATCACATCCCTATACAGTAAGTTGGGATACCCAATATTTCACTTTAACAGATGCAACTGCTGGTACAGATGATAAAAATACACAAAATAACACAAGCCTGACCTATTTTTTGGAAGCAAGAACAAGTAAGGACAGGGGAGGTAATAAAGATGAAACATATCATTCAGACTGCATGTTAAGTGGAATTTATGAAATGAATGAAGGAAGGGAGGTCAGGAGATATTGCTTGGTCAAACTGATACCACGGCCCAACTAGATTATGAGGGTAATGTTTCTGGACTGTTTAGATCTCCAAAAGGAAGGAAGTAAAGAAGCAAGCTTGGGGGATTTACATACCACCAGCACGAAGGCTAACAGAGATGGAGTACAAGCTTGGAATGGGCATGGATGAAGAAGGAAATTGGGCATGATGATTCCAAAGGAACCATCCTGCTATTCAGCTGATTGGTTGGTTGGTTTAAAAAAGGGTGGGGAAGGGACCAAACTGCGAGGTCATCGGTCCCTTGTTCCTGGTAAAATAATTACACAAGGGAAAGAAGAAAAGAAAGGAGACATACGAGAAAGGAAGAACCATAAGAATGACAGAAGGACAACCAACACTACCATGGACAAAACAGGAAAAGAAAACCACAGAGACAAGCAAGAAACATGCAGAAGGGGTAAAAACAAGAGAGCAGATGACCATGGCTGGCCGACCATGAGAATAAAAAGGAAAAGCCAGCCACTCTGTGACACATTAAAACATCCACCCTGAAAGCATTAGAGAACACAAAGGAGCAAAGGACATGCGCTAAAACTTACATAGAATTATAAAAGCCACCATCACATACAAAATGTAAAACTAAATTTGCTAATGAGGCGTTGTCAGCTAAAATTAATGGCAACGAGTCCAGTAACTGAAGAGTTCATTGCAGGGCAGCCAAAGGAGGACAGCTCACCAAGATATGGACCACTGTCAGCCAGGCGCCACACCGACACTGAGGTGGGTCCTCATAGCACAGGAGGTAGCTGTGTGTCACCCACACGTGGCCAATGCAGAGCCAGCAGAGAACCACAGAATCCCTGCGAGATTCCCACATGGAGGACTGCCACGCATTCGTAGTCTCCTTAATGGCACACAGTTTGTTGTGCATGCTGAAGTTATGCCATTTCGTCTCCTAAAGATGCAAAACCTTGCCGCATAGTACTGAATGCAGCTCAGTTGCAGAGAAGCCGATCTCCATAAGCGGTTTCCATGTAGCCTGTTTGACCAGCCTGTCAGCAAGTTCATTGCTTGGGATTCCGACGTGACCTGGGATCCAGACAAACACCACTGAATGGCTGGACCGTTCCAGAGCATAGATGGACTACTAGATGGCCACTACCAAAGGATGATGAGGGTAGCACTGGTCAATAGCTTCTAGGCTGCTCAAGGAGTCAGTACACAGAAGAAACGACTCCCCAGGGCATGAATGGATGTGCTCAAGAGCACAAGACATAGCCACTAGCTCGGCAGTGAAAATAATGCAGCCATTGGGCAAGGAATGCTGTTCAATATGTCCTCCATGGACATATGCAAAGCCGACGTGAGCATCAGCCATCAGGCTGTCGGTGTAAACCACTTCATCGCCTCAGCACATGTCAAGAATCAAGAGGAAGTGGCAGCGGAGAGCCGCAATGTTAACCGAGTCCTTAGGGCCATGTGAAATGTCAAGGCAAAGCTACAGCCTAGGTGTACACCATGGAGGTGTACGTGAATGGACCTCAAATATAGGTGTTAAAGGCAAGGACGCCAGTTCAGAAAGAATGGATCGGACACGAACTGCAATTGGAAGCCCTGACCTGTGTTGCCGATGTGGGAAATGAACTGCCATGGGTGGGAAAAGCAGACAGAAATTCAGGTGCACAGGAGAACTACAAACATGTGCAACATAATTGGGAAGAAGTTATGCATGCCTAACCTGCAATGGATGGACTCCAGCCTCCACAAGGATGCTGGTCACCGGACTCATCCTAAAAGCTCCTATTGCTAGGCAAACATCACAGTGGGTCGAGTAAACACAAAGCTGAGGGTGCCGCCGAGCCATAAACCAGACTCCCATAGTCAAGATGGGATTGAACAAGGGCTCTCTAGAGCTGCAGCAGCGTAGAGCGATTTGCACCCCATTTTGTGTTGCTCAGGCAGCGGAGGGCATTGAGGTGCTACCAGCACTTCCGCTTAAGCTTATGAAGGTGAGGTAGCCAAGTCAATCGGGCATTGAAAACCAGTCCTAAGAACTGATATGTCTCTGCTACAGTGAGTGGATCATCATTAAGGTAAAGTTCTGGTTCTGGATGAATGGTACGATGCCGAGAGAAGTATATAACACAAGACTTTGCGGGCAAAAACTGGAAACCGTTGGCTACAGCCCACGACTGTGCCTTGTGGATGGCTCCCTGTAGGTGCTGGTGAGCAACACCAGTACTGGTGGAGCAGTACGAAATGCAGAAATCGTCTGCATACAGAGAAGGTGAGACGGATGGCCCTACAGCTGATGCTAGATCATTAATGGCCACTAAAAATAGAGAGACACTCAATACAGAGCCCTGCAGGATGCCATTCTCCTGGATATGGGGGGAACTATGGGAGGCATCAGCTTGGACATGTAAAGTACAAAGTGGCAGGAAATTTTGGATAAAAATCAGGAGCAGGACTCGGAGACCCCACTCATATAATGTGGCAAGGATATGATGTCCCCAGATCATGTCATACGCTTTTCGTAAATCAAAAAAGATGGCAACCAGGTGTTGGCACCTGAAAAAGGCTGTTCGAATGGCAGACTAGAAGGACACAAGATTATCAGTGGTAGAGCACCCCTGGCGGAAGCCGACCTGACACGGAGCCAGTAGGCCACGTGACTCCAAGACCCAACCCAACCGCCAACACACCATATGTTCCAGCAGCTTACAAAGAAAGTTGGTGAGGCTGATGGGCTGCTAGCTATCCATATCAAGCAGGTTTTGACCGGGTTTGAGCACCGAAATGATGGTGCTCTCCCACCACTGTGATGGAAAGACCCCATCGCACCAGATGCAATTGAAGATGACGAGGAGATGTCGCTTGTAGTCAGATGAGAGATGTTTAATCATCTGACTTTGGATTCGATCTGGCCCAGGAGCAGTGTCGGGACAATGTGCAAGGGCACTGAGGAGCTCCCACTCTGTAAATGGGGTGTTATAGGATTCACTACAGCATGTAGTGAACGAGAGGACTTTTCCTTCCATCAGCCGTTTGAGAGTGCGAAAGGCTGGGGGTTAATTCTCTGACATAGAGGCTTGAGCATAGTGCTCAGAAAAGTGGTCGGCAATCGAATTTGCATCAGTAGATAACACACCATTTATGTTAACACCGGGAACACCTGTTGAGGTCTGGTGCCCAAAAACACGTTTGATCTTTGCTCACACTTGGGAAGGTTATGTATGGCACCCAATGGTCGATACATCTCTATCTCAACACTCCTGCTTCTGTCGTTCGGTAAGTTGGGATTTTACGCAACGTGATCATGGGTATGTCCAATGTTTGGGCAATTCTCTGTGCACTACACATTTGCACACCACCACTTGTCCCCTCCCGCATTGCTGTGGCCACTGCATCCACTGACGTCGAATCAGTTTGCTTCCTCCCACTACGAGGTTGCACACCAAAAGAACACGTCTTTTCAAACATCCTAATCATTTTCTCCAGACCCATGGCAGTCATTGGACCAATGCCAGTGTCTAGAACTTCTGCAGAACAATGTGTGCACAGTCATCATTCTTGTAATACAGCTTTACAAGCAACACATGATCCTGCATTGAGACAGTCATGGCAAACAAGGAGGAAAAGCCATGTACCTGGTGTGTTTATACCAACATCAATGGGTCATGCGCATGACAGGTGTTTTCATTTACGTATTCTGACACATACAGCGCCATCTATTGATCAATTTTCACACTATTTTTTTTCTTCTGCAAATGTTTTCCCCCTTCTCCAATAATATTATGCTGCAATTTGATGTCATTCTGACAAGTGGTGTTATTTCTACATTGTTTTGAAAATTTAACTTTGATTTTATAATCAATCACTCTGTACACAAGCTATACCCGCAGATCGCTTTATATGAACTGTCTCAGCAAGTGTTTGTCATTAAGAAGCACATGGACTTCTTCACTTTTCTCTGTTTTCCTTTTTGTAGTGCATCCACACCAACAATTTTCCAGCACTATTTGGAACAATTAACTGCATCTGTGCCTTTGTGTACAAATTATGTAGGTGATATAATGGTACCAGATCACACAGCAGATGGTTGAGTCCCATAGTGCTCAGAGCCATTTGAGCCACACAGCAGATGAGTACCTTATTAATTTCTGCAGCCTGTTGCAAGGGTTATCAGAGGCATTAAATGCAACAGAGACAAGTGTGTGTTTATTCAAACTGAGATTGAGTATTAGGGGCATGTGATTAATTCTCAAGATGTTCATCCAATGCAGTTGCACTTGCAGTACATTCGTGACCTCACACTTCCAAGGAATGCTACTTAATTACAGTCAATCCTAGGGAAGCTGACGTACTACATCCACTTCAATCTTAATGCAGCTCAGACTGCAGCACCACTGCACTGCCTTCACCCTCAGTGATTGTTGCATAGTTCATTTAGATCCTTCAAGATCTGTAGTCTTGGCTATGGATGCCTCTTTTTTATGGCACTGGTACTGTACTCTCATACATGATTGGTTCTGATGACAGACCAATAGCCTCCAAATTGCTTATCAAAGCTCAGAGCAACTATTTGCAAATGGAGATGGTTGGTTGGTTCGTTTGTGGGATGAAAGGGACCAGACTGCTATGGTCATCAGTCCCTTTTTCAAAAACTTAAAAACTTAAAAACACCCACAAGAATAAAAGCGAACAAGGAAAAGATCACAGACGACACAGGACAAGAGATACTTAGACAAAGACCAGACAAAACAAATTAAAATCACACAGAGTGTGACGGTGGTTGGCCGACCAGAAAGAAAAAAAAGGAAAAGCCAACCACCGAGAAACGCATTAAAAACTCAGTCAAAAACCGTAGGCTAAATGCCAGACTCAACACAAAAAAGGACAAACACTTGGATTAAGTGATAAAAGCCCCCTGCCCGAATAAAACGCAAAACTAAGCCTGTCATGGCAGTGTCATCTGTTAAAAGGGCAGGGAGCATCTCAGGCAGCACAAATGTCTGCCTGACCATAGCTAAAAGGGGACAGGCAAACAAAATGTGGGCCACTGTCAAAGCCGCCCCGCAGCGACATAAAGGATGGTCCTCCTGATGCAGTAAATAACTGTGCGTCAGCCGGGTGTGGCCAATGCAGAGCCACAGATTGCGCCATTCAGCAGCCCATAGCGCAAAAACTTTGCGGCATAAGAAGGCTTGCAAATCAGTCTCCGGGAGGCCAATGTCCAGAGATGGTTTACCGGTGGCCTCTTTCGCCAGGTGGTCAACATTTTCATTGGTGGGTATCCCAACATGGCCTGGGGTCCACACAAAGACCACAGAGCGGCCGCAATGGGCAAGAGCAAGAAGGGACTCCTGGACAGCCATCACCAGATAAGAGCGAGGGAAACACTGGTTGATAGCTCGCAAACTGCTCAGGAAGTCGCTACAGATAATGAAGGACTCACCTGAGCAGGAGCGGATATACACTAGGGCACGGAAGATGGCGACCAGCTCAGCAGTGAAAACACTGCAGCCAGTCGGCAAGGATCGTTGTTCATAATGGTCCCCTAGAGTTAGAGCAAAACTGACACAACCAGCAACCATCGAACCGTCAGTGTAAAACATGCCAGAGCCCTGATACGTGGCTAGGATGGAATAAAAGCAGCGGCGGAAGGCCTCCGGAGGGACTGAGTCCTTCAGGCCCTGTGCCAATTCGAGCCGAAGGCAAGGGCGAGGCACATACCACAGGGGTGTACGCAGAGGGGCCCGGAAAGGAGGTGGATGAGGGAAAACCCCAAGCCCGGAGAGAAGCTCTCTGACGAGGACAGCGATCATACAACCCGACCAAGGCCGACGTTCTGGGAGATGGACGACTGACTGCGGGAACAGGAGACGATAATTAGGATGCCCGGGCAACCTACAAACATGTGCAGCATAAGCGGCCAGTAAATGTTGGCGCCGTAACCGCAGTGGAGGGACACCTGCCTCCACAAGTATGCTTTCCATAGGGCTGGTCTGGAAAGCACCAGTGGCAAGTCGGATCCCACTGTGAAGGATTGGGTCCAGCACCCGCAATGTAGATGGGGATGCTGAACCATAAGCCAGGCTCCCATAATCCAGACAGGACTCGATTAACGCCTGGTAGAGCCGTAAGAGGGTAGATCGGTTGGCACCACAGCTGGTGTGGCTCAAGCATTGCAGAGCATTAAGATGCCGCCAACACATCTGTTTAAGCTGCTGAATATGAGGCAGCCAAGTCAACTGGGTATCAAAAACCACACCCAAAAACCAATATGTCTCCACCACAGCAAGACGTTCGCTGGCACGATAAAGCTGAGGCTCAGGGTGAACTGTGCGTCGCCGGCAGAAATGTACAACGCAGGTCTTGGTAGCTGAAAACTGGAAGCCATGCACTACAGCCCAAGACTGCGCCTTGCAGATAGTGCCCTGCAGCTGACGTTCAGCAGCTGCAATGCCAACGGAGCTGTAGCAGAGGCAGAAGTCGTCAGCATACAAGGATGCTGAAACAGACGTTCCCACCGCCACAGCAAGCCCGTTAATTGCAATTAAAAACAGGCAGACACTTAAAACAGACCCCTGAACTCGGGAGGAACTACGGGAGGCCGCAACTTGCATGCAGAAGGTACGATGCGCCAGAAAATTTCATAGGAAAATCAGCAGTGGACTCCGAAGACCCCAATCATGAAGCGTAGAGAGGATGTGGTGGCGCCATGTCGTATCGTACGCTTTCCGCATGTCAAAAAAGACAGCGACGAGGTGCTGACGGCAAGCAAAGGCCATACAGATGGCTGACTCCAGGCTCACCAGATTGTCGGCGGCAGAGCGGCCTTTACGGAACCCACCCTGAGACGGAGCTAGAAGGCCTCGAGACTCGAGTACCCAACTCACCCGCCGGATCACCATGCGTTTGAGCAACTTGCACAGAATGTTGGTGAGGCTAATGGGGCGGTAGCTGTCCACCTCCAATGGGTTCTTGCCAGGTTTCAAAATGGGGACAACAATACTTTCCCGCCATTGCGACGGAAACTCCCCCTCAACCCAAATGCGGTTGTAAAGGTTGAGGAGGCATCACTGGCAGTCCACTGAGAGGTGTTTCAGGATCTGGCAGTGGATGCGATCTGGCCCAGGAGCTGTATCAGGGCAAGCGGCTAGGGCACTGTGGAATTCCCACTCAGTGAATGGGACATTGTAGGATTCAGGATGGCGCGTGTGAAATGAAAGGCTACGAAGTTCCAACCGCTCTTTAATGGAGCAGAAAGCCAGTGGGTAATTCACAGATGCGGAACTGAGAGCAAAATGGTCTGCTAAGCGGTTGGCAATTATGTCGGATTCAGTACAAATTGCCCCATTCAGTGAGAGTGCAGGGATGCTGACAGGGGTCCGATAGCCATAGAGGCATCTAATCTTTGCTCAGACATGCGATGGAGAGACATGGACGCCAATGGTGGAAACATACCATTCCCAGCACTCCTGCTTGTGTTGGCGAATGATGCGGCGGGCGCGCGCATGGAGCCGTCTAAAGGCGATGAGGTTTTCGAAAGATGGATGCTGCTTGTGATGCTGGAGTGCCCGCCTGTGATCTTTAATCGCCTCGGTGATCGCTGGCGACCATCAAGGTACAGTCCTCCGCCAAGGGGACCCAGACAAACTGGGAATGGCAGATTCTGTGGCAGTAACGATGCCGGTGGAGACTGAGTGAACCACCGCATCAATGGCTTCATGAGAAACAGGTTCAATAGTGGCAGTGGAGGAGAACAAGTCCCAGTCAGCATTATTCATAGCCCACCTGCAAGGGCGCCCAGAAGACTGACGCTGTGACAGTGACAGAAAGATCTGAAAGTGGTCACTACCACACAGGTCGTCATGCACTCTCCATTGGACAGACAGTAAGAAGCTAGGGCTGCAGATCGAAAGGTCGATAGCAGAGTATGTGCCATGCGCCACACTGAAATGCATGAAGGCACCATCATTTAAAATGGAAAGATCGAGCTGTGCCAATACATGCTCAATGGTGAGGCCTCGACCTGTTTCCACTGACCCACCCCACAGAGGGTTATGGGCATTTAAGTCTCCCAGTAACAAGAAAGGTGGTGGCAATTGGGCTATCAGCACAGCCAGGACATGCTGGAAGGTAAAGACTGCAGACGGTAACAGCCTGTGGCATCCACACCCGAACAGCGACAGCCTCTAAAGGTGTTTGTAGAGGGACAGACTCGCTGTGAAGTGAGTGAAGGACATAGATGCAGACGCCACCAGACACCATTTGATAAGCTACCCGGTTCTTATAATAACCCAGATAGCCACGGAGGGTGGGGGTTCGCATCGCTGAAGAGCAATGCAGGCTGATAAGTTGTCGGAGCTCAGCTAGATGGTGGAAGAAACCGCTGCAATTCCACTGGAGGATGATATTGTCCATGGCTCAGAAAGGTGTGAAGGGACTGGAGAGGCAGGTTATGCCACTGGGTCATTTGCTGCCACCGATTCAGTATCCGCACGAGTGACATCCATTGCATCCGTGGGTCCGGTGAGATCCAGGTCTTCAGCAGACGCCAGAATCTCGACCTCATCCTCAGACGCAGAGCTTGTAGGAAGCAGTGGGATGAGTGCCACCGCAGTGTCGTGATTCTTGGGAACCTTCTTCTTTTTCTGCTTCTCACACTGTGCCCTCGGTGGTTCAGGCTGGGAGGGCTTCACTGGGTCAGTCTCAGGGACGGACGACGACCGTGAGGCCCTATGACCAGCAACTGGTGGTTGTTTCAGCCACTTGTGGGTGTCCGCTGGTCCCTAAGGGACCCCTTCCTGGGGAGAGTAGCCGAAGAAGTCTTACTCTTCTCTGGCTGGGAAGTGGGAACTGATGTCCCCAATTTTTGGGGGGGTGTTGCTCCTGAAGTAGATGGAGCAGGAGCAACAGGGAGTGAAGTGCCCCCCCCCCCCCCCCCCCCACAATCAAGGGAGCCGGTGGATTCTGACCGATCATAGAGCCAACCGTACGTGATGATGGGAGAACTGTTGTTGCAGCAGCGGCGTAGGTCAACATAATTGGCACAGGATGGAGCCTCTCATATTTCCTCTTAGCCTCGATGTAGGTCAGGCAGTCCAGGGTCTTATATTCCATTATCTTTCATTCTTTCTGGAATATCCTACAGTCCAGGGAGCAGGGGGAATGGTGCTCTCCACAGTTAACACAGATGGGAGGCAGGGCTCATGGAGTATTGGAATGCGAAGGATGTCCACAATCTTGACACGTGATGCCGGAAGTACATCGGGATGACATATGCCCAAACTTCCAGCATTCAAAACACCGCATCGGAGGAGGGATATATGGCTTCACATCACAGCGGTAAACCATCACCTTGACCTTTTCGGGTAAGACATCACCCTCGAAGGCCAAGATGAAGGCACTGGTGGCTACCTGATTATCCCTCGGACCCCGATGGACGCGCCGGACGAAGTGAACACATCGTCATTCTAGGTTGGCGCTTAGTTCATCGTCGGACTGCAGAAGAAGATCCCTGTGGAATATAAATACCCTGGACCATGTTTAAACTCTTATGGGGCGTGATGGTGATGGAAACATCCCCCAACTTGTGACAAGTGAGCAACCTCCGTGACTGGGCAGAGGACGCTGTTTTGATGAGAACTGACCCAGAGTGCATTTTGGACAAGCCCTCCACCTCTCCGAACTTGTCCTCTAAATGCTCCACAAAAGTGGGGCTTTGTCAACATAAATGATTCCCATCAACTTGTGTACACACGAGGAACTGGGGTGAATAATCTCCACTGCCTTCTTTAGCCATATGTTCCTCCCATGGAGTAGCCAGGGAGGGAAACGATCTTGGGTCGTATTTCTTACCGTTGAGGTTAGACCTCGATCGCTTAGAGACTGCTGGTGGAGGCCCACCAGTGAAAGATGATGTACCACGCTTGATTGCGGGTCATCCGCCCTGATGCCACCCACTCCGACCAGGGGTTCTCCCCACGGGCACCACCCAGCCACAGCAAAGACCACCTCGCAGGATGGCCTTTGCCAGGAGTCCTGATGCCCCAGAGGGATAGGCATCTACTCCTCGCCATACATGGGGAGGTAGCAGCTCAGGCATCAGCAGTGCGATCCCTGTGTAGTCAGCGGGCTACCACCAAGAGGGTACATGACGACCCCACCACAATGGACTGGCTACCGTGCTGGTAGTCGGGTGTCGAATATCCATGTATATAGGGAGCAAAGATGGAAGTGCACAATGGAGGGAAGGCATGCTACCCGGAACACACTGCAGCCGATGTGGCCAGAAGCTCAGCGTAAGTCCAACTCCATGACATAACGAATGTGCCAGATCTTAAGGCAAGATGGATATAGAATGCACCACGTAAGGTGTCCTTCCCCAAATGGTATGCACTAATGGAAAATTTTGAAATGGGGTGGTCAAACCCCTTAGGGGACCATCACATTAAAGGCCGAAACAATTGAGACTCCTTTTAGTCACCTCTTATGACAGGCAGGAATACCGCGGGCCTATTCTTACCCCCGAACCCACAGGGGGGCAAATGGAGATGGTGGCTCTTGTCATTACCTATGGAGTGACTGGGAGCACTTGTATTTGGATTTTGCTGGAACCTACTGGTACACTCATTAGATGATTGTCATCAATGCCAATGCCAAGATTCCTTAAGTGGTTCCCATGCATTCTGCAATGCCATGTTGCACCCTTCAAGCTTTTGAGTCCATCTTTTGCCTTGAGGGTCTACCCGAGTTGCTTGTGACTGTTAATGGACCTCAATTTGTGTCTGCAGAATTCAAGGAGATCTGTACAGCTACCTGGATTCATCACATCACCAGCACGACTTTTCATCCACAGTCCAATGGAGGAGCAGAATGCTTCATTCACACTTTTAAGCAGCAAATGGATAAACTACACACCCACAACACGTGGGACCAAGCTTTGCTGCTCTTCTTCTGGTCCTACAACTCCGAGACTTGCCATGGTGCATTGTCAATGAAATTGCTTCATGGATGGCACCACTGCACCTTGTTCCAGTTGCTGCACCCACCGGGGCAGGCGGCGACTACTCCGCCCACTCAAGCAATGTAAAAACCTAGTGACAGTCCCCCCTTTTCTTCCACATCATACAGCAGTCTGAAGCACAGGGAATCGGAACATCACCATAAAGATTGTAGTATCACAGCTTATCAATATTGTCAGAGCCAGGGTCTCGAAGACTCCTGTGGCCACCACAAGCAGCACTTGGAACATCAGAAAAGCCTCCAGACCACTACGACGAATGAAGACTGCCTGGATGGTGTTATAAGCAGTGAGCACTATGGCACCAGTCTTCTAGTTCAAGAATACTTCTAGTTGCAAGTTGCTAGCTGCTGCTGAACGTTATACTGAGTTGTTGATGGTTAGCTCTACTGGTGAACATTCAGTGTACTTAGACACATGCCCATGTCATGCCTCTGCTTATAGCTAGCCAAGTCTGCTACAAGTGTAGCAGTTCTTCACCCACAAGTTGAGTACAATATATTTATTTTAAGTGCACTTGTGCCAACCAATCTTTTGCTTGCCTATCCATATTCTTACGGTGACTGATCCCGTTGGCCACTATAGTTCATATATACAGTCTCACACACACACACACTCACACACGCACACAAACACACACACACACACACACACACACACACACACACACACACACACACAAACTGGAACAGCTATTGTTATTTTAGTTATAGTACCCACCCATTTATCACTAGTAGCTAGGAATTAACATTTGGTTCCTTCAAATGTAACAGTTATCGTTTTGCATCATAACAAGTGGAAAGGAAAACTGAATCAAACTGGGGATGAACCCCAGACATCTGGATCTGAAGCCTGGCAGCTGACCACAGTGAAAGGTTTGTGTGGATGGAATCACCTGCAAGTGCAACAAAAGCTGCCACTTTAAGTAAATGGATCAAGATTTTTTAATTCAATCATGGAAGACGGTAGATGGATCAATGTTATTTATAACAGAATCACACATTCGATACATTAATAAACATTGAGCCACGCATCTTATCCCACGATATAATTAAAAAACTTTGATCCACTTACTTAGTGCATTCGTGCAGATCGATTTCATAACAACACAGAGCACAGAAATATTTCACTGCTTTTACAAATATATCATGGGTTGCAACACTGTCCTTAATTTGCAGATACTAGCACAGTTTACATAGCTGTGACTCAAATAAGGAGCAACTGAGTTTAAAATCCTTGTTTACAGCAATATTTAACCATTTTTCCTCAATCTATTACTTCAAAACACATTTTTTTTGCCTGCTGCTCTCTGACTGGCTGTGTAACACAAACATCTCATATATGCTCTTTTGTTCCCATCATATCTCATGGAAAACACTGAAAACATTCCTGCATGAAACACATAAGTACACCACTGGCTTAATTCTAGACTTTTACTGACAATTCGATACAGATGTAATTACTTCAATAATTAATACCAGTATGTGTTGATCTTCAAAAAATGCAGTTTTATTGACATTAAAAAAACTACATGAACTCTTAGCATAAAATTAATGCTATTTCCCAAAATTAAATAATGTTAATTAGTTCATGAAAGCACTATAATCATAACAACATACCTTTAACTGACACATAAGCTGCTTTGCCAAGCACCATATTGGCATCAATAGATAACTGAAATCCACCAGAATATTCAAGATCTAAGCACAATTCCAATGTGTCAAGGTGCTTATTGACTTCATCAAGCACAACATCCTTTACCAAAATACTCTTCACTTCTGGAAAATGTGTGCCAAGATGGATATCTCTAATCTAGAAACAAAAAATTATATGTTCTTTTACAACAAAGATATAGTTACAAAACTATTGAAATTATGAATGCTATGAGACAGTCATGGCAACAGAGTGTCTTCAGATTTATATACAGTGCAGTCGTTTAGGAATGCACAAAAACATACACAATCTGATTATAAATATCCACACACCTATTAGCGGACTTTAATATGGTATGTGTCAACCCTCTGCAGTCATGACGACTTGAACCCTGCTGCGGACACTTTCAATGAGGATTCTGAATGTCTGCGGAAGAATAGCAGTCCATTCTTGCTCACAAGCCGAAGCCAGGGAAAGTAATAATTTACGGCACTGGGGCCTAGAACAAGGTCAACATTCTAGCTCATCCCAGAGGTGTTCCATTGGGTTCAGGTCAGGACTCTGCACAGGCCATCCAATTCAGGTATGTTATTGTCCAAACCATTGCCTTAAAGACATTGCTTTATCAATGTCTCCACACTGTTTCTCTACTGTACACGGTATACAATCCTGTAAATGTGTTCACATCCTTCCACATTTAGTGTTTTCTTAAGCACAATAAAAGACCACGCCCTAACCAGGAAAAATATCCCCATACTGTAACACTATCTCCTTCATGCTTCACTTTAGGCAATACATATGATGGAAAGTAATATTCTCTAGGCATTCATCCAACATGAACATTTCCCTCAGTTTGCTACAGGGCACAGTGTGATTCATCACTCCATATCACTTGTTTACAGTGATCCATTGTCCACTGGTGTCACTCTTTCATCA
Organism: Schistocerca serialis cubense; assembly: GCF_023864345.2. Taxonomy (NCBI): domain Eukaryota; kingdom Metazoa; phylum Arthropoda; class Insecta; order Orthoptera; family Acrididae; genus Schistocerca; species Schistocerca serialis. The sequence goes on from NC_064640.1 coordinate 257,794,607, forward strand.
CCTCAAGCAGCACTTAGAACTGACAACAGAAATGTGTGGCTTATGAGGAGCTGTTCAACCACTGAACCTCATATTTTTAACTTCCTACACACAGTCACTGTGTTAGCTCAACTGCTAGTATCACCACAGAGTCATGAGTAATTCCTTCCTTTGACTTCATGCGATTCTTTTTACAGCCCCCCACCCCCTAATCTAAATGTTCAAATGTGTTTGAATTCCTTAGGGACCAAACTGCTTAGGTCATTGGCCCCTACACTTACACACTACTTAAACTAACTTACGCTAATAACAACACACACACCCGTGCTGAGGGAGGACTCAAACCTCCAGCGGGAGTGGCCATGCACTCTGTGACATGAGGCCTCCACAGTCTCTGACAGTTCCTGATCATCAGTACATGAGGTCTGCCTTGTCTTGATTTAGCTATGGTTGTTCCTACACATTTCCGCTTTGCAATCACAATGTCAGCAGTCAACTTTCAAGTTTTAGAAGGGTTGAAATATCCCTGATGGATCTGTTTCTCAGGTGATATCCAATGAGTATCCACATCTGAAGTCACTTAGCTCTGCTTACCACCCCTTTCTGCTGTTACTCTATTCAACTGACAAGACATTACTCCCCACCTCCTTTTATAGTGGTGAGTCTGTCTCGCGATATCTAGTAGTCAAATCCGCATTCCATAAATGTGTCTGGATAGTTTTTATCTGATAGTGTACCTTTTACAAAGCTGCTTATGGCAAAATGGAACATATGTACAGTTCTTAACTGGGGCATACCTACTAGAAGGCTGAGTCATTATGTTTAAAACTGCGTGGACATTCAATTTGTCAGTCCACAGTGAGAATCTGTGCTGCATAATGATTATTCTTTTAACACACCAGACCATGTAGTTCCTTCATACTCATGATACAGTTCATAATGACAGTGACAAACAAGAAAAATAATGCCTATTTTCCATATCAAAGGTCTAGTTGCTGTCACATTTTAACATCAGAGGGCAAATGATTAAGAGGATAAGCAGTATGTCTGGGTATTTAAAATACTAATATGATGCAAGCAATGTGTATTTGTGGATTCTAAATGATCAGAAGGGAGTTATGTTTGAGAGTGTCCATGCAGAAGTGAGCCCGTCTGCGAAGATGATATTGTAAGATAAGGCATATTTTCTACGCTCACCCTAAAATGCATCAGCAGGAAGTGTTTAATAATTGACAGCAACAATGTGGGCAAGAAGGATCTGGTTCCATTCCTAAAGGGCCGCATTGAGGGCACTGGCAGGAATTTACTTTGGTCAAAGATAACTTTAGCTGCCCAACAGTGGTCTTTTCTGTTGGTAAAAATGAGAAAAACTTGAGGTGACTAAAATAGGTTAACAGATTAAACTACTGAAAGCACATATTAGGAATTTCAGCACAGGCAGAAGCACTGGCTGGAGGCTCCTCCAGGCTGGTATTGCAGGGATAGTCCCTGATTCACACCCACTCTGACACTGCCATGGAACTGAAAAGGCTATTACGGTCTGTGATAAAATCTGCTTTCCCTCATAAAACACAACATTCATCTAACAGCTGTCTCATTATCTGCAAGTACAAACAGTATTGTAGTGTTCAACATTATTTCCCCCCTCAGTAAGGCCTAGGTGGCAACACTATGAATGTGCTGACTACAGTTATGAGAGCACCACCTCATATCAGCATGGTTCCTCTCATAACAAAATAAAATCACAACAGTGCCTAGTGCCACCAATTCATAGTCTTATCTACACACATACTCTACGAGCCACAATATGGTGCTTGGTGGAGGGTACCTTGCATCACTACAAGACATTTGCAAATAGTACGACAGAAAAACAACTTTCTACATTCCTCCATAGGTGCCCTAATTTCTCTTATCCTGTCATTGTGGTTCTTACACAAAATGTACATTAGCAACAGAAGAAGTGTTCTGCTGTCAGCTGCAAATGAGAGTTCTCTAAATTTTTTCAAAAGTGTTCCATGAAAATAGTGTCATCTTTCCCTCCAGAGATTCTCACTGGAATTCATGAAGTACCTCCATAGCACTCCCATGTTGATAGAACCTACCAGCAACAAATCTAGTAACATCCCTCTAAATTGCTTCTATGTCTTCCTATAATCTGACATGATGGAGATCCCCAGCACTCGAGCAGTACTCAAGAATAAGTTTAAGTAGTGTCGTATATGTTTCCATCTTTATAGATGAGCTACACTTTCCAAAAATTCTCCCAATAAACTGAAGTCAACGGTTCACCTCCTCTATTACCATCCTCACGTGCTAATTCCATCTCACACCACTTTACAATGTTACGCCTAGATATTTTATTGATGTGTCTGTGTCAGGCAACACACTACTAATATTGTATTTAAACATTACACAATTGTTTTTCCAGCTCATCTACACTAACTTACATTTTTCTACATTTAAAGCAAGCTGTCATTCATCACAACAAATAGAAATTGTATCCAAGTGATCCTGCATCCTTCTACAGTCACTCAATGATTAAACTAAAGCAGACTTACTAAATATAGTTTTCAGTAATTCCTTCATGAAATAAGATGAAGTAAATATTCCAGAATTCGAAACCAGAACAGCTGTTAGCATGAGTGACATAAAAGTAGATATCTTAGGTGTTGCGAAACAACTAAAATCACTTAAGAAAGGCAAGTCTTCTGGTCCAGATGGTATACCAATCAGGTTCCTTTCAGAGTATGCAGACTAAATAGCACATTTCTTAGCAATCATATACAACCGCACACTTGATGAAAGGTCTGTTCCTAAAGACTCGAAAGTAGCACAGGTCACGCCAATATTCAAGAAAGGAAATAGGAATAACCCATTGAATTACAGATCCATATCACTGACCTCAATTCACAGTAGGATTTTAGAGCATATATTGTACTTTAACATTATGAATCACCTTGAAGAAAATGACTTAGTGACACATAACCAACACGGATTCAGAAAATATCGTTCTTGTGCAACACAGCTAGCTCATTATTCCCATGAAGTCATGAGTGCTGTTGACAAGGGATCTCAGATCGATTCCATATTCCTAGATTTCCAGAAGGCTTTTGACACCGTTCCTCGCAAGCGACTATTAATCAAACTGCATGCATATGGAATATCGTCTCGGTTGTGTGACTGGATTCATGATTTCCTCTCAGAGAGGTCACAGTTCATAGTGATAGATGGTAAATCATAGAGTAGAACAGAAGTGATATCTGGTGTTCCACAAGGTGGTGTCATAGGCCCTCTGCTGTTCCTGATTTACATAAATGATCTATGTGATAATCTGAGCAGCCCACTTAGATTGTTTGCAGATGACACTGTAATTTACCATCTAGTAAAATCATCAGATGATCAATTCCAATTACAAAATGATCTAGAGAGAATTTCTGTATGGTGTGAAATGTGGCAATTGGCACTAAACAAAGAAAACTGCGAGGTCATCCACATGCGTACTAAAAGAAATCTGATAAATTTTGAGTGTACAATAATTCGCACAAATCTAAGGGCTGTCAATTCATGAAAGGAATTATAATTATGAGCAACTTAAATTGGAAAGACAATATAGCTAATATTGTGGGGCAGGCGAAACAAAGACTGTGCTTTGTTGGCAGAACACTTAGAAGATGCGACAAACCCACTAAACCCACTAAAGAGACATCCTCTGCTGGAATATTGCTGTGCGGTATGGGATCCTTACCAGGTAGGATTGACGGAGGCCATCAAAAGAGTGCAAAGAGGGGCAGCTCATTTCATGTAATCGCGCAATAGGTGTAAGAGTGTCACTGATATGATACGTGAGTTGGGGTCGCAGTCACTGACACAAAGGTGGTTTTGTTTGCAGCGAGATCTATTTATGAAGTTTCAATCACCAACTTTCTCTTCCAAATGCGAAAATATTTTGTTGACACCCACCTACATCAGGAGAAATGAACGTCGTAATAAAATAAGAGAAATCACAGCTTGAATGGAAATATTTAGGTGTTCCTTTTTCCCCACGCACCATTCGAGAGTGGAATGGTAGAGAAGTAGTATGAAAATGGTTCGATGAACCCTCTGCCAGGCACAAAAGTGTGAAGTGCAGAGTAACCATGTAGGTACTTTAGGAATATACTATAGCGTCATCACTCTAACATTGCCTCTACAGACACCAATACACATAGTTTTGAAGCTGGGATATTAATGGAGTATGGAGATGAACAAACATTTGACAGCAGTAGGATCTCTATTCTCCTTTAGTCTACACATATCTCAGGGTGAACTGCATATCAAGGTGATACTTGACAAGTGATCCATGTGTGCAGTTTAGTGAAGGAAGCTGGGGAGTAATTTTTTAAAAATTTTCCCATATTACACTCCAGTTGGCCTACTGACATTGGGACAGTTCATAAAAAGCCTATATCACTGGTTATGAAAGGTAACAGGATGAAATGGAATGTTTGACACCAGACAACTCATTATTTCATCATTCAGGAGCAGCTGATAGCTTCAGACTTGTGGCAACAAGACATCTACTTCTGCTAGAATGTTGTTGACTGATCTCGTGCAATGCACTGTAGTCATCAGCTACACATTACTATGGCAAATGGGAGTAAGCAAGCCAAAAACTGACACATTCATAGCTCAGCCAGAGTTAAATTCAAGACTTGCAATCAGGTCACTGAGGAACCAGTGTGTTAGTGTTAACTAGACAGTTGGTTTTCAGTTGGCATAGATGTGGACAGCCATGCATAATAAAAGATGCAGCCTCTTACAACAATTTATCACCTAAGCAGAACTTGGGACAGGGGTGTAGTCCCACAGCATGCAAAAATCCATTACACAGGTTTTGAAATGAGATAACTGAAAACAAAGCTTCATTGTCAAGTGTTGTGCCTTACACATGGCTCACTGGAGATGAAGTTCAGTAGCATCCATTGTGTGTCACTGTATGGTAGGCAGCAATCAGCCACATACAGTGATAATGAAAAATATAGACTACAATGAACATGATTCCACTGATCAGAGTATTGAAAAGGGCGGTAAACAGACCCAATTATCGGCACTTGACTCTCACACATATGTCAACTTGAGAGTATCACTCCAATATGAATGTTAAACAGCCAAGAGGAAATATTGGCAAGCACATCCAGAAGTCCCAATCCTGGGGCACAGAGAGGGTGTGTGTGTGCGCCAAGTGGCAGTGTCCAGTTTTGAAAAATCAAAGTGTGCAGTAATTAAGTGGCAGCAAGACTTTAAGAGCTTTTGGACTGCAAAGATCAAGCACAATGGGTGGTCTGTGGTATATCGAAAGTCCCAAAAACCACTTTGGTACTAGAATAGGCATCATAAGGATTCAAAGCATCAAACTGTTGCATGTTCACCATCCTTCCAAATAGTTTGCACAGCCTCGTCATCATTCATATTGGTCCATAACTGTCCAGAAAGCTAAGGTCCTCTCCAGCTTTCAAAACAGGAATGATAGTTCCCTGTCAATGGGAAGGAAATTCTATTTCTTGCCATATATGTTTGAAAATTTGAAGAATTTATGTTTTATCCTCATTGATGAGATATTTCAGCAACTGGTTATGAATTCTGAGAGGTTCTCAAGACATATCTGATCACAGTGCTAGTGCACTGTAAGGTACTCATTCACAGAAAAGAATATTATGTGGCTTCAGGCACTGTAGGCCACATAACAGGCTGACAGACTCTGCTATGTATTTTTAGGTCAGGGTGCCATCGTTGGATGAAGACACTTCACTAGAATGCAAAGCAAAGTGCTCAGCAATAACATGTGGCTTGGTAACAGCTTCATCTTTAACAGAGATTTCTGATGCTGTTGTAGACAGCTACAGGTATCAACAAACCCTAGTCCATACTTGAGAAGATAGAGTATGTTTTCCTATGACTGGCAGACCACTGGCTCATGTCTGACAGTGCCAGTTTTGTTCCAGAAAGAGGCTACCATAATTGATATCTTCATCCATAAGGATACCCGAGGAGAATGAATTCTATCTACCTACAGCAGTGACCCAGTTTTCCATGGTGTGGAAGGTTTTGGAGCTGCGGAATAATATGTCTTCTCTCTTGGTGGGAGATCTGTCTAGTTATGATACTAAAGTTGGAGCATAAAGTGGCAATGATATTTGAGTAGTTGCTTCAGATGAAAATTTTGTCACAGTACTAATCAAGTTCAATGACAGAATGATGCTTTGAGTGTTTCACATTTTTTCCTGGCATCTGAGTATGACAAGCTGTAAAGTGTATTACACTTGAGGATCTTTTTCTCCTTAAACAAATGGCATACTGATGATCGAGGAGATTGGTGTATTACGAAGTTTATGCATATGGGAGACAGCTTAGAAGATGTTCTTCATGCATTGACCTTCCACAGCCTGCACAGATAGTATCACAAGTACTATATCCAAACTGCAAGACATTTGAAGCCTCTCATAGGTGGGGGATTTGGGGGGAAGGGGGATGGGATGGGTGTCAGGCCTGGGACTGCTCAAATAAGACACTCCCTTCACCTGCAAGGATGATTCTCTTCAACTTTGGTCCTCTCCAACTCAAATTGAACATCTCAGCACTCTGCATTGGCAAGCACTACATTTCATCAGTATGAAGCATAAGGTCACAATGAAAATCCATATTCTATGTTCTTTCATTTATGGGGAGTAATCCTAACAGCTTGTACCAATCCAAAATGACATCTGAATGAGCAAGTATTCAACATCTTAATCAACAGGGATGTGTTCCTCTTTTTCTTTCTTCAGTATCTCCAGTTTCAACAAACTTGTCTGCAATTTGTTCAACGAAAAATAATGGTTCTTTCCTCCTACTAAACAATTTGCTGTTGCTCCTAAGGAACATTAGATACAGACCAAACTGTTTTGCACCAATTCTTCTCACCTGACCTTTCCATGAAATGGTCTAGGATGTTAGTGCAATGGGGTTTAAACGCTATTTATTGTACATCACGCCACTCTACTACCATTCACTCCAAATTGAGGCTCTCTCCATGGGTGACACCCCATCACGCCAACAGCTCCCTCACATGATAGCCACAGCTCAGAGTCCCAGTGCCTATAACCATAAGATTATGCGACAACTGCCATCACTTCCCATTCCATCCTTCAGCTGGCTGGTAAACTTCCTGGACAATGGGTGCTTGGGGCTACAACACACAGAGGATGGAATTTGTGACCTGTATCTGGCTTCGCCCCAAATTGCCCAAACATATGTAAATTTGGAGAAAAAGTACTTGCATCTTAATCTGAAGACCAAACATGTTAGAAGTCAAAAGAGTAGGGATGGTATTTTAGTGTAATAGAATACAGATGGCTGCCCTAGCCATGGCTGTGCCGCTAGCTTTGGAAATTCACTTTGGATGAGACAATCATCACATTGTTTTCCTTCTAATCATCTTTTGTGACAGACAGGGGCTACCATGATCCTATTCTAACCCTTAGCCCCAGAGAGAGCAAGCTGCATCAGAAATACTGCAATGAAGACATACAGTCAACAGTGGACAGTTAAGTAACTAATTATGATTACTTCAGAAATTAACACCAACAAGTGTAAAGATATTTCTAATGAAGATGATAAGATACAATGGCTATTGATATGTAGTAATTTAAGAACCAAACGAAGAATGAGATGTTCATTAGCTTTCAAGAGCTGTCCAGCAGCATAATGCCCTCACATAAAAGGCATTATGTGGTTTGATGAATGTTGCTGTGTATTTCAAACAATGGTCTAGTAATCATGTTTGTCCAATTTAAGTTGATTCAAACACAAACAACATCCAGTGCAGATATTCTTTTGAGTTCATGACCTTCCATGTGTAAATACTAAGGAGCTGTGTGCAACAGAGCAGTAAAGTAGGAGTAGTCACAAAGGGGATAGATCATGTGAGAGGAGAGATCTGCAGATATCAAAACAAGGTAAATCAAGATTTTTCCTTCCAAATAGGAATGTTAGTGCAATGGGGTTTAAACGCTATTTATTGTACATCACGCCACTCTACTACCATTCACTCCAAATTGAGGCTCTCTCCATGGGTGATACCCCATCACGCCAACAGCTCCCTCACATGATAGCCACAGCTCAGAGTCCCAGTGCTGGTAAACTTCCTGGACAATGGGTGCTTGGGGCTATAACACACAGAGGATGGAATTTGTGACCTGTATCTGGCTTCGCCCCAAATTGCCCACACATACGTAAATTTGGAGAAAAAGTACTTGCATCTTAATCTGGAGACCAAACAAATAGGAAGGAAAAATCTTGATTTACCTCGTTTTGATATCTGCAGATCTAAATTAACAAAATTAAGTTTGAAATGTATTTTAGAATTACACTAATTAGCTTTCAGATATCATGAGATCAACAGTGTGTCAGTTCTGCAGTACCACCCCATATTCAGTGGCTAATTATGCATTAGCTGTGGATTTATTGTAGTATATGGCTATGGTTCACTAACATTACACTCCATAAAGTGTAAAACAAAACTGTCTGTCTGCTTCACAGTGTATTCCCTACTGAGCAATTCTGAAAATCAAACAATCTTATACCCACAAAAAACCTACAGATAAACTGTAAATTTACTGTTGGTAAGGGTGTGTTAAACTCATGATCAATTTTTGAACAAATGCAGGAAAAAATCTGAAAACTCATCAGAAATCGTAAAAGTTACTTACCAAATCTACTGATACAAGCACAAAACAATTACCTGCAACTAGCCTACATAGCTCAAGGCTCCATGATCAGGAAGTAAATATGAGAGAAAACTGTGCAGAAAAAGCAGAAGAGTATTGCAAGAAGTCCATTCCAGAAAGATGTCAGAAGAGAAACAGGAATGAAGCAGAGTTGCAGGTCTAGGTCACCTTGGATACAGCCCTGTGCAGATGGAAATCATCTAAAGTGTATGAAGGTGGAAGGAGATGGTTGTAGGAAAACATATCTATCTTTAGATTTCACAAATAACGCTGCATTACTGCGCTGCGTTCATTCAAAACAAAGTTAAAGTTTAATATAAAATTTGAATGACAGTGGAACCTCTTGTTTCTTTCACATTCAAACAAATGTAACATAAGCAAAACTGAGGTTGCAGTAGAAAGACATTCTTAAATTAACTGGGTAAAGGACCTTTGGATCTGGCACTTAGACAATCAGCCTAACGAACAGCAAAAAAGAAGGTGGCTGTCTGTAAGAATAATGAAATTGATGATGGTGAAAACTGACAACCTACACAAGGAGGTACCATATAAATTTAACAAAACAAAGTAAAGCTGTCCTCAAACTGATTGTTGATTTGAATACTGCAGTGCTATACTATGTATGGTCCTGCTGAAGGTGGTATGACCTTTCCCTCCTCCAAAATTCAACTGACATGTCCTGCCACTCATAAGGGGACTAATAATTTAATATGTGATTTGACCACTGTGCAACTTGGAATTTTTCAAATTAACAAATCATTGCCAAAGGCTAAGGATGTAAGAACTATTAGAAAATATCTACAACTAGTGACTGAATCCAAGACGTCTAGATTTAAAGTCTGGCACTTACCCAGTGATCCCCACCAGGTAAGCATAACATTTTCCATTAAACTAACTAAATCACACAGAATTCAACATACTGTTATACTGTCAAAAAGTTTTCCAGTTGTTGTCCTTGTTAACAACTCTTCAAACTCAAGGCTCAGCTTCCGCAGAAACCATTTTTGAACCTCCTTTGTGTGCCTAAGCTCTTTGAATAGGAACTGGAATAGCAAATTAAGAGCAGCACAGTTTTCTTTCTTGAATGTGTCATCTTGTTTCAGTAGTTCCTCCAAATCCTGTGAACATAATACAGATAAATATTATTGAAAAATGAAACTGGCAACCAAAGGCAAACAATTCCTTGGACACAGAGAACATACTGCATTACACAGAAAACATCTGGAAAAGGGTTTGGTTATGAACGTAAGCACAAGTAACAAACATTTACTATACTCCAACAGAACTGGAAGTCAAGGACATAATAGAATTTCTAAAGCACCAGTTTATACACATTGCAACTTGAAATCAAAAGCTCAGAATGAAAACACAACACTCCCTCTGTGTAATCTATGTTGTTAATTTCCATAGTTGGTGTAATCATTTGCACGTGTCTGGGGGTAAGGGGGCGGGGGATTAGACAGTTTACAGACGTTATGTTACTATATGTGCGGTATTTGTACAATATGTGAGGTACTAGCAGAAAAATGCTCCTATTAGAGCACAAGAAAGACAAATATGCTCCTGTTTAAAAGACTCTGACTGAAAAGTGGGGTACCAGCTGCCGCATCCTACCTTCAACACCTTGAAAAATTTTCCCAAAAATTTTGACATACAAACATATTCAAGCTCTTTTGAACATGCAACTCACCTCTCACTACTCCAAGCTCCCCTAACTATAACTCGCTCACATCACTGGTCCATTACTGTCAGCCACTCAAATCCATCCACTCCCACTTTCCCAATCTCACTCACTCATTCAGCCCAACTCGAGGACATTATCTCTTTGTGTCTCTCTGGCACTGTTCCTGTCTCACAGCTACAGGCTCCTTTGCTCTCTCTTCCTACTACTACTACTTCTGCCTCCCCTCACTGTCACTGTCTCCCTCTTCTTCTCTATTGCTGCCACTATCTTATTCATTCCTTCCCACCGCTGCTGTCTCTTCTCATTGTCACAACATCCCTCTCTCCCTCACTGTCACTGTCACACACTCTGTCTCTTATTACCACTGGCTCTCACCCACTTCCACCTCCTCTTTGTTCCTCTCCCACTGGCACTGTCCCATTCACTCTTTTCTTAGCACTGTTCTGTCATAGTCCACTATGTTCCACAGCCATCATGTTCCTCTCTTTCTCTCACACTTCCATTGTCTCCTCCACTCTTTCTACACCAATGCCACAACCACTGTCTACTATCTTACAGTATTTATTACTTTACCATCTCTTTCCCACTTCCACTGTCTCCTCCTCTCCATTGACAAAAAAGTGCATTTATGTTTGCAGGGCAAAATTTTTAGGAAAAGTTTTGAAGGTGCTGAGGAAGGCAGGATGAGGCAGGTGGTACCCCACTTTTCAGTGAGAATCTTTTAAACAGGAGCAGATTTGCTCTTTTTGTGCTCTGACAGGAGCATTTTTCTGCTGGTTCCCTTCTTTTCCCTTCCACAGAATAGCATGTCACTCATATGAAAGGAACTTCATGGTTTAGTAAACTTCTGATAGTTTTTACTTATGTGAAATTGAAATAATGTAGAACAAATTTTACACCTCAGACTGGATTTTATGAGACATCTAGAAAGTAGGTTTCCCGATGTTTATTCCTTTAAAGTAGACATATTTATCCAGGAAATTTGTGCATGCACAACAGATCTCTGATGTGATAATCAAATGCCAGCCAGGCAGGTCCCACCTAAAGCCAGTAACACAGCAGCAGTGCCCCGAAATAGCATCTCTTATTCGTCCACCTGCTGCCTTAATGCATAAAACATAGCATTCATTGAAATTCATTGTCAGCTCTGCCAGGACTATAGAATATCATGAGCAAACAGATGGTCCAACGGTGGTGTAGACTTTTTTCTGAAAGTCGTCAAATTGTCCATGAGGAAGAGGCAATGCTCATTCCTCATCAATGATCACCTGGTTGAGCTGGCACAGCAGCAAACCCTGGAGAACTGTCACTTCGAGTTTATTGAGCTCAGTAGCCATTTTCTGCAAATATTGTGATGCTTGTTGTGGGAAATTGTCACTATGCACCTGCTGTTCAAGAAATTGTGTGTCAGGTGGGTGCTGAAAAACTTGACACCCAACCACAAAACGAAACAATTTGGAGCAGCACTGGCATTTCTGCAGCAGTATCATGATGACAGTGATGAGTTCCTCAACATGATCGTCATGGGGGACGAGACATGGATTTCTCACTTGACCCCAGAAACCTAGCAGCAATCAATGCATTGGCATCACAGTGGATCTCCAGTCAAAATGAAATTCAAACAGACTGTATCAGTGCAGAAAGTGATGTGCACAATGTTCTGGGCCACCATTACTGTGACACAATGTGGAAACTGTGACATGCCATTTGGAACAAGAGGCATGGAATGCTTACTGCAGGTGTTGTGCTGCTCCATGACAATGCTCATTGTCATACAGCTCAGCAGTTAGCAACTGTTTTGCAGAAATTCTGCTGGGAGCTGTTTGATTATCCAGAATACAGTCCAGATTTTGCTCCCAGCGATTTCCATCTTTTCTTGCACCTCAAGAAATTCCTGTCCTTCAGTCAGTATTCTGACAATGATGAAGAGCTGAAGAAGACTGTCACATGCTGGTTCCATTCACAGGTGGCAGACTTCTATGACACAGGAATACAAAAGTTGATCCCATGATATGATGAGTATCTCAGTTCTTTTGGTGACTATGTCAAAAAATGGCCCAAAAATTTCTTTACCTGTTACCAATAGAGATTTTCATGTAACTATGTTGTCTCTGTTTTTAAAAAATAGGATAACTTACTTTCTGGATGCATCTTGTACATGCACAAAAATTTTGTATGTGCTTCAGTGCTACAACATGGGATTCCCAGAACCCTTCAGATGATAATGAGGACACTTTACAGCATATTTCTCCACATTACTTTACTTTATAAACTACTTTTTCACCTCAAAGCAGATTTTACGTGTGTATTTTTTGCGTGCAAATAGGGTAACGAACCTCTGTATTTTGGGGACGGTTAGAAATATTGAGAATAATTTCTAGGTTGTTCGAGATAGGGATTTTAGGAAATATCATAAATGTTTCAGCCATTTACAGTGCACAGCTGTCTTTAAATCCATGGCTCAGTTTTGGTACCCAAAAACCATGTTTTAGGTGTGTTTCTCGATAACAGAAAAAGATCTTTGAAAACGGGATGATGACACTTCTACACTCATGTTCATAAATTAAGGATAACTGCAGAATGTGGTGCCACACATCATGGCACAACACAAAACTAGTGCTAATAGCAAAGGCACATAGGGAACACACATGACACAGATCTGTAAGTCCACGGTATTGACGATGTGTTGAGAAAACCGCCCCGAAACACATGTGCTGCAAAACGCCACTGGTTCCTGCACATGTACCCCGACATCAGTATGGGATATGATCACCATGCACACATACACAGGTCGCAAAACGGGTTGGCATACTCTGGATCACGTTGTCAAGCAGTTGCTGGGGTATAGCCTCCCAGTCTTCAAGAAGGGTCGTCGAGCAGATGCGCAAAACTATAGACCTATATCTCTTACGTCGATCTCTTGTAGAATTTTAGAACATGTTTTTTGCTCGCGTATCATGTCATTTCTGGAAACCCAGAATCTACTATGTAGGAATCAACATGGATTCCGGAAACAGCGATCGTGTGAGACCCAACTCGCCTTATTTGTTCATGAGACCCAGAAAATATTAGATACAGGCTCCCAGGTAGATGCTATTTTTCTTGACTTCCGGAAGGCGTTCGATACAGTTCCGCACTGTCGCCTGATAAACAAAGTAAGAGCCTACGGAATATCAGACCAGCTGTGTGGCTGGATTGAAGAGTTTTTAGCAAACAGAACACAGCATGTTGTTATCAATGGAGAGACGTCTACAGACGTTAAAGTAACCTCTGGCGTGCCACAGGGGAGTGTTATGGGACCATTGCTTTTCACAATATATATAAATGACTTAGTAGATAGTGTCGGAAGTTCCATGCGGCTTTTCGCGGATGATGCTGTAGTATACAGAGAAGTTGCTGCATTAGAAAATTGTAGCGAAATACAGGAAGATCTGCAGCGGATAGGCACTTGGTGCAGGGAGTGGCAACTGACCCTTAACATAGACAAATGTAATGTCTTGCGAATACATAGAAAGAAGGATCCTTTATTGTATGATTATATGATAGCGGAACAAACACTGGTAGCAGTTACTTCTGTAAAATATCTGGGAGTATGCGTACGGAACGATTTGAAGTGGAATGATCATATAAAATTAATTGTTGGTAAGGCGGGTACCAGGTTGAGATTCATTGGGAGAGTGCTTAGAAAATGTAGTCCATCAACAAAGGAGGTGGCTTACAAAACACTCGTTCGACCTATACTTGAGTATTGCTCATCAGTGTGGGATCCGTACCAGGTCGGGTTGACGGAGGAGATAGAAAAGATCCAAAGAAGAGCGGCGCGTTTCGTCACCGGGTTATTTGGTAACCGTGATAGCGTTGCGGAGATGTTTAATAAACTCAAGTGGCAGACTCTGCAAGAGAGGCGCTCTGCATCGCGGTGTAGCTTGCTCGCCAGGTTTCGAGAGGGTGCGTTTCTGGATGAGGTATCGAATATATTGCTTCCCCCTACTTATACCTCCCGAGGAGATCACGAATGTAAAATTAGAGAGATTAGAGCGCGCACGGAGGCTTTCAGACAGTCGTTCTTCCCGCGAACCATACGCGACTGGAACAGGAAAGGGAGGTAATGACAGTGGCACGTACAGTGCCCTCCGCCACACACCGTTGGGTGGCTTGCGGAGTATCAATGTAGATGTAGATGTAGATGTAGATTCTAGCACCAGTGCCTGTCAGAGCTCCTGAAGTGTTGTAGGGGTTTGAAGACGTGCAGCGATACATTGACCATGAGCATACCAGACGTATGAGGAGAAGGGAAAGGATGGTAGGTTCCCTGTTAAGACATCACGAAATAACTTCCGTCGTGATAGAAGGAGCGGTAGAGAGCAAAAACTGTAGAGGAAGACAGACATTGGAATACATACAGCAAATAATTGAGGACGTAGGTTGCAAGTGCTACTCTGAGATGAAGAGGTTGGAACAGGATAAGAATTCGTGGCGGGCCGCACAAAACCATTCAGAAGACTAATGACAAAAGAAGATCTGATTATGCATAAAATTTGTTAATTTTGTCTCTATTTGTTAATGCCATATGGGAACAACACGCTAATTTCAATTCCACCTCTTTTTTACTCCAGAAAAAAAAAAACGACGCACCACGAAGGAATTATCCGAATGGGACGACGTAGGGTTTGATAAGCACGAAGACAAACAGCAGATACTCTTTTTTTTTCTTAGAGTGTATTTCAGCTTTCCACTGTATCTCATTTTCTTTCTTTCATCAGACTACGTCTTATTTGTTCTCTTACTGCTTCTATCTAGGAATTCTAATTTTACACTTCCTTCTGGAAATATTTATTTCTATTGCTTTTCCTTCTCCTTTCATTTCGTGTACCTACACATTTTTTTTAACTTCTCCGGTCAAGGTTGTTTCAATACCTTGTGTCGGAGATATTTGATCCGGTTTTGTTACCCTACTGACGTGTATTCTCCACAACTGCCCAAAAAATATCAGTCTTCTTTGGTTCATTGTTTGTTAGTTTTCGCACATTTCATGCTATTTTACTTATTGAACCCAACATTTTCTTTCTCACACTTATCCTTTCTCTTACTCTTCGTTGGTCTTATTTATTCTCGCTTCCCGAGCACGGGGTCTCGGGTCCGATTCCCGGCGGGGTCATAGATTTTCACCTGCCTCGAGATGACTGGGTGTTTGTGTTGTCCACTTCATTTCATCATCATACCTGAAACTGGCGAGAGTGGACTGAGCAAAGGTTGAGAATTTGTACGGGCGCTGATAACCGCGCAGTTGAGCGCCCCACAAACCAATCATCATCATCATCTTATTTATGACTCAGTGCATGACACTTAAGGGAGTACCAGTATTTTGGTTTCACTTCAATATTTTAATGCGTTATTTTTGCATTTTTCAACGTTATTTATACATGTTTCAGGTTTTCCATGTCATAAATGTCGGAACAAGCCAGGGTCGTTCAAGATACTAGACAAATTTTGTTACGAATTTGTGTCATTTCATGTTAGATGAACGAGGTGTCAAGATGTTATCCTATGTTTCTGAAGACTATTACAGCCACATCAAACAAGGGTCCTCGAGATTTATTTTCATGTCTCTTTTACTTTCCGAACAGAGGGGGGTTGAAGCTTGCAGTATTTGTATGGAGTGTAGCCATGTATGGAAGTGAAACATGGACGATAAATAGTTTGGACAAGAAGAGAATAGAAGCTTTCGAAATGTGGTGCTACAGAAAAATGCTGAAGGTTAGATGGGAAGATCACATAACTAATGAGGAGGTATTGAATAGAATTGGGGAGAAGAAGAGTTTGTGGCACAACTTGACTAGAAGAAGGGATCGGTTGGTAGGACATGTTCTGAGGCATCAAGGGATCACCAATTTACTTCAAATGGTTCAAATGGCTTTGAGCACTATGCGACTTAACTTCTGAGGTCATCAGTCGCCTAGAACTTAGAACTAATTAAACCTAACTAACCTAAGGACATCACACACATCCATGCCCGAGGCAGGATTCGAACCTGCGACCGCAGCGGTCACGCGGTTCCAGACTGAAGCGCCTTTAACCGCACGGCCACACCGGCCGGCCCACCAATTTAGTAATGGAGGGCAGTGTGGAGGGTAAAAATTGTAGAGGGAGACCAACAGATGAATGCACTAAGCAGATTCAGAAGGATGTAGTTGCAGTAGGTACTGGGAGATGATGAAGCTTGCACAGGATAGAGTAGCATGGAGAGTTGCATCAAACCAGTCTCAGGACTGAAGACCACAACAACAACAACAACAACAACAAATGTCGATATTTTAAATACATGTGTATATATGGCAAATCTGCGCAGCTGGACATGTGTTGGTAGTGGCGGTCACCTCAGCCTTCGGGTTTGCTCGTAGCTCGGCACCACTGTGAGTCGTACTCGCTGCCAGGAGGGACAAGCGGGCCGGGCCGGGCGAGCCTGCCGCGGCTCGCCTGCTGCACGTTTCCACTACGCGACACTCTTGTGCCATTTCTTCCAGAGCTGTGACGACGAAAGCGAAGGTTCTATGAATGTTAGCAGGAGGGGCGTACGTTCT
Organism: Schistocerca serialis cubense; assembly: GCF_023864345.2. NCBI lineage: Eukaryota > Metazoa > Arthropoda > Insecta > Orthoptera > Acrididae > Schistocerca > Schistocerca serialis. The sequence continues at coordinate 257,811,595 of NC_064640.1, forward strand.
TCTGGACAGACGCGGAACAAGCCAGGGTCGTTCAAGATACTAGATAAATTTTGTTAGGAATTTGTGTCACTTCATGTTAGATGAACGAGGTGTCCACATGTTATCCTATGATTCTCAAGTTTACTATTACAGCCACATCAAACAAGGGTCCTCGAGATTTATTTTCATGTCTCTTTTTACTTTCCGAACAGTGGTGGGTTAAAGCTTGCAGTACTTATGACAGTGTTCAGGCCGTGCGGGGTAGCCGCGTGGTGTATGGCGCCTTGCACTGTTTGCGCGCCTCCCCGTGTCGGAGGTTCGAGCCCTCCCTCGGACATGGGTGTGTGTGTGTGTGTGTGTGTGTGTGTGTAGTATTGTGTAAGCCTACGGACCGATGACCTCAGCAGTTTGGTCTCATAGGAACTTACCACAGTGTTCAGTTTATTTGCGAATGTTATTACCAATGCGGACTATGCGGGTTCGTAACAGATATACTTTGGGAGTGAACCAAAGATGATATGCTGAGTTAAAACTCTTGTATTGCATGCTGATAATTGCTTCTCCTTGCTGATCGAGAAAGCTTATAAAACTAAATTTCATTTGATCTCGCTCTTACTTCTAGTGTTTGCTTCGCCTGTTAAAGACTTCCTAGAAAAGGTACGATCTGTAATCAACAGTAAAAATAAATCAGTGTCTACCAGATATTTTAAATGCATGATTTAAATTATCACGTCAGCACGTAAGTTGAATTAATTAGTGATGCATTTCTTTCACTCAATAGTCTAATTTCATTTAACTCATTTCCACAAAGCTGGAAAGCTCAATGATCACACATGAAGGTCGCTGTTAAAAACTGAAAATAAAATAATATAAAGTGGGCAAAACTCTTTGTGAATGGAATTAGAAAATGTTTTCCTGAGACTTAATGGAGATTCGAATGATATTTATAATGTACTGAAGGGCTGTCCACAAGATTTCAACTTGTGACATTGTAGGAAGAATAATATTCTCCGCTATACTTTTTGTTTCCTTACAGTTTCCGAAAAAAATGCTTCGTTATGTTAAAGAGATACAAGAAAAAAACAGGAGCTTTATGCGACGGGACAGATGTTTATTACTGCTTTTTTTTAAAAAAAACAATCGAGATAGTGGTTCAAAGGGGTGCTTGTGATCCTGTGGGTTACGTTCAGTGCCAAAGAGAGGGATGCAAAGCGTTACTCGTGTACAAGGGAAGCATCACGAGCATGAAAAGATCTTGCCGTCTACGAGAACTGTCTCTCGACATATACAAGATATTTCAGATCAAGTGAGACGTGAGATCTTGCCTCAAGTAAAGAAAGATATTGACCAGAAGAGTGTTCTACGACGTGCGATCTTCGGAGCGACAGTTATCGCAAAATACATTATCTGTCACATCTAGTATTACTGTAGACTCTGAGGACAGGTGTGAACTGAGAAACAATATGTTCCTCACAACGAAGTTTCCCGACGTTCCATAAACGAGTGAAAATATTCTTACAGAGTTACACCAAAAATAATGTCTCCTTTGGTAGTAAAGAAAGTGACGTTTGTGGCGGATCACAGAAAGCTCTTCAACACCATAACGTGCAGTGTATAAAGACAGTGTTAAGGCTCATATTGCACGATAAGTTCGTTGCTGAATAAAAGCCTGATATTTATGAATCCATCCAGGCAGTGCGTAGAACTGTACGACGTGTGAAACGCTACGGTTTGGTGGCAAGATTAGGGGGGGGGGGGGGGGGGGGACACCATTACATCAAGATGTTGATACGAGATGGAAAACCATCTACATGATGGATTTGTTTCATTCACAAAAAAGAAAGAAATTCAGAATTTCCTGCTGGAAAAGAAAAACCAGGAAATGATATGTTCGTATAAGCCTGATTTAATGGAGGGCGTAATTAAATTCCTTGAAACTTTTAAAGAGGCCACAAACGATCTGAAGGGTGAAACAGAACCGACCCTGCCTTTTGTGGTGCCGTGAAATTTAATTTACTTGATACAAACCACACTGAAGATAGCAGTGCAGTAGTTAAATTGCTGAAAAACCGTGCAGAAAGCTAGTTAAAAGAGAAAGTCGTTAACGAGCTACAAGATTCTCATTACATTACTACAGTTTTTCACACTTATTTCAAGGAACTCTTAGTACTCAGTGAAGAGAAGAAAGAAATTATTTATCAAACTGTTCGTCAGAAGCTAAACAGTGTAGTTGTGGAAGAAGAGAAAGAAGATCCCATTCCCTCACCCTTAAAGAAGTTCCGATGCTGGCGTTCATCAACTTCTAAACGTAAAGATGAACTTTAGAAATATTTGGACATGGACGCCCCAGGTGATAATGTCAAGAACGCTTTGTCATGTGAAAGGCCAGTGCCTCTGCCTTCCCCAAGTTCTCTACAGTGGCGAAAGAAATCTTCTTCGTTCTCGCTAGTAACGCTGTAAGGGAAAGAAATTTTAGCTGAGCAGGCTTAATTGTATGCAAGAAGCGCTGCAGTATCGATTCAGAACGTGTCAATGACATTTTGTTAATTCATAACAATAGAGGGCCAAGGAAATTATTTTTATAAAGACAGTCATATCATACGAGATGATATACTAGTAATCTGCGTAAATAGCCTTCACTTGTATAATACAAATGTAACATACGGTTTGCAGTCAGAAGTATGTTACCAATAGATTTTTGTATTCTAGACAGACACATTTCATGAACTGTGTTACGCTATCTTCAGCCTCTTCTTCATTAACTGATTCCATTTGCTCATTCATTACTGTAGTAGTTTAAACCTTATTTTTCATTTAAATTACTTCTTACATTAAACTGCCATGAAATGACTTGATAAATTGAGTCTGATTACAGCAGAGAAAAGTTTTACTACTAGGCACATGCTCAACGAACAAATAGTGTGACTACTTCCTGCTTCGATGGTATTTATAAACAAGAAAGCACGAAAATGCAAAGATGAAAATATTATAAAGAATAAATAATGAATTCACCAAACATGTACACATCATACATGCAGCTTTCATCGCAGGCGCCTCATTATCACATTTGGCCGATTTCCCTTCCGATAAGAGTCCCCCCCCCCCCCAAGAACCATGGACCTTGCCGTTGGTGGGGAGGCTTGCGTGCCTCAGCGATACAGATAGTCGTTCCGTAGGTGCAACCACAACGGAGGGGTATCTGTTGAGAGGCCAGACAAACGTGCGGTTCCAGAAGAGGGGCAGCAGCCTTTTCAGTAGTTGCAGGGGCAACAGTCTGGATGATTGACTGATCTGGCCTTGTAAAACTAACCAAAACGGCCTTGCTGTGCTGGTACTGCGAACGGCTGAAAGCAAGGGGAAACTACAGCCGTAATTTTTCCCGAGGGCATGCCGCTTTACTGTATGATTAAATGATGATGGCGTCCTCTTGGGTAAAATATTCCGGAGGTAAAATAGTCCCCCATTCGGATCTCTGGGCGGGGACTACTGAGGAGGATGCCGTTATCAAGAGAAAGAAAACTGGCGTTCTACGGATCGGACCGTGGAATATCAGATCCCTTAATCGGGCAGGTAGGTTAGAAAATTTAAAAAGGGAAATGGATATGTTAAAGATGGATACAGTGGGAATTAGTGTAGTTCGGTGGCAGGAAGAACAAGACTTCTGGTCATGTCAATACAGGGTTATAAATACAAAATCAAATAGTGGTAATGCAGGAGTAGGTTTAATAATGAATAGGAAAATAGGAATGCAGGTAAGCAGCTACAAACAGCATAGTGAACGCATTATTGTGGCCAAGATAGATACGAAGCCCACGCCTACCACAGTACTCCAAGTTTATATGCCAACTAGCTCCGCAGATGACGAAGAGATTGATGAAATGTATGATGAGTTAAAAGAAATTATTCAGACAGTGAAGGGAGACGAAAATTTAATAGTCATGGGTGACTGAAATTCGGTAGTAGGAAAAGGAAGAGAAGGAAACGCAGTAGGTGAATATGGAATGGTGGTAAGGAATGAAAAAGGAAGCCGCCTGATAGAATTTTGCACAGAGCATAACTTAATCATAGCTAACACTTGGTTCAAGAATCAACAAAGAAGGTTGTATACATGGAAGAGGCCTGGAGATACTAGAAGTTTTCAGACAGATTATATAATGGTAAGACAGAGATTCAGGAACCAGGTTTTAAATTGTAAGACATTTCCAGGGGCAGATGTGGACTCTGACCACAATCTATTGGTCATGAACTGCAGATTAAAACTGAAGAAACTGCAAAAAGGTGGGAATTGAAGGAGATGGGACCTGGATAAACTGACAGAACCAGAGGTTGTAGAGAGTTTCAGAGAGAGCATTAGGGAACGACTGACAAGAATGGGGACAAGAAATACAGTAAAAGAAGAATGGGTAGCTTTGAGAGATGAAATAGTGAAGCCTGCAGAGGATCAAGTAGGTAAACAGACGTGGGCTAGTAGAAATCCTTGGGTAACAGAAGATATATTGAATTTAAATGATGAAAGGAGAAAATATAAAAATGCAGTAAATGAAGCAGACAAAAACGAATACAAACGTCTCAAAAATGAGATCTACAGGCTTCTGAAGGTGGCAGGGGTAAAATACAGGGAGCCAAAGGCTACTTACAATTTGTACAGAAACCAGATGGCAGTTGTAAGAGTCGAGGGGCATGAAAGGGAAACAGTGGTTGGGAAGGGAGTGAGACAGGGTTGTAGCCTATCCCCGATGTTATTCGATCTGAATATTGAGCAAGCAGCAAAGGAAACAAAAGAAAAATTTGGAGTAGGAATTAAAATCCATGGAGAAGAAATAAAAACTTTGAGGTTCGCCGATGAGATTGTAAATCTGTCACAGACATCAAAGGACCTGGAAGAGCAGTTGAATGGAATGGACAGTGTCTTGAAAGTAGGATATAAGATGAACATCAACAAAAGCAAAACGAGGATACTGGAATTTAGTCGAATTAAGTCGGGTGATGCTGAGGGAATCAGATTAGGAAATGAGACACTTAAAGTAGTAGATGAGTTTTGCTATTTGGGGAGCAAAATAACTAATGATGGTCGAAGTAGAGAGGATAGAAAATGTAGACCGGCAATGGCAAAAAAAGCGTTTCTGAAGAAGAGAAATTTGTTAACATCGAGTATAGATTTAAGTGTCAGGAAGTCATTTATGAAAGTAATTGTATGGAGTGTAGCCATGTATGGAAGTGAAACATGGACGATAAATAGTTTGGACAAGAAGAGAATAGAAGCTTTCGAAATGTGGTGCTACAGAAGAATGCTGAAGATTAGATGGGTAGATCACATAACAAATGAGGAGGTATTGAATAAAATTGGGGAGAAGAGAAATTTGTGGCACAACTTGACTAGAAGAAGGGATCGGTTGGTAGGACAGTTTCTGAGGCATCAAGGGATCACCAATTTAGAATTGGAGGGCAGCGTGGAGGGTAAAAGTTGTAGAGGGAGACCAAGAGATGAATACACTAAGCAGATTCAGAAGGATGTGTGTTTCAGTAAGTACTGGGAGATGATGAAGCTTGCACAGGATAGAGTAGCATGGAGAGCTGCATCAAACCAGTCTCTGGACTGAAGACCACCACAACAACAACAACAACAACAACAACAAGAGTATGACCGAGTCGCCTCCCCTGTGAGTTTGAGTCGAGCCTCGAATTACTCGCTGCCCAACTTCCGAGCAGCTGCCATGCTCGCGAGTAACGAGTGAGCTTGATGAGCGTACTGACTGACTCTAGTTAACCGTTTATTAACGTTAGTATGTACTTTACAATCCATGTTGCTCCTGCTTCAGGAACTGCAATGGCGAAGCGCTTCACAGAAAACTTGGAGAATAAATCGAATTAGTTTCCCCATTATGCTACTGTAATAGGAGGATACTTCAATTTGCCAGCTATAAAATGGGGCGGTCATGCAATTAAAATTGGTAACCGACGCAGGGATTTGTGACTGTTGGAATGTGGTACATTTATAATATCGACAGTGCTGAGGGGACTCTCAACAATGAGTATATATATATATATACAACCGTTGGTTAGTTCCGTACTCAGAATGTGTTCACAGTGGAAAGCGAGATGAAAATTGTATTTTAATTATTCTTTAATAAATATTCTTAACATGGTAGCACTTCGTGGTTCATCACCAAAACTAAGATTTTACTTGGAAAAGTAGTGATCGGCTGTGAATTAAAAAGAAGACTTATTCGAAAAGTGTGCTTTGTGAAACTGGTTCAAATGGTTCAAATGGCTCTGAGCACTATGGGACTTAACATCTGTGGTCATCAGTCCCCTAGAACTTAGAACTACTTAAACCTAACTAACCTAAGGACATCACACACATCCACGCCTGAGGCAGGATTCGAACCTGCGACCGTAGCGGTCACGCGGTTCCAGACTGAAGCGCCAAGAACCGCACGGCCACACAGGCCGGCTTGTGAAACTGGATATGTCTGACATTGGTGTTTGATGGAGAAGACTACGAGAACTGAAAACGGAGAAAAGGAGGAAAAAATGGCAAACAGGGAGTTCCATAAGATCTGCAAAATGCACTCAAATGCGCATTTTCTTAGTGTGGATTTCCTCCTAAGGTGCAACTACATAAAACACGGAATGCATCTGAACAGAAGTGGCAAAAGACTATTCAGTGGAAAAACTGCCCAAACATTACAAAAACTCAACCCTCCAGGAAACAGTCTGTACAAACCAGCCATCCCAGTGGGGTATACGGCAACAGCAGGGCAGCCTTCTACATCAGAGTAGGCATCAACAGTAACTACAAAAGCTACAGTAACTTTGATTCCACAAGGAACTGTTGTGCACAGCGGCTGTAAGGAAGGATAGGAACACAGCAGTCCGTCGCAATTCCATAGCTTTTTTTAATTATTCTTGGATACCCAGATTTCAGCTATAAATGCACTGAAGATGGCTACTTGTAGCTGAGATGTGGATATGCAAGAATAATAAAAAAGCTGATAGTTTTGTTAGTGACTGCTGTGTTCCTATATTTCCTTATAAAAGCTACAGTTTCAGCATCACCTACAGCAGTACCAGCGGAAGGACAAAAGACGTTCAAAGTGGAAGAAACGGTGTCAAATACTGTGCACAAGAGGAAAATACTGCCGCCTTCCACCTTGAATGGTTTCTTTGTCGGAGGCAGTTGGATGTGGAAGTACACAAGATAAGTGGTATGTGTGAAAATAGTATATTAAGTAACAAATTTAATAAGTTAGACAACAGAGTAGGAGTGCCATCTCAGTGTCACAAAAGAATACAAAGCAAACATCAGGTAGAAAGACATTCAATGTAGTTGACAAAATAATAGCTGATAAGGGTTATAAAATTAAAGTAATAGGCAGACTTACGAGAGAATTTACTTTTCTTGATAATAACTGGTGATTTTAATGTTAATACAGTGAGAGAAAATGTTTGTGCAAGAAGCTTCCTTGATATCTTAAGCTCATTGAACCTTCAGACACACACAAATATACCAGAAACATATACAGACACAGTAGGCACTATCATAGATCATGTAATCACTAACATATCTGAGAACAGATTGAATGTACAAACCATAAACACAGTAATTGCTGACTATTACGGCCAACCAATTGAACTGTATGATAATGTCATGAGCAATGAAGATGCAGACAGATCAAAGTAGGAAACCTAAATTTCTGGGAAGCTTTATTGAAAATAGGAAACCAGGAGGAGTTGGAAGTAAAAAAATGTAGAAAGAGTTGGGGAAATTTTCTGTGAAACTATGAATTATTATATAAATATATAAAGCAATAAAAGATGTATATAAAGATTATCAGGGGGACAAATGGTTAGCAAGGAGTGAATTCTATACACACGTGAAGGCGGCTTGCAGTAGAATGATAAGGGAGACAAAATCCAGCTATCATAAACATAACTGTAGCTTTCTTAAATGTCTCCAAAATTGTATGGGCACACATATACTAGCATGAGAGAGCCAAACGAGTTAACATCACACTTACGAAGGACAGAACTCTACTAAATGATTAATATGAATTATTTGAAATTATTAATTAGCACTACATAGATGTAGTGGATGAGACTGTCAAAAATCAGATCATCCAAGTAGTAAATAACATAAAAGGCTCCAGGACGATGACAGATTGTATATTTCTATCACTTATAGATTAGTCAGAAATCATAAATATAACTACATCCTTAAAAAACAAACATTCAGAGGGATGCGATGCCATGTCTTACTTCATTGTGTTGTATATGAATGTCATGACAATCTCTCTGTTCGACATCACTGTAAATCGAGAGCATATCTGCCAACGTCTTATTAAAGTGTCCTAAGTATTCTGTGAGTCGGTTCACCTGTGGATGGTAGGCAATTGCCAACTTGTGGGTGATGTAGCAATGTGAAAAAATAATAATAACCTGTGATACTGGTCCCAGCTGGAAAACACTTCCACGATCAGGGAGCATCACACAGGGTTTTGCATGCTTCAAAATGATGTCTGCTACAAAGAACATTGCAATTTCCGGATTTTCGACAGTCGACACAGCTTTGGTGACAGCACCGTTCGTGAGGCAGTGAGTGCAGACAATAATCCATCGAGTCCTGTTCGCCGACTTCGGGAACCTTCCGAATAGGTCGATTCTAATTCGGTGGAACGATCCTGCTGCAGGCGGGATTGGTATCAGAAGCCCTGGACGTAATTACGGCGCGTTCTTCTGCTCGTTGCATTCCTTACAGTAGTTCACATATTGTTTAACAGATCAGTAAAGACCTGGCCAGTGATACCTGCCTCTGATTCTGTCTAGAATCATCACGAATGCAAGGTGAGTAGATGTTGGAGCAGTGTGGAGAAACGTCAGGACAGCTAGCTGGAGATGAGCTAGGATTATAAGCAGCAATTTTCATTCCACTGGATCATAGTTCCCCTGGTATAATGTTCCGTTTAATAACTGCAATCCTCGTTTGGTCCGTTTCTCCTCCTTAAGGGCTTTGATGGTTTTCAGCAGTGCTGGCTCTTCCCTCTGTTCTGCAACAATGACATTTAGCGCAGCGATGACAGATCTCATTCAAGCTGCTGTGTTCCACCAAACGATTCCTTGAAAGGCAGTTGATGTCCTTGTGTTTGAATATGTTGTTTTATGCACTGTGACATCGTACTACTGATACCTCGGTGCTACTCTTGACAGTCGATCTGACGGATCCTTCAGGCTAGTCAGCCAACACAGAGAATGATGAACCATCACAACAATAAATTTTCTGCCAAATTAATATGGCCAGTGCATGCTAATGACCCAAACAACTGCAAGGCTCTCTTCCACGGTTGTAGAGTAGTTCCTCTCAGACTTCGAGAGTACTCTGGGAGCACCTTCCTGAATTTTTACTAGAATTGCACATATGCCAAACCGCTAACATCGCTGTGAAATTCTGTTTCGACATTCTTGTCATACAATGTTAGGACTAGATAAGGTGTTGGTGCCTCCTTAAGTGCAAGAAAAGATAATTCTTGCATTTCATTACAACAAAATTTCTTCTCGCAGTAGTTCTTGCAGCTTGTGCTATTCTAAAATAGATTTCTGCAGCGTCGCTCGGCAATTAGCTCTTTGCCGGACTGCAAGTAAGAGGGAGAATTTATGCCAGCAGCGGCGAACACACACGCCGTAGCCCACCTTGGAACATCTGCGCTCTGTAAATAGGTCTTTGCTCCTGTCCGGCCACGTCAGCAAAGGTGCCTTAGTAAACACATATTTCGAGAGGAATTTCTCAGGTGGCAAGTATGAAAGGAATGCTGCCAGCTCATGCATGCGAGACCCAAACGGGCATCTGTGCATCACTTTGTGGGGGGTGTTGGTACATCCCGACTTCTGGGAGCATGTACAGTAGCCTCCTGTGCGGTTCAATGGACAGGGGGTGGCGGGCAGTGTCTGCGTACGACGTTAGCATGTCTGTTGTATTATTTTGTGAGCAGGTCTGTAGGCTGCGCTATGCTTTATTTGGACAGTTTACGAGTACTGAGTGTGTCTACACATCAGTGTACTGCATTATTTAGGAGGAGTCAGTATGTCTGTACTGAAATTATTTCGGTAAATTAGGAGTTGTTTGGGTGACAGCAGAGCATTATTTAAGAGTAGTTTACAGGTATGTGGGCTGTGTGGCGTGAGCCCAAGAATGTCAGAGCGTGTGTTCTGCATCAACGTGATAAATATACTCTATCCCTACATAAATTGTTCCAAAATAAATAAAGTACACTCCTTCCTAACTCTCTCCATCAACCTGGCACAGGCTAAGTCATTTTCGCACCATTTTCCCCCTCCAGACCACCCTCTTGGATTACATTACAGGAGGGATGACTGCACCCTGTGGTGGCTGTACTGTGTACTAGGTCAGTTTGAGTCTAGATCTCGTGGTGGAGACACTGCCTGCAAAATAAAGACTTATGTTCAGCACAGGCAGAGTCATTTTCTCCACCCCAGACCGCTATCTTGGGTTACTTCACAGAATGGATGATAGCACTCTGTGGTGGCAGTACTGTGTACTAGGTTGGTTGAACTCCGGACCCCATGGTAACCACACTGTTTCCCGCCATTTCCCCCCGCCATCTTGGATTACATCACAGAACGGACAACAGCACTCTCTGGTGGCAGTACTGTGTACTAGGTACAAACCTCATTGTGAACATATTGTTTGCCGCCATCTTGGATAATGGTACTCGCGTTGTCAGCTGACTTCATGGCTGCCATCTTGGATTATATCATGGAATGGACAACAGTGCCCTCTGGTGGTGGTAGTGTGTACTAGGTCAGTTGGGCTCTGGACCTCGTGGCGAACATACTGGATGGCAGTAGTGCATCTAATTGTTTAAATAAAATAGTGCATGCAAAATAATAATGACTTATGTCAAGCACAGGTAAAGTCCTCTCCCCGCCAATCCCTAGGAAGAGGTGGCGACTGGGTGACACAGGTAGCCCAACTGTCCCATCTTTCCCGCCAGTTTCTTCGGTTAGTAGAGATAGCCCAAGTGACCTTTCTTTACTGTCAAATTCAAACTTGGCGCCAGTTCCTAGTAGGAGGTGGCAGTCAGGCGACTTAGGTTAGTGGAGGTACCTGCCATTTTCTTAAGTTAGTAGAGATAGCCCAACTGACCTTTCTTTACCACCAAAACTCAAACTTGGCGCCAGTTCCTAGGAAGTAGTGGTGGTTGGGTGACTTAGGCTAATGGAGGTAACCCAAGTGACCTTTCTTTCCCAGCATATTCTTAGGTTAGTAGAGGTTGCATTGTCCTGATGGAATTTGAACATCCCGCCAATGGGGGCATGGCACTTTACCGCCATCTTGGCTAACGGTACTTGCACCATCAGCTGACGTCACGGCCGCCATCTTGGATGACGTCATCAACTGACATCAGATGATATCATCGCCGCCATCTTGGACAACAGTACTTTGGGGCCTTACCCCCTTGGCCCCAATACTTGGGTGATGTGTAGTGTATGTTGTCAGTGCTGTGAGAGTTGTGTTGGGTGTATGGTGTGTGGTTCCTGGGGTGTCATCTGTGGTGTGTCATGTGGTGTGTTGCCTGTGGTGGACTGTGCTGTGACTTGTGGTGCATTGTCGTGGCTGTGTATGGTGTGACTTGTGACGCAGTGTGGTGTATGTCTGTGGTGTGGCTTGCGGTATATAGTTTTTGGTGTGTGGTGTATGCAATGATTTGTGATGTGTGTGGTGAGGTGTGATGGGTTGTTAATGAATTTGATGCTGCTTCTGATACACCACACACATTATAAAAGTAACTCTGTATTGTCTGCACGCCTTCATACATCGAACTGTGGTGTATAACTTAATCACTGTTATATATCCACTCATAAATGGAACAAAGGAAGAATGACAATGTGCCTCTGTAAAAACTGCTCTCTGATATGTTGGAGCATAAAGTTACCATTCCTGACTTCTGGCCAGTGTAAAATACAGTTCTGAGATGTCACCGCATGAGCTAAATAAGGATTATCAATTAGGATTTATGATCAGATTGAAGAGAACACCAGTATTTGTCAAAATGTCTGTGGAACTCGCAGTTTACTTGCTGTTGTGATATTGGATCTGTCAGAGAAATGGCAACACCCTAACATGACAATTCAGTGACTAACATTACAATTCAGTGGATAGTACTGCCACGTGTTATTCGAAATACATTCAAGGATTTTCTGTATGCATGTCAGCTGTCTCGATTTACAGATCCTATCAGGACGTGTGATGTCATGGAGATGCGACTGCATAACAGTGATCTGCAATGTGTACACTAGGTTATAGGAAGACCACACTGTGGATCTCAAAATCAGGAAGCAGGTTGTGGATTAATTGCATTTTACAACAGTTTGTTTGCTATAAAGTTTAACTTACATGTAGACACTGTGGAACTCAATTACACAGACTCCAAGACTGTGACTCTTGTCAACTTACCAAATTTATAAAGTGCCTGAAAGAGAGATGATAAATGGTCTACAAGTTCAAATATTGCACATTTCAGTCCCTTTCAGCACACCAAGAGCTCATCAGATTCATGTGACATAGAATCACTGCATTGTATTGGGTGCGAAAAGAGGTTGACCAACACACTAGTATGTAGACACTCCAATTTTCAAGAGATGTGATATGTTGATGCACGTAACTAAAGGTCTATATAAGTACTGTTAGTAGACCATCCAATTCTGATGATGAATTTGGAATGAATAAATGTCGTAACCAACATTCTCATCTTGTGTAACACAGAACTGACACTGCATTGTGTACCAAAATGCCATTCAACTGCCATTCCCATTTTTCTCATTTCTCGTTATATTTCGACATCTGACTTAGAAGTACAGCGTGTCTGCCATATCACCCCTTCAAAAACATATCCTGCCATTAAACAAAAGTCCCACCTCCCATCAAACGATTATGATCATGGGCACTTTAACGGTTACAGTGGCATAGTCCCTAGGTTTCGTAAAGTACAGCTCTTATCATACAGTAGTACACAACAAAGGATGGATGCTACATTTTGCGTGACAAATACGAAATGTGTCAATGCCATCAGGAACATTCTCTTCTTGCGTAACACAGAATCGATGCTGTAATGTATACCGATAGCCATTCCCACTCCTCAAGAACTGACTGTAAATCTCATGTGTTTCCTGACCACTGTGGTAACGATATCGCTTTGCTCGCGGTATTTCGACGTCTGATCTAAAAATCCAGTGGGAACCTCTAATGGAAGCCTTAGGAAAGCGACTATGTATACTCTGCAAGCCTTTATGCCATCCATTTACCGAAAATGGCTGGTGGAGTCACGTAAGGTGCTGCAGCACTCCGGGCGAGAGCACGTCACGTCGCATGAATCAAACAGCTGTGATGTATTTATAGATGGAAGGTTTCTCTCCTGCACTGCTAGCCCGATGGAGTCATTACATGGTCTGTGCTGGAAGCTCTTGACTGCATATTAGTAGATGGTGCGAGAATCGGCTGGTGATTGTGGTTCAGTTTTTCGTCGTGAAATGTGGTGTGCAAGTGCAGTAATGACCAATATTCTCGTAGAAAATGTCATACTTTCCCAACATATGTATTTACTGCACTTTTTATGACTACGAGTAAACTTTTAAATAAGTATAAGCACATTTGATTCTCAGATGCTGTTGCTACCGGCCTGGTACATGTAAGTTCACACGTTTGACGGCTCTGTGATGTTGGTCATGTTACAGTCGATGAAACAGCCATGGTCCACTCCACACACAAACTTGATGATGTATTTTACAGGGAGAGTACCTCAAGCTATTTCAGTTCATCTTCAGAGCCACCATCAGGACGATGAACGTGCATCTCTTTGTTTCTTTTTTTTTTTCAATTTGGGCTATACGTCAATTTTCGTGCTTCCTGCATTTTTCAAAATGGTTCAAATGGCTCTGAGCACTATGGGACTTAACTTCTGAGGTCATCAGTCCCCTAGAACTTAGAACTACTTAAACCTAACTAACCTAAGGACATCACACACATCCATGCCCGAGGCAGGATTCGAACCTGCGACCGTAGCGGTCGCGCGGTACCAGACTGAAGCGCCTAGAACCGCTCGGCCACTTCAGCCGGCTGCATTTTTCATATTTTCTGTCATTTGGCCTCATGTCATAGGGACCGTGGTTGTAGTTATGCTACACACCATTTAACATTAGGTTACCAAATCGGTAGTACGTGTGTGGTGAGTCTCTGCATGGTGCTGGACTGACTAACGGCTGCTGGAGTCTTTATGTCTTTGCAGGATGTTGATCTAGGTAGCTGATAGCCTTGCCTAACCTTCTGGAAATAGCATGGTGTGCAGTGACTCGGCCATGGGAAGTGATCTCTTCCTGAAAATGTATTTGTGTAAATAAAAAAGCAAGTGTTCCTATTATACAGGATACAGTTTGGACTGGGAATACGTTGGGGCTGGGGCCTGGGGGCATGTACACAAGGCCCTTTATCTCACAGTGTTTGTTTGGATAAAAACGCTAGTGGAGAGATCTAAACTTAGAATTAGGAGAAGCAATGACCATAAACTTCTGAGTGAGTAGTAGCTTGGGGAAACATGTCAAGCAACATATCCTTTGTCCACTAGAGAGGCCTGGACCTGCACAAACATCCTTTGTCTCAGACGTCATAGAGCCAGGGCCAGTATTCTAGAACTTTGACTGACGTAACAGAGCCAGGGCCATGTTCGATCGCCTTGTTATATTCTACGTCAGCCATCTTGGGTTCTGACATTATAGAGCCAATGTCAGTATCCCAGGTGTTGGATTCCGACATCTAGGGTCAGGGCTGATATTCCAGATCAGACATCTTGCATCGCCATCTTGAATTCTGATGTCATAATGCCTGTGTCAGTGTTCCATGTCACCTAGCATAACGATACGCCATCTTAGGATTTTGAATTTTCCGCCAATTTATACTCACGACAACAGTCCTACTTAGACGGAAGTGGGGAAACAAACTTGTGTAGCTGGGCTATTTTTTTTTTAATTTCTCCCCATTTTATTCATACGGCAATTGGCCTTTGTCAGACGTGCAGGAGGGTGGAGGTGGGGAAATCATATGACTCATCAGCAACATCATCAGTGACCGAAACCTACCCAGAATACCTGTGACATTAAAACATATTCAGGCTTTGTGCACTGAATGTGGTTTATAGGGAAGGATTGCTAGGTGGTGGTGTGACACAGTATAAGTGTGACACAGTATTTTTGGAATAAGAAGGGGGAACTAATGGTAACACCATTAATGAATATTCCACAGATTGTTCCAGAAATCAGATAGCCACAGATAGGATGAAGCCTATCCCATAACAGTAATGATAGTATGGTGGTGATGGTGGTGATGTGGGGTGCAAGCAGAGCTCACAATTTGCAACATTGTTCCCACATTTGATTAGGAATCTGTGGTTTGGAACGGAGTGGAGGGAGTCATTCAAAGGCTTCGTCGACTCTGTAATCGCCTTGGCTGCATATTTCTGACTGTTGTATCGGGTGGAATTGTAGGATTCCCCTTAGTAGGTCAGGGGTGTACTACAAAAAGGAAGCAGCTACTC
Source organism: Schistocerca serialis cubense (assembly GCF_023864345.2). Taxonomy (NCBI): domain Eukaryota; kingdom Metazoa; phylum Arthropoda; class Insecta; order Orthoptera; family Acrididae; genus Schistocerca; species Schistocerca serialis. The sequence continues at coordinate 257,827,176 of NC_064640.1, forward strand.
AGCAGAGTACTTGTGAAATGCACAGGGTTTTTTTTTTTTGCACTAGGCAGTAGTTTGAGGCACTTTGATGAACACTCGCCAGTCGAAAGGCAGACAGCGAAATCAGAGTGCGTTCAGAGTAAAGAGACTTTCGCTGTAAAAATGTTGTCAGTAAATTGGCGGAGTATTTATAACAAAGTTGCCGAATTTACTTCCCTCTAGGAAAGTTCTCGCGCTAAAATTACCCTTGGGACTGAGAGCGGCCTGAAACTCAAAGCAGAAAGCTCTGAGGTATTTAGCAAGTCATGGAACGTTTATCGGAGAGAGAGAGATTAGACGCCATAGGATGGAAAGTGTTCACTGCAGTTCACAACAATATTGTCTCTACTGAGGTAAAAATTGAACGTGGCACTCTAGTTATATGGTCACGTATAACAGGTCTAGGTGAAACCAAGTTAAAGTTTTTAAATCTCGCGTTTAAGAAATCTTTTCACGCAGGAGACTCGTACACACATTCCGCGGTTTGGCCAGTACTTTAATATGCATCCATGGCGCAGAGAAACAGCTGAAAGAATTGAAAACAGATAAGTCGCCAGTTCTCTCGCCTAGCGCAAAGTCCCAAACGACTGGAAAAAATCGCATGTGACTCCTGTTACGTAACAAGGATAAAAGAATGGACCAACAAAACTGCAGACCAATATCCTTAACATAGGTTTGGTGCATAATTCTAGCACATATGCTGTGTTCGAATATAATAAAATTCCTAGAGACTGAAAAGCTTATGTCCACGAATCAGCACTGTTTCAGGTAGCATCACTCGTGCAAAACTCAGCTTGCCCTTTTCTCACATGATATATTGAGAACTATACATGAATGGCAACAGGTAGATTACATACTTCTAGATTTCCGAAAAGCATTTGACCCGGCGCCCCCAGAGCAAACTGTTAACGTAGGTACAAGAATATGGAAAAGGTTCTGAGATATGTGAGTAGCTCGAAGACTTCTTATAGAACCAAGTGTGTTGTCCTCTATGGGGAATGTTTATCACAGACAAGAGTATCATCAGAATCGCCCCAGGCAAGTGTGATACGATCAGTATTAGTTTCTGTATACAAACATAATCTGGCGGACAAGGTGGACAGTAATCTGCAGTTATTTGTAGATGATAATGTTGTGTACAGTAAGGTGTTGAAATTGAATAACTGTAGGAGGATGCAAGATGACTTAGACAAAATTTCTAGTCGGTATAATGAACGGCAGCTAGCTCTAAATGTAGAAAAATGTAGGTTAAAGCAGATGAGTAGTAATGTTCGGGTACAGCATTAGCAGGGTCCTATCTGACACAATCACATAGTTTAAATATCTGGGCGTAATGTTGCAAAGCCATATGAAAAATTGAACTAACATGTGGCAGGGAAGGTAAATGTTCGATTTTGGTTTATTAGGAGAATTTTAGGAAAATGAGGTTCATCTGTAAAGGAGACCGCATGTAGGGCACTAGTGCGACCTGTTCTTGAGTACTGCTCGAGTGTCCGGGATCTGCGTCAGGTCAGATTAAAGGAAGACATTGGAGCAATTCAAAGGCATGCTGCTAGATTTGATACCGGTAGGTCTGAACAACATGCAAGTATTATGGAGATGCTTCTGGAACTTAAATGGAAATCCTTGGTTGGAAGACGACTACCTTCTTGAGGAACGCTATTGAGAAAATTTAGAGTGTTGGCGTTTGAAGCTGGCTGCAGAAGGTTACTGCTGACTCTGACATACATTGAGCGTAATGACCACAAAGATTAGTTATGAGGAATTAGGATTCATACATTGGCATACAGACAGTCGTTTTTTCCCTCGCTGTATTTGAGAGTGTAACAGAAAAAGGGTAATGGTACAGCGAACCTTCCTCCACGCACCTTACGGTGGCTTCGGGAGTATACACTCCTGGAAATTGAAATAAGAACACCGTGAATTCATTGTCCCAGGAAGGGGAAACTTTATTGACACATTCCTGAGGTCAGATACATCACATGATCACACTGACAGAACCACAGGCACATAGACACAGGCAACAGAGCATGCACAATGTCGGCACTAGTACAGTGTATATCCACCTTTCGCAGCAATGCAGGCCGCTATTCTCCCATGGAGACGATCGTAGAGATGCTGGATGTAGTCCTGTGGAACGGCTTGCCATGCCATTTCCACCTGGCGCCTCAGTTGGACCAGCGTTCGTGCTGGACGTGCAGACCGCGTGAGACGACGCTTCATCCAGTCCCAAACATGCTCAATGGGGGACAGATCCGGAGATCTTGCTGGCCAGGGTAGTTGACTTACACCTTCTAGAGCACGTTGGGTGGCACGGGATACATGCGGACGTGCATTGTCCTGTTGGAACAGCAAGTTCCCTTGCCGGTCTAGGAATTGTAGAACGATGGGTTCGATGACGGTTTGGATGTACCGTGCACTATTCAGTGTCCCCTCGACGATCACCAGTGGTGTACGGCCAGTGTAGGAGATCGCTCCCCACATCATGATGCCGGGTGTTGGCCCCGTGTGCCTCGGTCGTATGCAGTCCTGATTGTGACGCTCACCTGCACGGCGCCAAACACGCATACGACCATCATTGGCACCAAGGCATAAGCGACTCTCATCGCTGAAGACGACACGTCTCCATTCGTCCCTCCATTCACGCCTGTCGCGACACCACTGGAGGCGGGCTGCACGATGTTGGGGCGTGAGCGGAAGACGGCCTAACGGTGTGCGGGACCGTAGCCCAGCTTCATGGAGACGGTTGCGAATGGTCCTCGCCGATACCCCAGGAGCAACAGTGTCCCTAATTTGCTGGGAAGTGGCGGTGCGGTCCCCTACGGCACTGCGTAGGATCCTACGGTCTTGGCGTGCATCCGTGCGTCGCTGCGGTCCGGTCCCAGGTCGACGGGCACGTGCACCTTCCGCCGACCACTGGCGACAACATCGATGTACTGTGGAGACCTCACGCCCCACGTGTTGAGCAATTCGGCGGTACGTCCACCCGGCCTCCCGCATGCCCACTAAACGCCCTCGCTCAAAGTCCGTCAACTGTACATACGGTTCACGTCCACGCTGTCGCGGCATGCTACCAGTGTTAAAGACTGCGATGGAGCTCCGTATGCCACGGCAAACTTGCTGACACTGACGGCGGCGGTGCACAAATGCTGCGCAGCTAGCGCCATTCGACGGCCAACACCGCTGTTCCTGGTGTGTCCGCTGTGCCGTGCGTGTGATCATTGCTTGTACAGCCCTCTCGCAGTGTCCGGAGCAAGTATGGTGGGTCTGACACACCGGTGTCAATGTGTTCTTTTTTCCATTTCCAGGAGTGTATATGTATATGTAGGTTTTCCCATTCATGACACATGAGATCCTCGGCACTCCTCCTTCCTCTGTGTTATTAGATAGGACACCATTCTCCAGTATTTTAAATGTGATCATGTGGAAGATTGAGAAATTGTGTTTGTATTACCGAAGAGCACATCGACGAACTCTTATAACTGTTGTTACTTCTTTAGATACGTTTTTCCAGCATGGATGACATAAAAATGCAGCGCTTATAACCAGTATAATTACAGCCCACTAATATCATCAGTTACAGTTTTTGGTAGACTTCATACACTGCTCTGCAGCTAAAAAAAAAGACTAATTTGCTTTTCGTAGTACCTAACACAGTGGATTCTCTACTGGTTTGCGGTTGAGAAGAAAGAAGAAAACTGGACAAATCGGGCACAATGATCATGGTTTAACGTCCCATGATCGATAACATCATTAAACAAGAAGCACAAGCTTGGAATGGACAACAAAACAGAACGAAACTGACCATGTCCTCAAAGGAACTATCAGGGCATTTACCATGCGCAACCTGGGGAAGCACACAGAACCTCAATCGGGATGGTTGGACACAGATCTGAACCCGCTCCAGCTGAATAAGAGACTAGTACCATAATCACAGAATCACTTGACTCGTCGACAAAGGTGCAGCTCAGTAGTTAACTGCTATATCTATTGATCTCTTTTAGACGCTCTTATAATGATTGACAGCCAACCCCTCCCCCCCCCCCTCCCAGCGGTGTGCAATTTGAATCCCTCAACAATGGAAAAAGGAAAGGGAGCTGCCAGCTGCAACATTAGACCAGCCACAACTTGGTATGTAAATCTTCTTTCTGGCAAGACGTTCTACACTAGGCACTGAGCGGCATTTCACAAGAGACATCATCTGATAAAAAGTATCCAGTCACCTATTAGTGGACATTAATTAGGATTGTGTCCAAGTTTCGGCTTTATGATGGCGTGAACTACGCTGCGGACACAATGAGGTCTCTCAATGCCTGTAGAGGAATTGCTCCCCATTATTTCTCAAGAGGCGAAACCAGAGAAAGTAGTGATATTGGACGCTTGAGTCTGGAGCGAAGTTGATGTTCTAACTTATCCCAAAGGTGTTTGACTGCGTTCAGGTCGGGACACCAGGCAGGTCAGTCCATTACTGGAATGTTACTGTCCACAAACCATTGCCTCCAAGAAGCTGCTTTATGAGACGGTGTATTGTCATGCTGATATAATCGATCATTTTCTCTGAACTGTTCCTTCAATTTACGCAATAAAAAAAGTTATGAAATGTGTTCATATCCTTCCACATTTAGTGTTCACTTGAGTGTAACGACGGGACCACACCCTAATCACAAGAAACGCCCCCATACTGAATCATCGACTCCGTACTTCACTGTTGGTAATACACATGGTGAGAGGTTACGTTCTCCAGGCATTCACCACACCCTAACACTTCCATCGGATTGCTGCAGGATACAGTGTGATTCGTTACTCCGGATCACTCGTTTCCGGCCCTCCACTGTCCATTAGCGTCACTCTTCACATCACGTAAGCGTCACTCAGCACTGACTAAAGAAATGTGTGGCTTATGAGTAGCTAAAAAAAAAAAAATGGTTCAAATGGCTCTGAGCACTATGGGACTCAACTGCTGTGGTCATCAGTCCCCTAGAACTTAGAACTACTTAAACCTAACTAACCTAAGGACATCACACACATCCATGCCCGAGGCAGGATTCGAACCTGCGACCGTAGCAGTCGCACGGTTCCGGACTGCGCGCCTAGAACCGCGAGACCACCGCGGCCGGCTATGAGTAGCTGCTCGACCATTTTACCCCATTATGTTTAACTCACTACATACAGTCATTGTGTTAGCTGGACTGCAAGCAGCACTTTGGAAATCATGAGTGATTCCTTCTGCTGATTTCATGATATTTTTTACAATCACCCACAGCAACGCTCGACAGTCTGCCTGGTCTCGGTTTAGCTGTGGTTGTTCCTTCGCATTCCCAATCCACGATTAACTTAATCAACGCTCGACTTTGTCAGCTTTAGACGGGCTGAAATGTTCCTGATGGGTTTCTTACTCAGGTAACATCTCTAACGTCTTGTCCACATTCAAAGTAATTGGGCTCTACTGACCGACCCATTCTGCCATTACTGCTTCGCTGCTGACAGCAAAATACTCTCTGCCACCTTTTATTCACGAGGGTCCACCTCTCGTGACATCTAGTGGTTAATATCACATTACATATGAGTTTCCCGATATTTTTCATCAGACAGCGTATATAGGCTGGTGCTAATAATGAAGTGTAGGGTTATTAATGAGATACGCCTGTCGGGTGCGAAACACAACTTTCATACTTTTACCTTACCAGACACAACATGCAAACCCTTAATATTTCCATTTCGGTATCTAGATGCATTCAATCACTAAAGAAATCTTAACAGGAAGTGTGCAGTACTATAATGCTCTGTACTATTAACACAGTTTTTGCCGAATACCTCGTATTTATAATGGAGAAACAGAAATCTACTTGAAACCAAATTTCTTTTAATGACGATGTAAACATCAGGACAGAACGCAATCAGTAGTCCAAATTTTCTGGGTGATTATGTTTCACACTAATTATATCAGTTTTTCTCTTTAACAGTAAACTGTCTACGCTTGTCATAAATTACTGCTATTTTCGAGTTTGTTATGCGGGTGTGTTAGTGGGCATAAGCTTAAAAAGATCAAGACGCAAATTTAGCTACAGAAAATCAATATTTTTTTCCATTAACATCAGCACTGTAGCTTTACTTCTCAAAGAGAAATTTGCAATCTCTGTTGCGTAACGGATCCTGAAATCTGTGATCACTACAGACAGAAATGCATGCTCTGCAACGTGCTCCCATACTGGCCACAAGGATGGTAAGAAATTCTTGTGGTAAGGCGTTCCATTCCTCCATCAGTGCAGTTGACAATTGCTGGATGGTCGTTGGTGCATGTGGACATGCTGCAATACGTTTCCTCAATGCATCCCACACATGCTCAATGGGATTTAAGTCGAGGGAACGGGCAAGCCAGTCCATATCTTCTCGTTGCAAGAGCCCCTCCACCTGTGCTGCTTTTTGTGGTCACACACTGTCATTCGTAAATATGATTAGGGCCAAATTCACCACTGAAAAGTCGCATATGGGGAGGGAGTCAGGGTCATAAAGATATGGAGGTCAGCATGTCCATGCGACATTATGCCTCCTCACATCGTAACCCCTGGACTACCAAAACGATCACGTTCGAAAATGTTCCTGGGTATAATACATGTTCCCACTTCTCGCCGTATAATTGTATGTACGGCCCTCCAGATCTCTGAATACAGCACATTCACCGATCAAAGTTATTGTGACAGTGGAATCCTTACCCATGTGCGTCTTTTCAGGGTTCATTCGGCTCTGATTCCATTTTTATGGATGAAAATGCGACAATGCGCGATCACATCGAACAGCACAGCTGGAAGAACGGAAACTGAGGGTAGAAAATCGTAGACAGAAATGCATAACTCCATTTTAAACTATTTCTTTCTAGAAAGGTAATTCGAGTACTGTCCCAGATTATTTCTTGCACTACTGCAAAAATGAGTGAAACGGATATTAGTTTTTGAAAAAAAAAAAAACACATTTTGTCGATGGAGTGAGAGAGTGATTATTTTGTAAAATTTATTTGTTTATTTATAGTCGCAATCACATTCTTATGACACAGTTACAACCGGTTTCGGCCTTACAATCACCATCTTCAGATTCTATAACAAAAGAAAATTTATATTAAAACCTAAAAGTAAGTGCAATATTAATCAGGCTTATTAGTAATCTAACTGAATTTATGCGAAATATATATAGTTCACACCTAAAGGCGGCATACACTGAACACAGGTTCATGCGTTGTCAAACTTGCTATAAAATGTAAAACACCGGTATTTTCTTTTGTTATAGAATCTGAAGATGGTCATTGTATGGCCGAAACCGGTTATGACTGTGTCATAAGAATGTGATTGCGTCTATAAATAAACAAAGAAATTTTACGGATATTAGTGGCAGTGCATTCAGAGACATCTGAAATCACTAAAATTAAACACGGACTCAGGGTCCAATAGAGTCTATGTCAGATTCTACACTAAATTTGTAGCTTCGCGGTTTCTGGGATGCTCGTTCCTTGCTACTACTGCACGGTCCAGTATCACTCACATCCACCTGTTGTAGAATTTAGACATATTATGAGTTTAAACGTAATGATTTATCTTGAACAGAATGACCTCCTCCATGACAGCCAGGATGGATTTCGAAAACGCCAGTCACGCAAAAATCAACTTGTGCTCTTCTCACCTGACATCCTAAAAGTTATGGATCAGGGGATTCAGGCAGATACAATATTTATTGACTTCCAAAAAACAGAACCACACTTATGACACAAAGTACTATCATATGGGATATCAAACGACATTTGTAACTGGACTGTCGGTTTTTTGGCAAGGAGGGCGCAACATGTTATCATTGATGGAGTGTCAACAGATTTAATGGTAACTTCAGGTGTGCCTCAGGGAAGTGTGTTACTACTCTTACCTTTCATGCATATTAATGAGCCGAAACACAACATTTATAGTAACTTCCGACTGTTTACAGATGGTGAAGTTACCTATACTGAAGTACCATCAAAAATAAGATGCACTGATATTCAGCCAGTGGCATGTTTATTCAAATGTTCAGAAACACAAAATTGTGCTATCAACAGACCTCAGTATTCTGTCATTACAATAGGAATAACACATGTCTACTTATACAAATACCTGGTTGTAAGTGTCTGTAGAGACATGAGATGACATGATCATGTAGGCTCAATCATGGGTAAAGTAGATGTTACACATCAGTCCATTTGTAGCATACAGGAGAAGTGTAGTCAGTCTACAAAGAAGATGTCTCCCACCCAACAATATTGCTTAAGTGTGTACGACCCATGCCAAATAGGACGAACAGAGTGTATCCAGTGTATACAACAAAGGATAGCCCACGTGGTTACAGGTTTGCTTGATTCATGGGGACAGCGTCAGGGAAATATCAAATGTAAACTGGCAGACAGTTGAATATTGATATCAACTATGCAATGAAAGCCTACTGACAAAGTTTCAAGAACCGGAAATCTAGAAACATCCTACAGCCCCCTAGATACAGCTCCCCTAGGTGCTGCAGAAACGAGATCCATTTCAGTACACACTAAAGAGCATGTCTTCCCAAGCTCCATACACGAATAGAGTGGAAGAAACCCTAATATGTGATACAACTCGAAGTACTTTACAGTACGTATGTTTTTGGACAGGGTCCGCCTTTAGCAAAACACAGTTTTGTTTTTTAACCCAAACATGTTTCACTGCAGTTGCAACATCTTCAGTGGGCTTTTAAAGATAAAGAGTGTTCTTTACAGTATACATGTAGCTATTAGTTTTTCAATGGTAATTACAGATATTTGAAAAAACATAAATTATGAATTCATACCTTTTTACCTCATGGTGTGGTTTTACTGATGTGTTGTGTTTCTACAGTGACTATTTTGTTCCACAGTTTGTCATCTGCAACCATTTACACCTTAAAGTAGATCCATTGTTCAAGCCAAAATTATGGCGCGCGCACGGGTGTGTGTGTGTGTGTGTGTGTGTGTGTGTGTGTGTGTGTGTGTTTACATTATGTTTCACTTACATTTTCTTTTTCTCCATCTTCATTACTGTCAAACACTATATATTGAGTTGCCACTGTCACTGTTTCACTGCTTACCAGCTGTACAAACAAACATGGCGGGCAGTGGAACAGTTGAAGGTGTAAAAACAAGATGGCTGACAGTGGAACAGTTGAAGATGTTCCTGGCCGTTGTTCTGAATCTTTCAGAGGTGTCTGTGATTTTTGTGTCACAACGTTTCAATGAGTTTCGTACCCATCATCTTCTGGCGTAGTGTCGGGATGCTGCTCCTGCTGCTCTCATCTGTTACTTTCCCCTCTTTGGGGAAGTGTTTTGGGGAGTTTGTAGCCTTGTGGCTTTTACTCCACTTGGTACTTGTGTGTGTGTATATTTCTGTGATTTTGGTTGTCTGTGGGATGTGATGATTGTTCTGTGTGTCTCTGGTACTTGCCTGAGGTTGGCGAGATGATTGATATTGTGGGGAGGTGGGAAGAGGATCAGGAATTGGGTGTGGGGATTTTCTCTTCGACTTAGTCGTCGAAGATCGTCATTGGGCGTTTGTGCTTGTCACGGGACATGTCATACCAACCTAGGGAGTGGATAAGGACGTTTCCTGACCTGAAAGAGCTTTCATAGAAGGTCCTTGCCAGATCTTGGAAGCGCTCTTTTAGGAGTGGGATTTCAGCAGTGGCGTGCAGATCGTCAATAGGGAATCCGAGGGGTAGGTGCAGTGCCCTCCTGAGGGCGCGGTTCTGCAACCTCGGGAGTATCCCCAGACAGGGCATGCATACTCCATTACTGGCCGCATCAGGGCCTGATATACGTATCGGGATGCTGCTGCTGCTCTCATCTGTTACTTTCCCCTCTTTTGGGGAAGTGTGAGTGAGAGTTTGTAGCCTTTCGGCTTTAACTCCCCTGTGTACGTGTGTGTGTGCTTATTTCTGTAGTTTTTTGGTGTCTGTGATATGTGATGATTGTTCTGTTTGTGTCTGGTACTTGCCTGAGGTTGGCGAGATGATTGGTGTTGTATGGGAAGGAGCAGGATTAGGGATTGGATATTGGGATTTTCTCTTCGACTTAATCGTCGAAGATCGTCATGGGGCGCTTCTGCTTGTCGCGGGACATGTCATACCGACCTAGAGAGTGGATGAGAGCGTTTCCTGATCCGGAAGAACCCTCATAGAAGGCGCTTGCGAGATCTTGGAACTCTTTCTCAGGAGTGGGATTTCAGCTGCGGCGTGCAGATCATCTATGGGGAATCCAAGAGGTAAATGCAATGCCCTCCTGAGGACGCAGTTCTGCAGCCTCTGGAGTTTGTCCAGGTGCTGCTTTGCCGTGTATCCCCAGACAGGGCACGCATATTCCATTACTGGCCGGATCAGGGCCTGGTACACATTTAATGCTACTGGGAAGGGAAGGGAGCTGGTTGAGTTCAGGATTGGGTATAGGGTGGACATTCTGGCGCAGACCTTCGTGTGGACCTCGTCTATCTGGGGTTTCCACGTAAGACGAGCGTCCAAGGTTACGTCAAGGTACTTGGCGGTTCTGCGCCAGGGGAGTTGGGTTCCTTTTAGGTGAAGGTAGAGGGGGGGGGGGGACGTTGAGGATGTTCGCACCTTCCGAGCCTGCAGGTAATCGGCATAGCCTGCGTCTTTTCGGAGCTGATGATGATACGCCAGTGACGGGCCCAAGTTTGTGTCATCTAAAACCCTTTGTAGCCAACGGATGACCAGGTCCTTGTTCGCATTTCTCGTGTAGAAGGCTGTGTGGTCTGCGTACTGTGCAGTGTGCAGCAGGGGGGCAGTTGGTGTGTCCGCAGTGTACAGACTGTACAAAACGGGCCCCAGGACCGATCCCTGTGGCACACCAGCACGAATACTCCTTTTGGTGGAGGTGGCAGTTTCTACTTTGATGGAGAAAGTTCTATTCATGAGATAGCTTTTGATCAGCTTAACTATACTCCTGGGAAACCCTTGTGTGTACAACTTGTAGAGTAGCCCTCTATACCATACTGAATCAAAGGATTTGGCTACGTCTAGTAGCACAATCCCACAGTAGCCTCTGTGGTTGAAGCCCTCTGTGGCTGCTTCCACCACTCTCATGACCAGTAGTGGGGCAGAGTGGTTCTGCTGGAACCCGAATTAGAAATCCGGCAGAAGTTGCTCTCTGGTAACATGTTCTTATATGGGTCTTAGCAGGAGGGGCTCATAGATCTTGCTGAGAGCTGGCAAGAGGCCAATCGGCCTGTAGTGCTGCGGGAATAGAGGGTCTTTCCCTGGTTTGTGTATCGCGACCACTTTCGCATGTTTCCAGCAAGCTGGGAACTCGCGGGATCGAGTAATCTCGTTGAGGACGTTCGCGAGGTGTGTGATCGCCGTGGGTGGGAGATTTTTTACTAACTGATTGGTGACACTGTCGTGTCCTGGCGCCCTTTTTGTGGGAAGGGACCTCATTACTTTTGCCACGTCCTCGGGGGCGAAAAGTGTGGGTTCATCCTCTGGGTCCTCCTCAGCTTTGAGGAAGACGGCCAGTTGACAACTGACTACCTCTTCATGCTCCTCATCCTGGGGTTCTGCCGCTTGAAACTGCTTCTCAAAGGAGTCGGCGAGGGCGTTAGCCTTCTCAGCATGGCTGTAGACCAGACCCCGCTCACCGTGCAGTGGCGGCATCCAAGCGCTTCTTTTTGTCAACTGTTTGGTTGCTTGCTATAGTGTATGATCGTCTACTTTGAGAGCTGTGAGGCGGTTTTGCCATTGCTGGTTTCTGTGCTCATTGAGCGCTACCTTCATTTCTCTCTGTAGACGATTGAGCAGCCTCCTGGTGGCCTGATTTCTGGTGATCTTCCACTCTTTTGCCACTCTGTTCTTATGTCGAATTTGAGCTAGCAAGTGTTCCGGGAGTTGTATTTGCGGCAGTGGGCCATCCCTTTGTGGAGGGGTGGCCTCTTCCGCTGCCTGCAAGATGGTGCCTGTTAGGTCTTGTAGCGCTTGTTCTACTGTTTCGACAGTAGGTGGCGGAGCGCGAGCGATATCAGAGGCGACAGTTTCTCGGTATCGCTCCCAGTCTGTACGTTTGTAAGACGTCTGGTACTGTGGGAGTGCTACCCATTCTCCCACATCGACCTCTAGGATCACTGGGTTGTAGTCGGAGGACATTCTGTTGATTGTCCTTGCGGACACAAACCCTGTGATCCTCCAAGTGAGAGCTATGTCTAACACGTCGGGCCTGCCTCCATTTTTTGGAAAATGTGTGGGCTCGACCGGACCCGATGTTTCGAAGTGGTGGATGCACGCTAGTTGTTGCAATTTGGCGCCTGCTCTGGGGGTTACTCTACAATTCCAATCAAGGTGTTTGGCATTGAAGTCGCCCCTATTATGAGTTTGCCTTCAATTTGCCCTAGAGCAGCTATGTCTCCTCCATCTATCTGGTCTTGTGGGGGTCGGTAAATTGCAACAACTGTTAGGGGTCCAGTTGCAGTGGTTACTTCCACCGCCACTGCTTCGATTTTGTTGGTAGCTGGTAAGAATACCTGTTGGTGGGGGATCCCTCTTTTTACGTATATGGCCACTCCTCCACCTTGGGTTGGCCTGTCTTTACGGTAGCTAACGTAGTTGGGAACTGTCGCTTTTATTCCCGGTTTTAGGTGGATTTCCCCCATCATGCATATGTCTATAGAGAACTTCTTCACGAGTTCTCTCAACTCGACCTCTTGATTGACAATGCCGTCTGTGTTAAAGATGCACATTGTCAAGCCTTGGATATTTCGTCGTCTATTCATGATGGGGTTTTGAAACTACTGAGGACGTCGCAGAGGGGAGCAACTGCTGGACTGCTGCCTGAAGGGCAACGAGGATCTGTGTGTTCTGCTTCTGGGCTTCCTTGAATTCCTTCATCATTTCCATGACGAGGTTCATGGTCTGCACCATTACGCCTAACAACTGATCCACCGGAAGATGTGGAGGAGGGGGGGGGGGGGGAGATGGACTGTGTGTGAGGTTCCCTAAAGCTTTCTCTGTCATGGTGGACCTGGTCGTTGTTGCTGTGTATTTCCCGGTGTTGTTCTTGTGATGGTGTCTGGTGTTGTGGTGATTGGGCCACACTTTCATGGCTTCTCAGAGGAGAAACCACTTCCGTGTAAGTTGCCCTTGGTGTGTCCGATCTTGGTTTTACCCAGGCCTTGTCCGTGTGTGTTGTCGTGTTTTGTTTTCTTGTGTGGCTGGATGGGTTGGTGGTGTTTTGTTTGCGTTGTGGGAGGGGCGGCCTTTGAGCCCTTTGCCTGCTGTGTGTGTCGTTTATGGACCTCACAACCTTGGTAACCCACTGTGTGGTTTTTGCCACACAGCGCACACCTTATTTGTGGGTCCGTGTGTTGTAGTGTACATGTCCTTGTGTTGTGGGCCCAGCGCACTTTCTCCATCTTATTGGCATGGTGTAGTAGGCAGCGATGTGGTTTAGGCCCTGACACCTGAAGCACTGCACTGTCTTGTTTTTACGGCGCAGCAGTTCAGTGGTGACAGGCTCAACCAGGACCGTTTTTATATCCCTTTTGTTTTGGGGGATGTCAGGGAGTGTGACCCGATATAGTGGCCACTTGCTGTTTATGTCGGGATGCTGTGTTCTGCATATCTATGTAGCTGCTTGGCCGTCGTCCGCTACTGTAGGCCGGCCAATCACGTTCCTGCGGAAGGGGATACCGTGTCGGTAGTGGTAGTTGGGGGGGGGGGGGGGGGGAGGGGCCGCGGCGCGGACCAGCGTCGAGACCCGGTGGCTATCCAATCTGTCTGCAGACGCCGCTGCCTTAGATCGGAGCGTTCCTGACGTATTTTGTCAATTGTGGGATTCCACACTGCACTGAGTTGAAAACCGCTATCCCTGTTTACTAAATTGTTGTGCAGACGTATCTCCATTGCCTCTTTGAAGATTGAGTCCCAGAAAAAGGTGGCGCTGCACAGCTTCGTTTAGTCGAATTCCAAGGTGTGTCCCTCGATAATGCTATGTTCTGCTACCTTCAATACAGCGCTGGGAGATACATCGTTGTGTCCGCCCGATGTATTCCATCCCACATTCGCACTCAATACTGTGAATGCCCGCCCGGTGTCTGCAACCCCAGTTGGTCTTTGGTTGAGCCAAATATATCTGACTTTTTTCGGTGTACGAAAGATGGTCGTTATTTCGTGCTTCTTTAATATTCTTGCGATCTTGGCTGTTGGCGGTCCAGCAAATGGCAGAAACGCCACACGTATTGCTTCGTCTTCTTCTGGTTTCTCCTCCCGCCTCTTGTCTGCACGCAAGGCGTGTCTTATTTGTGTCTCGGTGTAGCCATTCTTACGGGAGGTTTCCCGCAGAAGTGTTAACTCACGCGGCAAACTCTCGCTGTCACAGTTCGACCTGGCTCTTTGTACTAAGGTGTTCAGTACTGAGTTACGTTGTGCTGGATGGTGGCAGCTCCGAGCATTGAGATATAAGTCCGTGTTCATCTTCTTCCTGTAGACCGAGTGTCCCAAAGTACCGTCTGGATTTTTCTTGGTCAAAATATCCAAGAAGGGAAGGCAGCCATTCTCTTCTACCTCAATGGTGAATTTGATGCTGTCATGTATGCCATTGAGATGGCGTAGGAACTCCGGTAGTTTTTTCTTGCCATGGGGCCACACTACAAAAGTGTCGTCTACGTATCCTTAGAACACCTTTGGTTTATGGTGGGCGGTGTTCAGTGCCACATCTTCAAAGTGCTCCATGTACAAGTTGGCAATACCTGGGGCCAGGGGGAAACACCTGGCAACACCATCTGTTTGTTCATAGAATTTCCCACCACATTTCAAGTACGTTGTGGTTACCACGAGATGAAAGAGTCTGACTGTGTCATCACAGTGATCTTCGAGCAGGGCTAAGGAATCCTCCAGTGGCACCCGGGTGAAAAGAGAAGTGACGTCAAAGCTGACTAGTAGATCCTTCAGCAACATTCCATCACTATCTTCGCATCTTCTTTAGGGATTCTGCGTATTCTTTAGTGATTTTTGCCATAACTTTCTTGTGTTTGAACCAAAACTTTTCAGTGTTTTGCGGGTCTTTTCTGTTGCCTATGTTTGCAGGTGCATGGACACTGATCAGTGTGTACTTCTTGTTGGTGCATTGTATGCACATGGTCATGAAGTGGTTATTTACAGGAGACACATCTCTGAGTTGTCTATATTTTTGTGTGCCACTAAGGTCATGCCCAGAAGCAGAATGCTGTTAGTGACTTTTTCTGTCTTTCTCTTGAAGATCCAACAGTTACTATCATCAATTGTGTTTTCATCAGAGCCCTGTGTGTGTTTTTTTTAGGTCTACTATGAAGATTTTTTTGCTCACCAGTCTCTATCACTAGGGTGTGTAATTTTTCAGGTTGTCTTAATGTGCTGATGTTGAAGGTGCCAATATAAGTGTGAATTCTAGCTGCAAATTGGCCAGAGAACTCCAGCTTTCTATGTATTAGTGATTTCGTGAGTCCACCGTACAAGTGTCCAATTGCTGTCTGTTGATGAGTGGAATGGTTACCACCTGGAATAATACTGATTTTACTCTCACAAATCATGATAGCTTGTGACTGTTTCTTCAATGTTTCCATTCGTTACAACCAGATTTTGTCAGTTGAGGAGCTGAGAGGCAGCCGAAACCACATGATGAACAGATGCTGCCCAAATCATCAATAGCTTTCACTGCACACACATCACTATTGCCTGAACAATTATGTGTCGCTACTGTGTCTCCAGCAGATACAAATGGCCTCATTTCACGGTACTGTCCAAGCTCTCTGTGAGACATTTCAGCATACTGATGTGTAGTATTTTCAAAAATACCCAATATTTGTAAAATTCTGTAGCTCCAATAACAACATACTAATTTTCAAATAAAAACCATGTAATTTTTTCTATTTAGTTGTGTTTGTTTTCAAAACATACCTATGTTTCGTAGTAATAACAAATAATTATACAAAGATGGAAAAAACCGTTATCAATCACTGTAGACTACAAAAGGACAAACAAAGCTTTTATGTATATACAGGGTGAGTCTTGTAAGACGGAACACACGTTACTTCGTGCCTGCTTCCAGCCATCGAAACGAGGTTTGTGGCAAATGATAGTACGCTAAGAGCCACGTACTATGTAATAAAAGAGTCCTTACTCTTGTATAGATCGAAATATCGAAGCAAGTATGATTTTTAAATACAATTACGTACTTTAACAGCATCCAATAGCGCTTGAAAAGGCGAGTACAGTGATATTACGCTTCTTAATTTTGATGGTGATACTCTTCGCACAAGAATCTGAGAAATATTCTAAACTTGAAAGGCGAGTCGGCGGGAATCGACTATTGTGTTATTAACCCGCTCATGCCAGGCCGCGTCATCTTATCAAACCTTTCGACTGTTTACTTCTATGCATTCCAGAAGTAGCAGGAACTGTGTCGTCTATTGGCAGGAATTTCTGCTTCAACATTCCTTGCATGCAGACATTTAGACATGCTACATTTATATAGTGAATGGGAAAAAAAAGTTGCCGAAATGGTACTGCAGCACAGGGAAATGTATTGTGATCATCACTGTCCACTGCTCCAGGCAGCTGAACGAATTATTAGGTCACTAGTGCGAACACACAGCTTCAGCGTCAAACAGAAGACACAGACTGCAACCAACAGAGCATATTAAGAAGCATGGTAGTGTTAGACGTACTGCCATGGAATTTGGAATCAACCACACAAATGTCACTCACATCTTGCATAGACATAAATTCACCCTTTTCATCTGTCACTCCATCACTCACTCTTCCACCCTGCTCTGCAGTACCTAGCAGACAAAACTACATTTTTCCAATGCGTGCTCTTTACCGACAAAACCACAGTAACATAAATTTACATAACATAAAAATCCACCAACGACTGTGGAGAGTAATTGTATGGCGCGGCATTATAGGAAATTCCATTGTGGGACCTTACTTCATTCCAGGGGTGTTAAATGGAACTACATATGCACACTTTCTTACGAACTTTCTACCACACACTTTCTTAGGAAAATTCTACCTGTTGTTCTAGATGAGGTAGCACTGAAT
This sequence comes from Schistocerca serialis cubense, assembly GCF_023864345.2. Classification (NCBI taxonomy): domain Eukaryota; kingdom Metazoa; phylum Arthropoda; class Insecta; order Orthoptera; family Acrididae; genus Schistocerca; species Schistocerca serialis. The sequence continues at coordinate 257,844,291 of NC_064640.1, forward strand.
AAGCAACAGCATATGTTGTTGCAACATAACGCATGCCCAGCTCACTCTTCCTATGTTGCAATGCAAATACTAAATGAAAACTTCCCTGACAATGTACAGGATGGGAGCTCCATTACAATAGTAGTTATGGTATAAACAAATTATCTATGATGTTCATGAGGCACAGGTTTCCCCCAATCCACTCCCTCTCTGACACAGACAAATTGCCTTATGTATATAACGACAGGAGATTCAAATTTTGGCAGAAATTTTTTAAAAAAGCCCAATTATGCTAGTGTGTTTCCTACGGTAGCAGAGTTCGTCCAAAGTATAAATTGGAAGTAAATTCAAAATTGTGCACTGCCTTGGAACACTAGCCTGGCTCTATGATGTCACAATCCGAGAATTGGAATATGTGCACCAGGCTAACTATGACTTCAGAATTCAAGACAGCTGACCTAGAACACAAGATGGCGATCGAACATAGCGAACAGGGCAGTCTGACACAGCCCTCTGATAGCGAAATCCAACTCAGACTTGTTGCGTTCTGTTCAGTGTGGAATTCCGGCATACTGGTCCACACTTGAGATGCTGCACTGTCATGCTAGCTGATTTGGAATACTAAAGTGCGCGTCATTTATGACGGCGGCCGAGAGTTTAGGTTCGTTCTGCGCACCTGACGTCACAAAACACAGTCAACCAATGAACAGAGAACGACGTTGCCAGAGCTCGACTGCAGTGCAGAGCATGGGACGAGTGTCTTCAGTTTTAGAAACGTTCAGTCATAAATAAAGTAATTGAACAAAAGCAATGTCTTGATAGCAGACTTTCTTTTATACAAAGTTTGGAAAAAGCATTCTTTACACCAATTGCTTCATATTATATTAATTAATTAAACCAAACAAGCAATAAGCTTCCTAATTCAGGCGATGGCAAGGAAAGGTGTTTGTATCATTCTCACTAACCGCTTTTTCACAATAAAGAACAGCGGTAATTGTTATTTCCTATTGTACTTCGACGAAACGTGAGTAATTCACAGTCATACCAACAGTTTTTGTCGGTATTTTGCGTGATATTTTAAAGATCTCCGGGTGATGCATTGAACGATGAGCTGTGTTAGTGTAATGGATAAAGTGTATGGCTGCTAAAAGGTTCAAATGGCTCTGAACACTATGGGACTTAACATCTATGGTCATCAGTCCCCTAGAACTTAGAACTACTTAAACCTAACTAACCTAAGGACAGCACATAACACCCAGTCATCACGAGGCAGAGAAAATCCCTGACCCCGCCGGGAATCGAACCCGGGCGCGGGAAGCGAGAACGCTACCGCACGGCCACGAGCTGCGAACTGTATGGCTGCTAAGAGAAAGGTTCTGAGTTCAAACCTTGTTCGGTGCTTAATATTTTCTTTCTTTAAAAACAATATCAAAGTGTCTTACTTCATGAATTTTATTCGTTTGAATGCAATTTTTTGAAATTTCTAGTGGCAACTAAAATCGACCATATGGAAAATATACGCTATGGACTTTTACCTCTGCAAACTCTTCAAAATTTCGTGCAATGGTTTACTACATGTAATGCTGCACAATAACTGCGTTGAATATCGAAACAAAATTAAGTCATTTATGGGGGGAAGGTATCAGTCAAGAAGATTTGTAAAAATCAAATTTTTGGGCCAAATAGTTTTTATGAAATCGAATGATAAAGTGTGTCAAAGCAGTCGAAACACCATGTGCCTGCACAGGCGAGCAACGCAATGCTGACAAAATCGCGGAATGCGGGGAGCACGTCTCTGTAGCAGCGAAAGGGTTAATGCGGCCGTGGTGGCTTTACTTCATAAACTGCGCGCTCCCGCCTAAACCCAAGTTCGCGAACTATACTATGGCGCTGCTTCTCTTGGCTCGTACAGCTGGCAACGCAGCAATCTCCCGCGTCTGGGCGGGCATGCGCGAACCGCCAAGATAAAAGAACTGAATTATAACACTGGCTCTATGATGTCACAAGCCATCTCAGACCTGTCAGGCTATTTATGATGCAATATAATTCTGGCATACTGACCCAGAGCTGGAATACAAGAACAGCGTACATCACAATGTTATTCAGATCTTTTGAGATATTTATAAGCCTGGAATTCCAGCACTCTGGCCCAGATTTGAGATACTGGGACAGGCCCTATTACATCAGAATCCAAATTCTGGAATACTGGAACGATGACATATGAGACAAAGGACTGGGCCGCTAAGTTCGTCAGCTATGGACCGTGCAGGGCCAGGCACACTGCTGCCACAGCTGCCTCACCAGTGCTGTATCGCGCTCCTTGCCGTCAAGAGATGGAGTATGCTACCACAAACCTCAGTAGTTCCACTGCACGTGTTGTATTCAAAACTGGTCGCTAGAAGCTCCAGCAAGCAATTTGGTCCTGGGTTCCCTGTCACTTTCACCTGCAGTAGATACGTATCTGACCTCGCAGGCATCATGTCACACCATTAGGAATGCGGACAGATATTTGTGCTTCCTTTTTCTACACTGCTACTTCCGGAGGTCTGAGGCTGTGATGTCAGCTGTCTTGTTGTGTAAGACATGGAATCTCACTAACGCTGGAGTAGTGTCACCCTTCACCAGTGACAGCTCCAAACAGAGAGACACCCAACATGAAATGGAGTATAGCAGCATTGCAGCCACAGACCGTGTGACCATAGTTACTCTCTGAAACTGGAAAGCCAGCCGCGGTGGTCTCGCGGTTCTAGGCGCTACAGTCCGGAACCGCGCGACTGCTACGGTCGCAGGTTCGAATCCTGCCTTGGGCATGGATGTGTGTGATGTCCTTAGGTTAGTTAGGTTTAAGTAGTTCCAAGTTCTATGGGACTGATGACCACAGCTGTTAAATCCCATAGTGCTCAGAGCCATTTGAACCATTTGAAACTGGAAAAAAAGAAGTGGAGGTACTATGCTTGTAAAATTCACCAATAATTCTTGTGTACGGAATGGGCAACAGTAACATAACCAACATCACAGAGCATACACAACTCTGTGCCACCAATTCCTGTGTTAAAATCCAAATGGTATGCTCAAACACCAGGAGAGTAAGAGTCTTCGAGACATGCCCCTGTACCGCTGCCCCAACCTATTCTCCTGCCCTATGGTAACTGCTCAGTGCCGGGCCGTAGTGTCTACCGCACCACGCTGAGCCACGAGTCTCTGGGACTGGACATGCCCCTGCGTCATCTACAAACAGAGGTTATATCACAGCTTTGTCACGCTAGCAAAGCTGGAGGTAGAAAGCCACATGCATCTATAAATACATTGTGGTCGTATTGATTCACACAATGTGATGTACTTCTGTATGACTATCCTTATGCATCTACACCAGCCGGCCTCGGTGCAATACGCGCCACTGATCACCCACCTGGCTGTAGTGTGGGTGTGACCACTATAATCAAAATGGTTCAAATGGCTCTGAGCACTATGCGACTTAACTTCTGAGGTCATCAGTCGCCGAGAACTTAGAACTAATTAAACCTAACTAACCTAAGGACATCACACACATCCATGCCCGAGGCAGGATTCGAACCTGCGACCGTAGCAGTCCCGCGGTTCCGGACTGCAGCGCCAGAACCGCACGGCCACCGCGGCCGGCTGTTGTACATGGGACATCCAACATATGCATCAGATTTCTTATGGTACTGTATTCTGAGTGTGAACGCGTTGATGATGAGATTTAACGCCATATAATGGTCGTTAGATCCATATCATAAGTACACTATTGGCCATTAAAATTGCTACACCAAGAAGAAATGTAGATGATAAACGGGTATTCATTGGACAAATATATTATACCAGAACTGACATGTGATTATATTTTCACGCAATTTGGGTGCATAGATCCTGAGAAATCAGTACCCAGAACAACCACCTCTGGCCGTAATAACGGCCTTGATACACCTGGGCATCGAGTCAAACAGAGCTTGGATGGCGTGTACAGGTACAGCGGCCCGTGCAGCTTCAACACGATACCACAGTTCATAAACAGTAGTGACTGGCGTAATGTGACGAGCCAGTTGCTCGGCCACCATTGACCACACGTTTTCAATTGGTGAGAGATCTGGAGAATGTGCTGGCCAGGGCAGCAGTCGAACATTTTCTGTATCCAGAAAGGCCCGTACAGGACCTGCAACATGCGGTCGGGCATTATCCTGCTGAAATGTAGGGTTTCGCAGGGATCGAGTGAAGGATAGAGCCACGGGTTGTAACACATCTGAAATGTAACGTCCACTGTTCAAAGTGCCGTCAATGCGAACAAGAGGTGACCGAGACGTGTAACCAATGGCACCTCATACCATCACGCCAGGTGATACGCCAGTATGGCGATGACGAATACACGCTTCCAATGTGCGACCGCGATGTCGCCAAACACGGATGCGACCATCATGATACTGCAAACAGAACCTGGATTCGTCCCAAAAAATGACGTTTTGCCATTCTGGCACCCAGGTTCGTCATTGAGTACACCATCGCAGGCGCTCCTGTCTGTGATGCAGCGTCGAGGGTAACCGCAGCCATGGTCTCCGAGCTGATAGTCCATGCTGCGGCAAACGTTGCCAAACTGCTCGTGCAGATGGTTGTTGTCTTGCAAACGTCCCCACCTGCTGACTCAGGGATCGAGACGTGGCTGCACGATCCGTTACAGCCATGCGGAGAAGAAGCCTGTCATCTCGACTGCTAGTCATACGAGGCCGTTGGGATCCAGCACGGCGTTCCGTATTACCCTCCTGAACCCACCGATTCCATATTCTGCTAACAGTCATTGGATATCGACTAACGCGACCAGCAATGTCGGGATACGATAAACCGCAATCGCGATAGGCTACAATCCGACCTTTATCAAAGTCGGAAACGTGATGGTACGCATTTCTCCTCCTTACATGAGGCATCACAACAACGTTTCACCAGGCAACGTTGGTCAACTGCTGTTTATGTATGAGAAATCGGTTGGAAACTTTCCTCATTTCAGCACGTTGTAGGTGTTGCCACCGGCGCCAATCTTGTGTGAATGCTCTGAAAAGCTAATCATTTGCATATCACAGCATCTTCCTGTCGGTTAAATTTCGCGTCTGTAGCACGTTATCATCGTGGTGTAGCAATTTTAATGGCTAGTAGGGTAGTACTGCATTGGTCTGCAGAACACACAAAACTTCAGTCATCCCTCGTGAATAGTTGATAGGAGCTTTACACTGTAGAGTATTCCCTGCAAGCAGATCACGATCGCATTATGATAGAACCATAGCTCTGACATGGTGATCTCACAGATACAGTACATTAGTAACCCCAGGTCACAGTAGTGCAGACAACTGTGATAGAAAGTACCAACTTGTTGATCAGAAAGTATTTGATCCATCGTCAGTCATAGGATTTTTATGTGTCACTTACCGTTTCTTACGATTCAGTAAATGGTTGTCTGTGTACAGGCAAACAGTGTAATTCTAAATCGTACTCTATTGCTGTCTCCTTCTTTAGTCAGGCACTTCATAAATTTTGTAAGCTGGCAATAGAGTCACTTACAGTATAGGAATCTGTGTAGTCGAATTCCACGTAGTCTACATGTCAGTTAACCACTATAGCAGACGAACTGCTGTAAAATGCAGTTAGACCACCAGTTTTAAAACTCGGCAAACAGCTACCCGGCTTCTAGACGCTCACTGTGGTCTTCTTATAACTCAGCGGACACATTACGAATCATTTTTACCCAGTGTATATCACACAGATACAAATCCTATGACTGACGATTGATCAATACTTTCTCCACAAACTGGTACTTTCTAGCACAGTCGTCTGATATAACTGCCTGCACTACTGTGAGCTGGGGTTACTAACGCACTGTATCTGTGAGATCAGCATATCAGAGCTATGGGTCTATCATAACGCGACCATGGTCTGCTTGCAAGGAATACCCCATAGTGTAAAGCTCTATCAAACAACTATTTAGGAGGGTTGACTGGAGTTTTGTGTGTCCTGCAGAGCAATGCAGTACTGTTCTACTGACTGTACTTAAGAAATTAATCTAACGATTGTTCCTAAGGAAATGCAATCCGAAAACAAAGGAAGTAGGTTACAGTACGCTAGGTTCGCCCACTGCTTGAATACTGCTCAGCAGTGTGGGATCCGTACCAGATAGGGTTGACAGAAGAGAGAGAGAAGATCCAACGGAGAGCAGCGCGCTTCGTTACAGGATCATTTAGTAATCGCGAAAGCGTTACGGAGATGATAGATAAACTCCAGTGGAAGACTCTGCAGGAGAGACGCTCAGTAGCTCGCTACGGGCTTTTGTTGAAGTTTCGATAACATACCTTCACCGAAGAGTCAAGCAGTATATTGCTCCCTCCTACGTATATATCGCGAAGAGATCATGAGGATAAAATTAGAGAGATTAGAGCCTACACAGAAGCATACCGACAATCCTTCTTTCTACGAACAATACGAGACTGGAATAGAAGGGAGAACCGATAGAGGTACTCAAGATACCCTCCGCCACACACCGTCAGGTGGCTTGCGGAGTATGGATGCAGATGTAAATGTAGATGGCGTTAAATCATCACAACACGTCCACACTCAGAATACAGCACCATAAGAAATCTGCTGCATATATTGGATGTCCCATGTATAAAGTAAAACACTTATCGTTTCAGTGAGGTCATGTCAGCTGCATCCATGTGTGTCTCATACTATTTGCTTCTTTTCTTGTTCTCGACGTTACTGCACCATACTGTAAATTCCGACGCCAAACGGACCTGTGCTTCACACGACTATTTCTGACAAGGAAATCACCTAAAGCTTTTGCAGAATGATAGTCATGGCTTCGGAATGTGATTACAGTATGTGCTTCATTCATTGGATAGTGCGGAAGTATCTTACATCTGCCTGTGTCTTGTGCACCAGAGGACGGAGGATAGCTGGCAGCGTCTATAAATCCATGCCATCATACACACACATGACAAAACGGTGTTCTATAGTTTGACAGCCAGTGGACTTCCCATCATTTTACACTTAGGGTAAGTGCATTTTCTCACCATCTGAACTTACAGTAGCTGGTGTGGAGGGGTAAACTGTGTTTAAACAGAGAGGGTTTGAAGGTGTGATGGTGTACAACACAAGTGAACTTGGGGAAATGAGGTCGCACAGGGCAGAGGGGCCTTTCACTCACCAGTGATATATACAAGTGGAGAGACAAACTTAAGGGTTAGGAAAACCAGTATACAGCAACCATACGTCTCTGAGGGTCAGGATACCAGAATTCTAAACTGTTATAAATAGCCTGACATGTCTGAGCTGGATTGTGCCACCGCAGAGCCAGTTCCAGTAATCCAAATCTTGTATTCCAACGCCTCACAGCCAACATTGCAGGTTAGTCCTCTTGCATCCCTGTCTTCAATTCTAATGTCATAGACCAGTTGAAAAGTCTGTCGTCATAATTTGTGTAAAACATACTAAACCATGGAGTACCGATATTTTAATGTGGTCCTTACATGGTTTGTGAGTACATGGTATTCTTGTTGTTGACGTATTTTTCGCTGTCCTTTGTTCTTACACATTGCAATCCAGAAATATTATCAAAGCTAGATAGCTGATTATTGCAGTTATTTGTGCTAAATTATAATCCTGTACTATTTTATACTACAACGAACACACAAATTGGTAATGACACTGTTCTGTACTGGAAGAAGCCAGTACGATCACTTTTAGAGTGCATGACAAACAGATATCGAACGAAATCGTTGACATCCTGTTAGAATCGTAGCATTTCTATGTAGTCCAGACTAAAGCGTAGAGGTGTGAACCGAAATTCACTTCAGAAGCACGTGACGTATGAATCATACGACCGCAATGTATTTATAGATGGTGAGGTAGACGCTACAGCTCGGCGCTGGTCAGTTACTGTGGGGCAGGATAATAAGTTGGGGTAGCGGGATAGGGGCATGTCTAGAAGACTCTTCCTCTCCTGGTGTTTGAGCGTACCGTTTGGATTTTAACATTGGATTGGTGGCACAGAGTTGAGTATGGCTCTGTGATGTTGGTTATGTTACTTTCGTCTATTCCACACAGAAATTATATCTGAATTTTCAAGGATAGTATCACAACTTTTTTTTTTGGAGGGGGGGGGGGGGAGGGGAGGTTTCAGAGCGTAAATCAGGTCACACGATTTGTGGCTGTCTGTGTGAAGTTGTCACCAGAGTTGGGTGACGCAACTCCAGGGTTAGTGTGACTGTATGTCCTACACAACAAGACAGCTGGCATCACAGCCTCAGCCCCATGGAAGTAGCACTGGAGAAATAATAAGCGTAATTATCTGTCCACATTCCAAATGGTATGACTGATGCCTGCCAGTTCAGATATGTACCTACTGCAGGTGAAAGCAGCCTATCACACAGGACCAAGCGGCTTGCTGGAGCTTCTAGCGACCAGCTGTTAATATGTGCAGTGGAACTACTGAGGTTTGCAGCAGCGCACTCTGTCTCTTGGCAACAGGGAGCATGATGCAACACTGGTGAGATGGCTGTGGCAGCTGTGTGTCTGGCCCTGCACTATCCACAGCTGGGGAACTTAGCGGCCTGGACGTTCACAAAGTCGTTTGTCTCATATGTCATCGTGCCAGTATTACACAATTTAGATTCTGAAATCATAAAGCCTGTCCCAGTATCTCAAATCTGGGTTCCAGTGCTGGAATTCCAGACTGTTATAAATATCTCTGCAGATCTGAGCAAGATTGTGATGGCGTAGACTGTTCTTGTATTCCAGCTCTGTTCCAATATGCCGGAATTCTACTGCATTATAAATAGCCTGACAGATCTCAGCTTGACTGTGACTTCATACAGCCAGTGCCAGTATTCCAAGTCAGCTGGCACGACAGTGCGTCATCTCAGGTCTGGGCCAGCATGCTGGAATCCCACACTGTTATATAAATAACCCAACAGGTTTGAGTTGGTTGGTTGGTGCTTTAGGGCATCAAACTAAGGTCATAAGTACGCGTATCATAACATATGAAAAAACAAGTACTAAATAAAAACCTGAGGCGAAAAAGGCAATCACCCAATCAAACAATTTCAAAACAGGATTCGCTAACGACAAGGACTTCCCTAGGAAAAATTTCTCAAAATATTGTTCACAACGTGGAGGTCCCGAGGGGGGGGGGGGGGGGGGGCAGGTATTTGCTTCGCCGTACGGCTGTGGCGAATAAAAAGTAACACGCGATTGACAGAAGATGTGTCATCCACTAAAACATGTCACAGTGATGGCAAACACAGATATAAACATACACAGTTAAATAATGGGCTTCAGATCAGAAAAAGTGCACTGTCAAGGGTTGAGAGCAGTAGGCACAGAGTGGGACACGGTCGCTAGTTAATAAATAGCGGTGACTAAAACGACAGTGTCCTACATGCAGCTAAACTGAAATGACTTCTTCACGACGTGAGGGCTGAGAGGAAGTCGACCATGCTATTGGGAGAGGTTAAATGTTCTGGAGCTGATTGTTCCCATGTAGAGAAGACTATTGAGCACTTGTAAGTGGTGCTACATGCTGACAGACAGCAACACTAAGTTCATCAGAGGGAACAGAATGACTATCAGGTGAAGGGGGGAGAAATGCAGCCTTTGCACCACCAGCAGCAGCAGCAGCCTTGTTCCGTGGCATGCTGACGTGACCAGGAACCCACAGGAACACCACATTAGCTCCCCCACAGTAAGCGAGTGGAGGCAGTCTTGGACCCGTTGTACTAAAGGGTGGACTGAGTACAGTGCATGAACATTTTGAAGAGCGATAAGAGACGCTGAGCAGATGACATAGTTTTGAAGGCGATGTCGCCGGATGTACTGGGTGGCCTGATAAAGGGGATAGAGCGCCACAGTAAAAATCGAGCACTGGTCAAGATGTCGATATTGAAAAGGATCATCGTCAAGTACAAAGGCATAACTGACACCATGGTCTCTCTTGGAACCATCAGTCTAGACAAAAGACACTTTCACCAAGCACCGTGTGAAGTGAGAGAAACTCGCTACAATCCACCAGGTCACAAGTAGTGTCCTTGTGAATGGAGTTCGAAACGAACACATACACCAGGACGAAGCCAGCGTGGTGAAGAACTCACACTCATGGGGAACATGGCACGGAGTGTAAAGCAATGCAGTCGAAGCAGTAAACGAAAGCAAACTCCGGGAGGCAACAGAGAAGATGAATGCAGCCCACACTGCAGGGACCATAGGATAGGTGACCGGACACAGAAGACAGACGGCTCATGTAATGACTGAGGAGAACATCCTACCTTTAGGACAACTGTAAGTCAGCAGTCTCCGCACAAAAACTCTCAACGGGAGTACTATAGAGGGGACCAATGCCTAAACATATCCCACAATGGCGATAGTGTTAAGATGATGTAAGACAGACGGACGTGCATATGAATGTACAATACACCCATAACACAGTTTCAAACAGAGAAGGGAATGGCATAGACAGAGGAGGATGGTTCGATCCACTCCCCATGAGGTACTGCATACAACAAGTAGAAGACTGAGTACAATGAGCTGCCAGGTAAGAGACATGGCAAGACCAGCGCAAGTTGCTATCAGACATGAGACCCAAGAATTTCGTTGTGTCAACGAATGGAAGAAGGGATGGGCCGAGATGTAGGGACAGGGGAAGAAACTCACAGCGCCACCAGAAGTTCATGCAGACAGTCTTGTTAGCGGAAAAGTTGAAGCCATTGTTGTTACTCCACAAGTAAAGATGAGAAAGACATCACTGAAGACGCCACTCAAGCAGACAGGTTCGTTGAGAGCTGCAGTAGATTGCAAAGTCATTAATGAAATGAGAGCCTGATATACCTGGCAGGAGACAATCAATAATACATTTAATGGCAATGGCTAATAAGACAATGCTGAGTACAGAACCCTGAGGCATCCTGTTCTCTTGAATAAAAGTTTCCGACAGAACCAAGCCGACACACACCTTAAAAACACAACCTTCAAAAATTCCTGGATAATAAGGGCCATGCGACACCAGAAGTCCCTTTCGTACATAATACGGAGGATACTCGTTCTCCAGCAGGTGTTATATGCCTTTTCCAAATCAAATAGCACGGCCACAATTCAGTACTTCCGCAAAAAATTGTTCATAATATGAGTTGACAAGGTTGGGTTGGGTTGTTGTAGGGGAGGAGACCAGACAACAAGGTCATCAGTCTCATTGGATTAGGGAAGGATGGGGAAGTAAGTTGGCCATGCCCTTTCAAAAGAACCATCCCGGCATTTGTCTGCAGCGATTTAGGGAAATCATGGAAAATCTTAATCAGGATGGCCGGACGCGGAATTGAAATGTCGTCCTTCCGAATGCGAGTTGACAAAGTGATGAGATGAACAACTGCAGAGTGGTGCCTACGGAACCCACATTGGGTGTCTGTGAGGAGATACAGAGACTCAAGCCACCACACTAGTCGACCACTAATCATACACTCCATCACCTCAAACATGCTACTGGTGAGGGAAATTGGGCGTTACCTGGAAGGGAGGTGTTTGTCCTTACCAGGCTGAGGTATAGGAATGACAATGGATTCGGAAATGTGCCGTCTACCGAACTGTGGTTACATGCATGGAGGAGAAAGCATAAGCCCTCATAAGATACGTGTTGCAACATCAGAATGTGAATGCCGTCCGGTCCTGCAGAGGATGACTGGGACCAAGAGAGTGCATGTTTAAGTTCACTCATAGTAAAACCAGTATTGGAACATCCACGATTCTATGAAGAGAAAGATATCATCCTTGCCTCCGCTGCCTGTTTCCGAGTATGGAAGGGGGGATGGTAGAGGGTGGACCTCGAAATGTCTGCAAAATAATGGCCCAAGGTATTGGAGATAGCAAGAAGTTCAGCAATGACACTGTTCGCTATGGTCAGACCAGTAACTGGGGACTGAACCACGCTTCCTGAAAGCTGTTGGAGATGACGCCAAACAGAAGAGGGAGTAAAACTGTTAAAAAAAAAGCCTTGAAAAGAAAGCTAACTAGCTTTTTTGGCATCCCTGAAAATGAGACGACACACAGATATAGTTCGCCATAGTGGGATGGTGTTTAAAAACGCAGAGAGCTCCTCTACACCAGTGGACTGCATTGAGGCATGCCTCAGTCCATCCAGAGGATGGGGGCACGTTGCGGCGAGGAGGAAGAGACGCGAGATATGGATAGTGTTCGTAAGTAATTCTACCTCGTCATCAATGCAGGGGAAATGGTGTTCATCGAAAGTGAGCAGAGAGAAGTAAAGCTGCTAGTCAGCTTTGCAAAGCTGCCAGTTGGTTGGACACACAGATGGGATGGGCATTAGCAAACGAATGTGACAGGGACAATGGTCACTAGAGTGTGTGTTGAAGAGAACGGACCACTCAAGACGACGAGCAAGCTGAGCACTACAGATCGAAAGGTCCAAATGGGAAAAGGAGTGCATGTAATCGGTAAGAAATGTAGGTGTACTATGTTCGAACAGATTAGATTGAGGAGAGAGCCTCTCGGACAATGGCGTAAAGGGCCCCAAAGGAGATGATGGGCATTAAAGTCCCTGAGCAGCAAAAAGGGAGGAAGACGTTGAGCAACAGGATGCAAAATGTCTGCCCTGGTGACAGCAGAAGACGAGAGCGAGTGGATGTTGCAAAGAGAAAAGGTGAAACTGGGAAGGAAAGATGGACATCAACAGCTTAAAGGTGGGTGTGCAAGAAAATGATGTGACTACAGATATTGTCTCAAATGAGCAAGATGACTCCCTCGTGATCCAGACTCTCCATCTCAGGTGGAAGGTCCAAACAGACTGAAAAGTGGGAGGTGATTGTTCCACTGGAGAATAACCATATCCAATGAGACAGGAGATGGGTCAAACAAGGGGGAAGTCACCACGGTGGCTGCAGAGTGCCAGAATTCAGACGTGCACAACAACCAGGTTCGGAGGCTGGAGGATCCTTGTCCATTAGTTTGACAGAGGTGTCAGTATTCACCTTCGGTTAGCCAGTGGACTGGTTGTTAGCGGTGTGTCAGTCAAACAGAGGCAGGCCCGTTGCAGAAGAATGTTGAGGTGGAGAAGGGGAAGATCATTTGTCTTTGTTTGACTGCTTAGAACCTTGGTATTTGTCACGTGCAGACCCATACATTGGCTGACCAGATGCGTGCAGAAAGTCATCACGGGAGTACTCCTTTTAGGATTTCTGTGCTTCTGTTTCCAAGGCATGTGATTTCGCTGGCGCAAGTGAAGGTCTGTTGGTATAGAGTGCACATAGCAGGCGAAGATGAGAGTGTAACGTTGAACTGGATGATTTTACAACCATGATACTAAACTGTTAGTTGTAAGTCCACATTGTCATGTCCTTTGTAGGTCTGGCTGTAGCGAAAACTGTACTATAATCGCCAGATGGTGGTGTACAAGGTTTGCAGCTAGCCAACATTTTCTGAGCAATGTGAGTAGAACGAAGCAGCATGATCACCCTTGCAATTGATACATTGAAGGATAGGAGGTGGACACTCACCCTAACGAGCATTCCTGCCGATTACGCATTTGTCTGCATTTTCGCAATATTCATGGGTGTGGTTGTAGCGCTGACATTTATAGCAATGCATGAGATTTGGGATATATAGTCTGGCAGTAATAGTTTGTAGCCAGCCTTAATTTTTGGTGGAAGTACCACACGGTCAAATGTGAGGAACAGAGTGCGGGTTGGCACTAATTCTTTATCAACCCTCTCCATGACGCAGTGAACTGCAGTCACTCGCTGGTCAGGGAGATGGGCTGTTATTTAAGCCTCGGTCAGCCAATCAAGCAGCCAAGTGTATATGGCACCATGGGAGGAATTCAGAGCTCGGTGGGCCTCTAATAGGACAGCTGCACAGACGTTTTGCATTAAGTAGTCTCCAAAACTAAGGCCCCATTACGCAGCCGAGAGCAGAACCAGCAGTGGCATCTACATCCTTCTAAATAACAAATGGATTAACTGTCGTGAAATTGTGACCATCATCTGTGCATTACACCACGAGGTATTGAGTGCAGCCAGGAGAGGGGCTAACTCTTTCGTCTCAACCTATTTACATTTTTGAGGTGAGGAACTCATCACAGAGAAACCCTCCATGACTGCCAGCGTCTCCGATGGTACGCACCTTCCTGCTGTGGGACCCCCTCGGGGGTGGGGGGGTGGGGGTGGGCCGCTCACCTGCCTTAGACAATTATCCACACCTCAGGTCACACCTCCCAGACTCCAGACAGAGGAATTAATCGGCATTGAGAAAGGTACTAGCTCAGGCAACCTCCTGTCCTTGGGTCTGACCTTTACCAGCCCTAATGGTTGAGCCAGGGCTGGGAATTATGCGTAACCCAGTCACATTTTAAAGTCAAATGCATGGGCTGGCCTTCAGGAATGCAAGGGAAGAAGAAGAAAAGGAAAAAAATAGACCACATACGCCAAAGCGGAGGAATGGTAAGAAAAGGAAGGACAGGGAAAGAAAGATGGGTGGACAGACACATACATACACAGTTTTACCAACAAGTTCACTTTCCCAAAGAAGGCATACGACTCGATCCCCAAGGAGACATGCAGCACAGAATGGGAAGTGGTGCTGCAAAGGCTGGGGCCTTGTGGTAGCTGAGCACATACTCACGAAAGAGTGGAGAGCCCCCTGAGGGAGTGGGGAGGGGATGAGTGGGGTTCTGAGCTGGATTGCGCCATCATAGAGCTGTGCCACAATGCCCTAGTCGCCACGTTCGATCGCCATCTTGTGTTCCAGGTCAGCGTCTTTGCTTCTAACATCATAGTCAGGCTAATGCTCGTATTCCAAGTCCTCGACTGTGACGTCATATACCCATGTCAGTATTCCAAGTCAGTCAGCATGACAATGCACCATTTTGAATTTCTCGCCAATTTATACATAGGACGATGCTCAGGACAGAACACTGAGGCACACAGTTTTCCTGGATAAAGGTGTCCAACAAGGCAGACCACCACATACCTTGAAAACTCGGGCTCTTAAAAATTCCTGAAGAAAACTGGGCACGCAGTCATGGAAGCCCCATTTGTAGACAGTACGGACGATACCAGCCCTCCAGCGGGTGCTGAAGGCTTTCCCCAAATCGAAAAACACGGCCACAGTCTAGGATTTCCGCAGAAAACCATTCATAACATGGTGGACAGAGTGACGAGATGGTCAACTGCAGAACGGTGTGCTCGAAATTCACACTGTGCAGTGGTTAGTAAATAGCGAGACTTAAGCCATCATACCAACTGGGCATAAATCATATGTTTCATCACCTTGCAAACACAGCTGGTGAGAAAATGGGGCTGTAGCTAGAAGGAAGGTGTTTCTACTTACCTGGCTTGGATATGGTATGACAGTGACTTCATGCCAGCGTCTGGGAAATGTGCCCTATGCCCAGATTCGGTTGTACGTATCAAGGATTGGTTGGTTGGTTTAAAAGAGGGGGGAAGGGACGAAACTACGAGGTCATAGGTCCCTTGTTCCTAATAAAACAATGTAACAAGTGAGAGAATAACACAGACGAGACATATAACACAAAAAGGAAAGAAATGAAAAATAACAAGAACGAAGGAAAGGCAACGAACACTAAAAGGAACAAAAGGGAACAAGGAAACAACAGAGAGACGCTAAAAACAGAAGAGAGTAAAACAAGAAAGCAGATTGCAGTGGCTGGCCGACCACGAGAATAAAAAGGAAAAGCCAACCACTCTGCAACACATTAAAACTCCCACCCTAACAGCACTAGGGTGGAGGACACAGAGGGACAAAGGACATGCGATAAAACCTACATAGAAGTATAAAACCCACTCTCATGGATAAAACGTAAAACTAAAGCTGCTACTGAGGCATCGTCGCCCAACACAGAAGGTAGGGAGCTGAGAAATTTTAAAGTCCGCGAAAGAGCATTTAAAAGTGGGCTGTCCAGCAAGAGGTGGACGACTGTCATTTGGGAGCCACAGCGACACAACGAGGTGGGTCCTCGCGACAGAGTAGGTAACCATGCGTTAGCCATGTATGGCCAATGCGGAGGCAGCAGAGGACAACTGATTCCTGTGAGAGGACCGCATGGAAGACTTCCACACATTCATTGTCTCCTTAATGACACGCAGCTTGTTGTGTGTACTGTTATGCCATTTCGTCTCCCAAAGCCTGAAAACCTTGCGGCGTAAGACAGAACGCACGTCAGCTTTGGAGATGCCCAGCTCCAGAAGCAGTTTCTGCGTAGCCTGTTTGGCCAGCCTGACGGTAAGTTCATTGCCTGGGACTCCGACATCTCCTGGGGTCCACACAAACACCACTGCACAACGGGACTGTTCCAGTGCATAAATGGACTCCTGGATGGACGCTACCAGAGGATGGCGAGAGTAGCACTGGTCGATAGTTTGTAGGCTGCTCAATGAGGCAGTACACAGGAGAAATGATGCGCCAGGGCATGAGCAGATGTGCTCAAGAGCACGATATATGGCCGCCAGCTCTGCAGTGAAAACACTGCTGCCATCTGACAATGAGTGCTCTTCAATATGTCCTCCATGAACATATGCAAAGCCTACATGACCATCAGCCATCGAGCAGTCGGTGTAAACCACGTCAGAGCCTCAGAACACGTCAAGAATCGAGACGAAGTGACAACAGAGAGCGGCAGGGTTAACAGAGTCCTTAGTACCGTGCAAAAGGTCCAGACGAAGCTGCAGCCAAGGCGTACACCATGAAGGCGTATGGACTGCAAGTAGAGGTGGTAAAGGGAAGGACTCCAGTTCGGAAAGAAGGGACCGCACGCGAACCGCAATTGTTAGTACCGACCTGGGCCGCCGATGTGGGAGATGGACTGCCGCAGGCGGGAAAATGAGACGGTAATTCGGAAGCTCAGGAGAACTATGACTGTGTGCAGCGTAACTGGCGAGCAGTTGTGCACGTCTGATCTGCAATGGAGGGACCCCAGCCTACACTGGTCACTGGACTCGACCTAAGAGCTCCCGTCGCTAGTCGAATGCCACAGTGCTGCACTGGGTCGAGATGCTGAGGGTGCTGCCGAACCATAAACCACACTCCCATAGTCAATTCGGGATTGGACAAGGGCTCTGTAAAGCTGCAGCAGCGTAGAGCGATCTGCACCCCAACTGGTGTTGCTCAGGAAACGGAGGGCATTTAGGAGCTGCCAGGACTTCCGCTTAAGCTGACAAAGAGCGTCGAAAACCAGTCCTAAGAAAGGGTTTGTCTCCACTACCCTGAGTGGATCGTCATGAAGGTAAAATTCTGGCTCTGGATGAACGGTATGACGCCGACAGAAGTGCATGACACACGAATTTGCAGCTGAAAACTGGAAGCCGTGGGCTAGAGCCCATGACTGCGCCTTGTGAATGGCTCTCTGTAGGCATCACTCAGCAACACCAGTAATGGTGGAGCAGTACGAAATGCAGAGGTCGTCTGCATACACAGAAGGTGAGACGGAGGGCCCCACAGCTGCTGTTAGACCGTTAATGGTCACTAAAAATAGAGAGACACACAGTACAGAGCCCTGCAGGACCCCATTCTCCTGGCTATGGGTGGAACTATGGGAGGCACCAACTTGGACACAGAAAGTACAGATCGACAGGAAGTTTTGGATAAAAATCGGGAGCAGGGCCCAGAGACCCCACTCATACAATGTGCTAAGGATATGATGTCGCCAGGTCGTGTCGTATGCTTTACATAAGTAAAAAAATACTGCAACCAGGTGTTGGCGTCTGGAAAAGGCTCTTCCGATGGCAGTCTCGAGGGACACAAGATTATCAGTGGTACAGCTACCCTGGCGGAAGCAGCACTGACATGTAGCCAGTAGGGCACATGACTTCAGCACCTAACCCAACCGCCGACACACCACACATAAAAGCAGCTTACAAAGAACGTTGGTGAGGCTGATGGGCCGACAGCTATCCACATCAACTGGGTTTTTACCGGGTTTGAGACCGGAATGGTGGTGCTTCCAGCCACTGCGATAGAAAGACGCCATTGCACCAGATCCAGTTCAAGATGACAAGGATATTTCGCTGGTAATCAGATGAGAGATGTTTAACCTCTCTGGCTGTGGATCTGATCTGGCCGAGGAGCTGTGTTGGGGCAATGTGCAAGAGCAATGAGGAGCCCCCACTCTGTAAATGGGACGTTATAGGATTCACTGAGGCATGTAGTGAATGAGATGGACTTTCCCATCCAGCTGCCGTTTGAGAGTGCGAAAGCCTAAGGAGTAATTCGCAGATGCTGAGAATCGAGCAAAGTGCTCATCAAAGTGCTCGGCAACTGCGTTTGCATCGGTAGACAACACGCCATTTTCATCTTTGTCCAGACTTTGGAAGGTGACATATGGCATCCAATGGTCGAGACGTATCTCTCCCAGCACTCCTGCTTCCGTCGTTTGACAAGTTGGCGAAGGTGGGCTCAGAGCCATTTAAAGGCTATGAGGTGATCCTGGGAAGGGTTCCGCTTATGCCGCTGTAGAGCTTGCTGACGCCCCTTAATTGCCACAGCGACTCCCAGCGACCACCAAGGGACTGCCTTACGCCAGAGACACCCTAAAGAGAGAGGGATCGTGTTTTCTACCGCAGAAACAATTGTTGTAGTCACCTGCTCAACCATGGCATCGATGTTACCGTGTGGGGGAGATTCAATGATGACAGCAGAGGTGAAAGTTTCCCAATGCACCTTGTTTAAAGCCCATCTGGGCAGGTGTCCATGGGCCTGACACCGGGCCAGTAACAGGGAGATGGGCAAATGGTCACTACCACACAGGTCGTCATATGCCCTCCAGTGGATAGATGGGAGAAGTCCTGGGCTGCAAATTGATAAATCAATGGCCGAGTAACTACCATGAGCCACACTGAAATGTGTGGCGGCCCCAGTATTTAAGAGGCAGAGGTCGAAATGAGCCAGTAAAGTTTCGACATATCTGCCTCAGCCAGTAAGCACAGTGCCACCCCACAAGGGGGTTATGGGCGTTAAAATCTCCCAAAAGTAGGAAAGGTTTAGGGAGTTGATCAATCAGTGCAGTTAATACATTCAGGGGTACTGCACCATCTGGAGGAAGATATAAATTGCAGACAGTTATTTCCTGCATCATCTTTATTCTGACAGCCACAGCTACAAGAGGGGTTTGAAGGGGCACAGTGTCACTACAGACTGAGTTTAGAACATAAACGCAAACTCTACCAGACACTCAATTATAGTCGCTATGGTTCTTGTAATATCCCTTATAGCCGCAGAGGGCAGGGGTACACATTGCCGGGAACAAGGTTTCCTGGAGAGCAATGCAGATAGCAGGCGCAAAGCTTAACAGTTGCCGCAGCTCAGCCAGGTGGTGGAAAAAACCACCGCAATTCCACTGGAGGATGACGTCATCGTGAGACTGGGAAGGCATGTAACATTCAATGAGGCCGTTTACGCCTCAGAGTCACCTGCTGCCACCGACTTTTTGCCTCAGCAGTCTATATCCATTGTGTCTGAGGGTCTGGCGAGATCTAGGTCCTCAGCAGACGCCAGAATCTCCACCCCATCCTCAGATGCAGAACTTTTAGGTAGCGGTGTGTGGGTGCCACCACAATTTCCGTGGTCTTGGGGGTCTTCTTTTTGGATTTTTCTCGCTGCTCCTTGGGTTTCCCTGGCTGGGAGGACTTCACTGGCTCAGTCTCCAGGACTGAGGATGAGCGTGAAGCCTTACGACCAGCTGCTTTTGAGCTCTTCAGCCACTGGTGGGTGTCAAGCAGAAACCTGGGAAGGGAGTGACCCAAGGGACCCATTCCTAGCGAGAGAAGCTGAAGAAGCCTTACACTTCTCCGGCATAGAAG
The DNA here is from genome assembly GCF_023864345.2 of Schistocerca serialis cubense. Lineage (NCBI taxonomy): Eukaryota > Metazoa > Arthropoda > Insecta > Orthoptera > Acrididae > Schistocerca > Schistocerca serialis. The sequence goes on from NC_064640.1 coordinate 257,864,135, forward strand.
TGGGGACAGACATCCCTGATGGTTGGGGATGTTGCTCCTGAAGTAGGTGGTGCAGGAGCAACAGGTAGGGAAATGCCCCCCAACATCAAGGGGCAGGTGTAGTCTTCTGGCTCTGAGAGGTGACTGGGGTTGGTGGAAAAATGGTTCAAATGGTTCTGAGCACTATGGGACTTAACATCAGAGGTCATCATTCCCCTAGAACGTAGAACTACTTAAACGTAACTAACCTAAGGACATCACACACATCCATGCCCAAGGCAGGATTCGAACCTGCGACCGTAGCAGTCGCGCGGTTCCAGACTGAAGCACCTAGAACCGCTTGGCCACACCAGCCAGTGGGTTGGTGGAGCTGATGGTGCCAGAACTGTTGTAGCAGTGGCGTAAGACGATGTCATACATACAGGATGCAGGCGTTCAAATTTTCTCTTTGCCTCAGTGTAGGTCACTAGTGTCTTGTACTCCATGATTTTCCTTTCTTTCTGGAGAATCATGCTGTCTGCCGAGCAAGGCGAATGGTGCTCTCCACAGTTGACACAGATGGGAGGCGGGGCAGATGGAGTATTGGGATGTGATGGGCGTCCACAATCTCGAAATGTGATGCTGGAAGTACAGCAGGAAGACATATGGCCGAACTTCCAGCACTTAATGCACTGCATCAGGTGAGGGATATAGGGCTTTACATGACAGCAGTAGACCATCACCTTGACCTTCTTGGGCAATGTATCACCCTCGAAGGCCAAGATGAAGGCACCGGTGGAAACCTGATTATCCCTCAGCCCCTGACGGACACGCCGGACAAAATGTACACGTCGCCGCTCTAAACTGCCGTGCAGCTCATCGTCAGACTGCAAAAGAAGGTCTCTGTCAAATATGATACCCCTAGACCATATTTAAGCTATTATGGGGCGTGGTGGTTACAGAAACATCCCCCAGGTTCTCACAAGCGAGTACCCCCAGGTTGTCACAAGCAAGTAACGTCCGTGACTGGGCAGAGTACGCTGTTTTGCCAAGACTGACCCAGATCTCATTTTGGACAATCCCTCTAACTACCCAAACTTGTCCTCTTAATCCTCAACAAAAAACTGAGGCTTCATCATCATGAAAGATTCCCCATCAGCTCCTGAACATACATGGTATTGGGGCGAATAAGATCCGCTGCCATTCTTAGCCTCACGTTCCTCCCATGGTGTGGCCAGGGAGGGGAACGATTTGGGGTCATACTTCTGTGTGTTGAATTGAGCTCGTGAATACTTAGAGACTGCTGGTGTTTCACTACCAGAAAGAGATGATGGATTACACTTCACCGCATGTCATCTGCCCTGATGCCACTCACTCCAACCAGGGGCCCTCCCCACTGGCGCCATCCAGCTGCAGCAAAGGCTACCTCGCAGCGCAGCCATTGCCAGGAGTCCCGATGCTCTAAGGGGATGGGCATCTACCCCCTGGCATACATGGGGAGTTTACGGCACGGGCATCAGCAGAGCGATCCCTGTGTGGTCAGGGGACTACAACCAACGGTGTACATGGCAGCCCCACCACAACGGACTGGGTACCGTGCTCGATATCAGATGCAAAGAAGTCCATGGTCATCGTCGACGCAGAAAGCGACACTGCATAGTGCATGATGGAAGGTGTGGAAGGTGTCCTTGCCCAAGAGCTGGAGAATGAGCGGGACTGAAATGCGACGACGAGAAAGTGGGCTAAAGATCACAATGCATGATGGACACGATGCACAATGTAAGGCACCCTTCCCCAGTTGGCTTGCTCTTCAGGAAAATTTTGAAGAATGGAGGTCAAACCCTACAGGGGACCATCACATAAAGGCTGGAACGTGTGAAACCCCTTTTAGTCGCTTCTTATGACAGGCAGGAATACCTCGGGCCTATTCTTGCCACCGAACCCACAGGGGGGTACGTATGAAGGAGAAAGTGCTTGCTTGCAAGAGGAAAGTGCTGCAACAGTTGAATGTGAACATCGTCTGGCTCTGGGGTGCAGGATTGGGATGAAGTGAGAGCATTATCTAGCTCCCTCATAGCACTCATTATTCTCAGAAGAGTATCGCTCGAGCCTTCTCTCCTCATTTCCGATGGAGGAAGGCAGAATGATAGTGGGAGGAGCTCGAAATTTCCGCAAAATGGCGGCCCAAGGTGTTGGTGGTAGCAATAGAGTCCACTATGACAGTGTCTGCTACTGTCAGGCCGGAAATTTGGGAATTGACGTTGGTCCCAGAGAGCCGTCAGAGGTTGGCTCACACAACAAAAGTGGAAGACGAACAGTTGAACAAACTAGTAAATGAAATCCAGCTAGCTATTTTTGCTAGTCCAAAGAATGTGAAAACACTGTGCACACAATCGTTTATAATGAATGCAGTTTGCCATTATAGGAAGACTGTTAAAAACGCAGAGGGCACGTCTCCATGCGCAAATGGCGTCGTGGCACACCTCAGTTCACTAAGGGACCAGGACATGGGGCGGTAAAGAAGTAGTGCGAGGAATGGAACGCTCTGTGGCAGTAGGGATAACGTTTGTAAGATATTCTACCTGGCCATCGCAATTCGGGAAATGTTCATCGAATGTCACCAGGGAGGAGTAGAGCCTCCAGTTAGAAAGCTTCCATTTCGGTGTACACATAGGTAGGGTATGAGACAGCAATTGGATGGCACACGAGAAATGGTCGCTCCAGTGCACGTCAGAAAGAATGGACCACTCGAGATGATGGGCAGGCTGGGCAGTGTGGAAGGAGATGTCCATATCGGAATAGGTGTGCGTGGTGTCTGAAAGGAACGTGGGTGCCCCTGTGTTAAGGCAAATTAGGTTAAGGTAAATTAAGAACATCAGCCAAGAGGGCACCTCTCTGACAGGTTCTGGACGAGCCCCAAAGGGGAAGTGTACATTAAAGTCACCGAGCAGCAGAAAATGGTGAGGGAGTTACCCAATAAGCTGGAGGAAGTCTGCCCTGGTGATACCAAACGACAGAGGGATGTAAACAATACAAAGGGAAAAGGTGAAGTGAGGAAGGAAAATGAGGACTGCAACAGCTTGAAGCTGGGTAGTCAGGGAGCTGGGTTGACTATGATCATCATCCCGGATGAACAGCACGACTTCCCCATGAGACAGATAACCATCCTTGGAGGGGGGGAGGAGGGGGGGGAGGTCGAAGCAGACCGGGACGAAATACGACAGCTCAAAACGGTTGTGGGAGGCAATTTTGTTTTCTGGAGGCAGAGTACAAGTGGACGCTGCGATTCTAAGATCATCTGTATGTCCTGCTTGTTGGATCTATGGCCACGACAGTCCCCTTGGAGAAGAGTCATGATGAGGAAAAAATGAAGGGTGTGTCACGTCGCTGCTACAAGGCACAGAGGCAGAAGGATCCTGCTCCATGAGGTCGACAGAGGTGTCGGCATTCTCTTTCTGTCGGTCTGCAGAGTCCAGGGTAGAAAAACGGTTGGTGGTGCGCGCTGGTGACACGGAGGTCGGCCCAGGCGATGGTATTACGTGGCGACACCGTCGAAGAGGATCTCCGAGTCGGTGAAGGAGAAGATCGTTTCCCTATGTTTGACTTCTTGGAGCCTTTCCAGTTGGTAGATGGAGACTCAGATGTTTGTTGGATGGAGGGACATAGGAAGTTTTCGTGGAATTATTCCTTCTGTCCTTTCCGGCTTGCTGGTTGTGTAGCAGGTGACATCTATATCTACGTGATTACTCTGCTATTCACAATAAAGTGTCTGGCAGAGGGTTCAGTGAACCAACTTCAAGCTCTCTCTCTACCATTTCACTCTCGAACGGTGCGCGGGAAAAACGAGCACTTAAATTTTTCTGTGCAAGCACTGATTTCTCTTATTTTATCGTGATGATCATTTCTCCCTGTGTAGGTGGGTCCCAACAGAATGTTTGCGCAATCGGAGGAGAAAACTGGTGATTAAAATTTCATAAGAAGATCCTGTCGCAACGAAAAATGCCTTTGTTTTAATGATTGCCACTCCAATTCCCGTCTGATGTCTGTAGCACTATCTCCCCTATTTCGCGATAATACAAAACGAGCGGCCCTTCTTTGTACTTTTTCGATGTCATCCGCCACTCCCACCTGATGCATATCCCACACCGCACAGCAATACTCCAGGATAGGTCGGAAAAGCTTGGTGTAAGCTGTCTCTTTAGTAGACATATTGCACCTTCTAAGTGTTCTGCCAATGAATCGCAATCTTTGGTTTGCTCCACCCACAACATTATCTATGTGATCGTTCCAATTTAGGTTTTTTGTAATTGTAATCCCTAAGTATTTAGTTGAATTTACAACCTTCAGATTTATGTGACTTATCGCGTAATCGAAATTTAGCTGATTTCTTTTAGTTCAAATGGCTCTGAGCACTATGGGACTTAACTTCTGAGGTCATCAGTCCCCTAGAACTTAGAACTAATTAAACCTAACTAACCTAAGGACAGCACACACATCCATGCCCGAGGCAGGATTCGAACCTGCGACCGTAGCAGTCGCGCATTTCTTTTAGTACTCATGTGAATACTTTCACACTTTTCTTTATTCAGGGTCAATTGCCACTTTTCGCACCATACAGATATATTATCAAAATCATTTTGCAATTCGTTTTGGTCATCTGATGACTTCACAAGACGGTAAATGACAGCATCATCTGCAAACAATCTAAGACGGCTACTAAAATTGTCTCCTATGCCGTTAATATAGATCACGAACAACAGAAGTCCTAAACTCTTCCTTGGGGAACGCAGGATATTACTTCCGTTTTATTCGATGACTTTCCGTCCAATATTACGAACTGTGACCTTTCTGACAGGAAATCACGAATCCAGTCGCACAACAGAGGCGATATTCCATAGGCATGCAGTTTCATTAGAAGACGCTTGTGAGTAACGGTGTCGAAAGCCTTCTGGAAATCTAAAAATATGCAATCAATTTGACATCCCCTGTCGATAGCGCTCATTACCTCATGAGTATAAAGAACTAGTTGATTTTCGCAAGAACGATATTTTCTGAATCAGTGCTGTGTGTCAATAAATCGTTTTCTTAGAAGATACTTCATAATGTTCGAATACAGTATATGTTCCAAAACCCTACTGCAAATCGAGGTTAGTGATACGGGCCTGTAATTCAACTGATTACTCCTACTTCCCTTTTTGGGTATTGGTGTGACTTGAGCAATTTTCCAGTCTTCAGGTACGGTGAGCGAGCCGTTGTATATAATTGCTAAATATGGAGCTATTATGAGCATACTCTGAGAGGAACCTGACTGGTATACATTCTGGACCGGAAGCCTTGCCTTTGTTAAGTGATGTAAGCTGCTTTGCGACACCCAGGATATCTACTTTTATATTTCTCATCTTGGCAGTTGTTCTTGATTGGAATTCAGGAATATTTACTTCGTCCCGTGAGGCGAAAGTTTGGTGGCTTGTTGCACAGCTGGAGGAGGAGAGGGGGACGCTACAATAACGCTGGGCGATTTTACAACTGCGGTGCTAAATTTGAGGTTGCATGTCTGCTTGGCCATCTGCTCCGTGGAGCGAGATATAGCAAAAACATTACTGTAGATTCCAGATGGTAGAACGCAGGGTTTCCGACTAGCCAACAACTTGCGAGCGACCAGGTAAGGCACTATTTCCTTCACCCGGATCTCCTGGACAGCCCGCTCCTCGAGATACACGGGACAATCGCGAGAGGCGGCGGCATGGTCGCCATCGCAGTTGATATAGCGGGGAGAAGAAGGCGGACAATCGCCCTTCTGAGCATCCCTACCACGTTGCACATTTGGGTGGGTGTCGAAAGCACTCTCGAGTGTGGTTGTAACGACGACAATGGTAGCAGCGCATTGGGTTCGGAATATACAGTCGCACTGTGTTAACTTCATAGCCTGCTTTGATCTTTGATGGAAGAACGACTCAAGTTTGTGTGGGCACTGAAGATGAATCCACTTTTTTCATCTCCTGATGGACAGCAATGACACCCTAATCAGAGAGGTACGTTTCGATTTCTGCCTCAGTCAGACCATCGAGCAGCCTAGTGTAAATAACACCACGGGAAGAATTCAACGTTCGATGGGCCACGACACGAACACGATTGCCGTGGAGGAGCGAAGTGACAAGCAGTTGTGCTTTAGAATCAGAAGAAGTCTCCAAAAGCAAAGTGCCATTTCTTAAACGAAAGCAGGATTTCACAGGGCCAGCAACTGCATCAACACCTTTCTTAATAATAAACTGATTTACCGTAACAAAGGACTGACCGACTTCCATATGTGAAATCACGAGGAACCGTGGTACAGCTGGGAGGGTCTAGGAATCGTTAGCCTCATTCCGTTTATGTTTAGTACATGTGGACTGAGATTATGATGTTTGACTCACTGCGAGAAAATCCCCATGACTGCCAGCATCTCCGATGGTGCGTTCCTTCCCACTGCCCCCCCCCCCCCCCTTACAAAGAGCGTGCACCCGCCTTAGGTGATTTTTCACACCTCAGGTCGCACCTCCCGAACATCTGACAGAGGGACCAGTCGGCAATTTAGGAAAGTAACAGCTCAGGCAGTCAGTCCTTCCTGGGCCTGGCCTTTACCATGGGGTACATGCGAACCCTACCTGTCAACCTGGGGCTGGGAATTACGCGTTACCCAGTCACCTGTTAAGCGGCAGACGTCTGGGCTGGCCTTCAGGAGCGCACAGGGACGAAGAAGAAAAAGAGCAACGTTAAACGCCGAAGTGGAGAAAGGATAGACGGGGGGGAATGAAAGAAGAAAGAAGGAATGAAAGGCAATGGAGAGACTAAATATGCAGAACACATTTCCAACAACATCAAAATGGTTCAAATGGCTCTGAGCACTATGGGACTTAATATCTGAGGTCATCAGTCCCCTAGAACTTAGAACCACTCAAACCTAACTAACCTAAGGACAGCACACACATCCATGCCCGAGGCAGGATTCGAGCCTGCGACCGTAGCGGTCGCGCGGTTCCAGACTGAAGCGCCTAGAACCGCTCGGCCACACGAGCTGGCCTCCAACAACATCCCAGACATGTTCCCCAAGGGACGGGAAGAAGAATAGCAAGAGGATAGACATGCGGCACGGAAAGGCAGGGGCCCGTGGTAGACGAACACGAACACGCCAAAGAGCGGCGAGCCCCCTGGGGACACAGTCGACAGTTAAGTGAACAGTACAACTATGTTTCGTTAAGAAAATTAATGCGTGGATGAGATGTCATTCATTCTGAATAAAATGTTTAGTTTATTCAATGTATATTCCGTCCAATTACAGTTTCAAGTATTATCAATAGACACACATGTTTCACTGTGGGTGTTTTACCTCTCTCAATCATTCATGCGTCTCCAGGCAAAGACAAGTGAGGTATTTTTTTACAGTCTAACGAAATCAATAGGTAATTTATTTATCGAGAATAGGTCTGTTTATCATTATGAAGTGTAAAAGACCGACGATTCTGTTTCGGCTTTGACAAGTGAACAGCAATGGGGAGGGTTTAAATGGAAAATTGCCTGACGAAACTGGAGGTTTTTTTTTTAACAACAATCTGGAAACAAGGGTGGATTTAAATGGGGGAGCGGGGGGGGGGGGGGGAGGGGGGCACGAGGACAAGTGCCCGCAACCGCCCCACCCAGACAGACAGACACACAGAGAGAGAGAGAGAGAGAGAGAGAGAATCTCGGCACAATCAGAATTTTTACCTACGGGCAGCCCATGTAACTGAGCTTAAAAAATAAATAACAGAAAGCCTGGAATTAAAAAGTCCGACTTCTTACGTTATGCCCCAATTTCATCGTTTCTAGTTTCTTTTTTCAGAATTTACGATAAAAGTAGAATAAAATACGACATAGTTTATTGTTTCGTGACTGCGTAGCAGATAAATGAGTTATTGAGTAGGTTTTACTCACAATGAAAGTAAACTTTAGATTTTTACTTTTTGAAAAATTTGTAAATTTTTAGGGCTGCGTTCTGGTTCACATATTCAGACATTTTCGGTAAATGCTGGATTCTTTTCCTAGTTAGTAAGAAATAGTACTGCCGCCAGTTTTATTTGAAGCTACACGTTTCGATTTTCCATCATCGTCAGGCTACTTGCAAGCAATACTTTTGTTGTTCTATGCACCTTCACATTACGCCCAAGTTATCTTGTTAGCAAATTGTACCTTGTGTCCTGCTTGGCGTTTTTATCAGGAACCAGCATATTTCAGTTATCATATAGCGCTTCTATCAGGAACCAACGTATTTCAGTTACCATATAGCGCTTCACTTCATGCTGAAACCAGTAATCCGTAAAGTACCAATATTATGAATGTGAAAGTGACTCTGCCACCTTTTCACGGCTGAATCACCAAATTAAATTTGGCTAGTTGAATACATTAATAGATATACACTATAATTAATCGATGAAGAACTTTCGGAAATGCTTACACATGGCGTTCCTTTTAATTAGTGATATACAGCTATGCTTTGAACAGGCCCAGTCAGTAACACTACGAGGGGGTTTGAAAAGTCCGTGCAAAGTCCGAGAGATGGCACCACCGGCGGGTATCGAGGTCATGTTTAGTTAGTAGCATCTTTGGAAAGAATGCACACCAAGTTTTAGCCATATTGGTCTATTTCTTTGTGTTTCGAATTCGTGTGAATCAAGGAAGTCGAGTGACTGTCAAAAAATTGACGAAGAAGGATTTCGTGTGGTGATGAAACATTACTTTATGAAAGGCAAAACGTCTCAGAGGACTAAGGAGAAGCTTGATAAACATTACAGTGACGTTTATAAGTGGTTTCAAAATTTACAGAGGGGCCATATGGGCACAAGTGATGCTGAACGTTCTGCACGCCCTGTGGAGGTTACGACTCCAGGAATCATTGATAAAATCCATGATATGATGATGGATGACAGAAGAGTTAAGGTGTGTGAGATTGCTAGTGCTATGGGCATCTCGAGTGAATGGGTACATAATATTTTGCATAAACATTTGGACTGAGAAAGCTATCCGCAAGATGGCTTCCGCGATTGCTCACGCTTGACCAAAAACGGAATCGTGTGAAGTTTTGCAAGGATGGTTTCCAGCTGTTCAGGAAGAATCTGCAGAACTTTAAGCATCGTTTCGTCACTGTGGATGAAACATTGCTACATTATTATACTCCTGAGACCAAACAACAACCTAAACAGTGGATTACCAAGGGAGAATCTGCACCAAAAAAGGTGAAGAACAGTCCTTCGGCCGGAAAGGTTATGCCGACTGTCTTTTGGGTCTCCCAAGGGATAATCTGAGTCGAGGGGCAAGAAAGGGAAGCAGTGGTTGGGAAGGGAGTGCGACAGAGATGTAGCCTCTCCCCGATGTTATTCAATCTGTATATTGAGCAAGCAGTAAAGGAAACAAAAGAAAAATTTGGAGTATGAATTAAAATCCACAGAGAAGAAATAAAAACTTTCAGGTTCGCCAATGACATTATAATTCTGTCGGAGACAGCAAAGGACCTGGAAGCGCAGTTGAACGGAATGAACAGTGTCTTGAAAGGAGGATATAAGATGAACATCAACAAAAGCAAAGCGAGAATAATGGAATGTAGTCGAATTAAATCGGGTGATGCTGCGGGAATTAGATTAGGAAATGAGACGCTTAAAGTAGTAAATGAGTATTGCTATTTGGGGAGCAAAATAACTGATGATGGTCGAAGTAGAGAGAATATAAAATGTAGACTGCCAATGGCAAGGAAAGCATTTCTGAAGAAGAGAAATTTGTTAACATCGAGTATAGATTTAAGTGTCAGGAAGTCGTTTCTGAAAGTATTTGTATGGAATGTAGCCATGTATGGAAGTGAAACATGGACGATAAATAGTTTGAACAAGAAGAGAATAGAAGCTTTTGAAATGTGGTGCTACATAAGAATGCTGAAGATTAGATGGGTAGATCACATAACTAATGAGGAGGTATTGAATGGAATTGGCGAGAAGAGAAATTTGTGGCACAACTTGACTAGAAGAAGGGATCGGTTGGTAGAGCATATTCTGAAGCATCAAGGGATCACAAATTTAGTACTGGAGGGCAGCGTGGAGGGTAAAAATCATAGAGGGAGACCAAGAGATGAATACACTAAACAGATTCAGAAGGATGTAGGTTGCAGTAGGTACTGGGAAATGTAGCAGCTTGCACAGGATAGAGTAGCATGGAGAGCTGCATCAAACCAGTCTCTGGCAGAAGACCACAACACACAACAACACAATCCTCATTGACTATCTGGAAAAGGGTAAAAATATTACAGGTGCATATCATTCATCGTTATTGGACGGTTTGAAAACCGAGCTGCAAGATGAACGCCGGAGATTGTACCGCAAAAAAAGTCCTTTTCCATCACGACAATGCACCAGCACACACCTCAGCAGTTGTGGTCGCAAAATTAATGGAAACAGGATTCCAACTCGTTTCACATCCCCCCTATTCTCCAGACTTGGCTCCCTCGGACTACTGTTTGTTCCCCAGTTTGAAGAAATGGCTGGAGGGACAAAGATTTTATTCAAATGAGGAGGTGACTGCAGCAACTAATAGCTATTTTGCAGGCTTGGACAATTCCTATTATTCGGAAGGTTCAAATGGCTCTGAGCACTATGGGACTGAACATCTGTGGTCATCAGTCCCCTAGAACTTAGAACTACTTAAGCCTAACTAACCTAAGGACATCACACACATCCATGCCCGAGGCAGGATTCGAACCTGCGACCGTAGCAGTCGCGCGGTTCCGGACTGAGCGCCTAGAACCGCTAGACCACCGCGGCTGGCTATTCGGAAGGGATCGACGAATTAGAGCATCGTTGGACGAAGTGTATCAGTCTAAAAGGAGACTTTGTCGAAAAATAAAAAAGGTTTACCCCAAACACGTAAGTAGTTTTTATTTTTGCACGGACTTTTCAAACGCTCCTCCTATTACTAATAGTTGGAGAACTTTCGAAAATGATTAAAGGTGGCATTCCGTTTAAGTAGCGATGCAGAGAGATGCTTTTAACAGACCAACTGATCCAATTTTGAGATACAACCGGCAGACGAGTATTACCGTCTATAATGGTTCATACCTTTTCTCGGTCATTTGTTAAATGAAATCTCACTTAGATCCTTTAGCTACAAGGAATTGGACATCTACAAAAATTGCTGCCTCAGAACTTTGGTGATAAAGATATAGGGCATGTTTTGCAAACTGATGAAGCATACAAAGACGATTTCCCTCGTTTTGCGGCTTTGAACAGAGAACTATGAATTTGGCTACAAATGGGCGAAAATATGTCTCCAGTTGATGCCTATAAAAGAGAGACGGCGCTGCCAAATATTAGAACCTCGTGTCAGTTGTTGTGAATATTTTCTGTAACAGTCAGCACTGCAGAGATATCTTTCTCAACCTTACGCCATCTGGAGGCCCATCTTCGCGGCAGGATGACATATCTTTTAAATGGACTGGCACTAATGCATATCCATCAAGATATTGCATCAATGATGACCGCTGAGGAAGTGTTAGATATCTCCTGCAGGAAACAAAAGAGGGAACTTCCATTGCATCATATGTAAGATAAAATTAAGACTGTAACCAAATTATGTGTGTGTGTGTGTGTGTGTTTTAAAATTAGTCCCACAAAGCCTATAGTGACATGTTCACCCTTCTGAACCTTGTGTCCCGTCCCCTCCCACCCAAAAAAATCTGTATCCGCCCCTGCCTGGAAATGTGCACACACATGATGAAATCGTTTTCCTAAGCCCCATTTGATGTTCCAGCAGCTAGCATATGCTGTAGTTCCATACAAAAAATTATAGCTGAGCCTGTATCCGTGTTGTAAAGGAAAAGAGGTTTCATCTTACAAGGGAAGGTCACGATGTGTTGTAGCGTATTATATTCATACATAGCGCAGTTAATAGAGCAACAAAATAGACATACACCATAAAAATTGTGGCTGATTTGGACCATTAGACCAGGAGATCTAGTCGTCACAGTTACGATGAGAATACTGTAAGTATGAGTGATTTATTACGCAAAAGGATTGTTTAAGACAAACAGTCAATAGTATGATATGAAACACTGTCTCACAGAGTTTACTTACTGGAGTACACTACCGGAAGCAAAAAAGAATGCAAGTCAGCAATAACAGCAGAGTCAATGCATAGACAGTTCTCGTAGTGTGCACATATCATGAAAGGAGGTTGGTCACATTACTCTCAGCAACACTCTTCCGTTAACTGTTCTTCGAAGAAGTAATCCAAGTGTCTCAAATACACCAGGGAAGTGTTTGGAGTAGCGACTGTAGCCGCGTGGAAAAAAGGCAAAGTTGATTAAGTTGGAGAATCGTGCCGCCGAGAACTGGATATACACAACGATTGAAGGCGTAAGAATTGGTCTCTACGCCATATGTTAACGTCATTGTCAGACGATACTATAATTGTATCTGTGATGAACTTCAAAAAGTCTTGTATGGACCGACAAAGAAAATGTGGGCAGCTTGCGCAGTGCCTGTGTACTTTGCTGCAGTCAACTTCTTGATTAATTCAGCCCCTCTAGGAACTGCAGAGTAGCACAGTTCGTCATATCTATTGGCTGCCCACGTGTCAACCAAAAGAAGGGCTTTAATTTTTATCTTGTATATCTGGCCACATACTTGTTATGGGAATACTTTTAAATCGCTCTTCGTCATATTAGCAGATTTCCTAGCAAACGCCTTGATGTTCGGTAAATTTATATTCATATTTGTAGGAAAAAGGCCGGTGGGCTCCGATACAAGGACACACACATGAGATAGCGGCGTACCATCCATCACAATCCCAGGTATTATAATAGAAGAGTGCGTGGTTGCCGATATGGATCCAACCACACCAAAGACATGCTCGTTTCCCTTCACTGCGAGAGTCCGTCTAGATCGTAGCTTGTTACCAAATCTTGATTGGTTGGTATTTTTATTTGATCTGGTGACAGATGTCTTTTTCTTGGTGAGATACGTGATTTCTCTCACAGAATGATAAGCTTTTTGTTGAATAATGGCATCCCCTTCAACCAACCACTTGCTAACTGTGTGGGCTATTTTGCGAGAGACAATCTTATTCCTACTTTTAAATTTCTTTACCCACGAGCTGGAAGCTTTGAACTGCACTGAACTGTGAGGATCATTTCTTTATTTTCAGTGCCCAAAGTCGCAATGTGCGGTCATCTGTTATTGCGTTTTCCTGTCTCTTTGCTATAAAATGATCGCGTAATTCACGATTTATCATATCCTACAGATTTTTTTGGGTTTGACGAATGACGTCGTTTTAGCCTGTTTTCAAAGTTTTGTAACACAATCCTGGTCTTAATTTTCCTTTTCTGTGCCAACACTGTTTTAATTTTCAGGCGCGGTGTCATACCAATTGCTAATCCAGGAAGACACATACGGGGAAGATCAACATTTACATCATTATCCCTTGGTTGTTTTGTCCATATCTTGTACGCATAAGCCAGATTCCTTCTGGAAATTTCGTTCGTTTTCTTGGAGGTGATGGTAGATAAGATGGAGAGCTGCTTCCCGTGAAATCAGCCACTAGTTACATAGCTTCATCCCTCACTCACAAGGGGAGGCCACTACGTTGGGATCACGGAATTACTTCAAACTTTGTACATTTTTAGCTGGCCATTAAAACATCATGATGTCCAAGTGGTAACGTGTACTGCTCTGGAAATTGTGAGAAAATAGCAAGAGAAGTTTTACGCGTCTATTATGTAACTGACGTATCTGTGCGCAGGTACCGGACGTTAGAGCTCGTGGTGGTCAAGTGGTTAGCGTTCAAGTTTCGTAAGGCAAATATGTATGAAGCGACGGTTCAAATTCCGCTGAAACCTTCATTTTTGTAGTACAAGTGTAAATTGTGTGATATTAAAAAAAAACTGCACCTATACTATCCGTTCTTGGTACATCAGCAACGTCTCACCGCTACGCAGGTTAACTGCCAAATAGGGCCTGCCTCTTGTCCACAGCTCGAAGCGTCGAGGTGCAAAACAGTTCACCTTACCAGATTGCATGTATGTGTTTCTTAATTTAATTGTCTACAGGTATAAAAATGTCAGTTCTAATAATTAAATTTAACTAAAATAGTAAGTAGTCCAATACCATGCAAATACACGTGGTTTTATTAACTATATTACCTCTCAAATATCCTATAAATTTAATAATATGACTTGTGATGAAAAAATATAGATTAAAGATTAAGTTTGAGCGGGAGTCGAACCGTCGCTTCATAAACGGTCGTATTTCGTAGCTGGAACGCTAATCACTTCATCACCAAGAACTCTCAACGCCCGGCAACTACGCACAGATAGATCAGTTACATAATACACGCGTAAAACTTCTTTTGCGGTTTTCTAGAAAGTGCCAAAGTAGGGCACGTTACTGCTAGTACATTATATTGTTTTAATGTCCTACTGAAGGTGTGCAAAGTTTGAAGGAAATCTGTGATCCCAACGTCGTAGCCTTCCTTTGTAAGCTTCACTGTTACTGCCTGCCTCACTGGCCACACTTCTACACCACAAAACACAAACCCATCTGATGTATTGTGACCAATTTGAGAGCGATACGTAAATGGAGGGCTATAGCAGAAAGGGAAAAGTCATTATCGCCCCACTTATTCCTCCCTCCACTGACAAAGAATTATTCTTTCTAGTCAGTAACAAAACAAAAACAATTTTGTTCTATTACTGACAACTACCGTGACGTTCCCATGTTAGCAGCAAGGCCTGTCTCGCTGCATATAGCGACGGAGTCTGGCTTGAGTGATTCGTTTGGCAGTGTTTACACAAAATAGCCGACTCTGACCACATTACTTTCCAAATTTTGGACATTTCTCGGTGTTTTTCCAAAAGGTTTCAACCTCAATATTAACAAGCGCTATATGAATTTATCTTTCCAAAAGCTATTGAATGCAGTTACGAAAACTATACGGTTCCACTAATAAGACTTTACACGCTCCTCCGCATATTATCAACTGCGATAAGCCTCGTTTCGATATCTGGAACCGTTCACGAAATAAAACGTGTGTTACGTCTTACCTGACACCCTGTATACACAGGGTGACAATTATTGAACTATATGAAATAAAATCACCATATCTTCTGGACGGTTTGTGTTACGACGTTCAAACTGCACGGTTGGCGGCGGGGCACGATGGGAATTAATATGCGCATGCATGGTTTGGTTTAGCAACGAAGCCCACTTTCATTTGGATGGGTTCGTCAATAAGCAAAATTGGCGCATTTGGGGGACTGAGAATCCGCATTTCGCGATCGAGACGTCTCTTCCCCTCAACGAGTAACTCTGTGGTGTGCGATGTCCAGACACGAAATAATCGGTGCGATATTCCTGGATGGCACTGTGACTACCGAACGGTACGTAAAAGTTTTGGAAGACGATTTCATCCCCATTATCCAAAGTGACCCTTATTTTCACAAGATGTGGTTCTTGCAAGACGAAGCTCGACCCCATCGAAGCAGGAGAGTGCTTGATGTCCTGCAAGAGCACTTTGGGGACCTCATTCTGACTCTGGGGTACTGGGTGGCCACAGACAAGGGCCTCGATTGACCGCCATATTCTCCGGCTCAGAACACATGCCACCCCTTTCTGTGGTTCTATATTAAAGACAAGGTATACAGCAATAACCCCAAAACCATTGCTGCACTGAAAACGGCCATATCATAATCTACATCCGAATATCTGCAGCGACGCTTACATGGTGAATAAAGTGTGTGCACACCGCAGTTTATGATTAATTTACGTTTTTTATATGGTTTAGTAATTGTCACCTTGTACACAGAATCACACACTGAAACGTTATAAGCACCGGTGTAATAGTGTGCTAGTCCCGCTTCGGAACGCAATACAGCTGCGATTTTGCGTGGCGTGGATAGGCAGGTTTCCAGGGGTATGTGGCACCAGATTTCTATGCCGTAATAGCAGAAGGAAGGTTCCATTTTCGATGACTACAAGCAACAAGATCAAATGGAGTACCAAATTTCCCGAGGAATGGCACATCTAAACTCGAAATATAACGTTTTTTCTACCCTCCTATTTGACAGTCACCTCCCAATCGTTCCGAGAGACACAGGTCCACATTGATATGGATTTATCCCACATAACTCGCCAGTAAATCAGGTTTTCGATCTGAGACAAATCTAAGGAAAGAAACTGTATTTGTAATTGGAACACACCACTTATTCTACAATTTTAAAGCAGCTTATAAGGTGTGAATAGAAACGGAACTCCGTAGATGGAACGAATTTTGTGAGAAGTGGGTTGGTTGGTTAGTTACATGTTTCATAGATCATTTGAACGATTCTTTTATCGAAGTGCGGTGGAACGAGTCACTTTCACAGTACACACGATTAGTGTCAACATTAATGAAGACATTTTTTAGTCCTACTCATGCCACTGCAATACAGAAAAGGTTCAGAAATATTGTCAGAGCCTTTGGGTATCCACAACGGTGTACACTTACTTGACTTCTTTTTAATGTAGCACTGGAATATGTAGTGACAAAGCTAACTTGTCGAGCACAGGAACAAATTGGTATTATTAGTGTCACTTAAAGATTAGAGCATAGTTATAGGATCTCAAAAGGGTATTTGGGAAGAAAGCTGGATGTATGTACAGGTGTGTCGCAATAGTGTGTGGGAGGATGAGAGGTGTGTGGGATGAGATGTGTGATTGTGCGACTGTTGGTGAGAGACCGAGTGAGTGATGGAGAGAGTGAGACACAAGTGTTGTGGTGGGATTGCAGTTATTCGGAGGTGGAGTGATAGACTGGTGTTTGATTGGGGGGGGGGGGGGGGGGAGACATGAATAAGGGTCAGTGCGAGATATTTGTTTACTGGGAGAGGGGAAATGGGTGTGAGTTCATGACAATTGGCACACTCAGTAAATATGACTTCATCAATAACGATCATGCAACATACTTTGACACAAGATCGCCTCTTGTATGAATACTAATACCAGTTGACGCAGAAGGGGTAAAGAAATATCTCAATAAACTGATTCTGAGGAGATGAGAATCCAATGTAGGTTCTGTATTGAATACAGTCATCAGTTATGAACAATTTCAATGGACTTGTCCCTGTCGGGCACTGCGGGGGATGGTTGTAAAAACTCCATGAAATCAGCAGAAGGAATCACTTGTGCGTTCTAAAGTTCTACCAGCCGCCCAGCTCTCAGAATGAATATGTGTAGGGAGTTAAAATGATGGGGTAATATGGTTGAGCACCTAGAAACGAATGATTTGAAGTGATGAATCATGCTACATGAAGTACAGAGTCAGTGATGTTAAGGTATGGCGGTGTTTTTCACAGTTAGGGTGTGGTCCCCTAATTGTACTTAATAAAACATTAAAGCATAAGGAGGTGCACACATTTTACAACACTGTGTACTGTGTAAAGTAGACAAACAGTTCGGAGATGATGATTGACTATGTCAGCATGACAGTGCACCCTGTCGTAAAGCAGCACCTGTGAGGCACAATCAAATGCCTGAAGTGGACTGGCCTGCCCAGACTCCTGACCTGAACCCAATGGAACACCTTCTGCGTAAGTCAGTACATGACTTCGCTCCAGACCAAAGTGTCCAATATCACTATCATTTCTAGTTTTGGCTCTTGTGGAAGAATGGTCTGACATTCCTCCACAGACATTCAGACACCTCATTTAAAGTGTCACCAGAAGAGTTCAAAGCTATTACAAAGGAGAGGAGTAGACACATCCCCTATTAAGTCCACTAATACTTTTGATGAGATAGTGTATTTGTGGTCTGTGGCAGGATGACATTTTTGTTGCATACTTATCTCGGGGCAGAAAATGACATGTTCCAGATAGTTCTTTCTCAGCTTCTGTGTCCATAGCAGAATGAAACTGGCACTGAGAATTTATGGTTTCAGTAAAACTGTCAAGATTGTCACTTCACTGGTTGCCTACTCTTCTCACTATGCGACATTGGAAATAAGCCTACTCAATGCAGTTATTTACACCTTACAAATTATTCCTATTGAGACAAATAACAATATAGGTTCACGAGAACACCAACTAGCGTCAATGCTCTATAAGTAAATATAAGGATAAATGTATGAAACTGTATTTACTAATATCATGGACAAAGTTAGACAATGTTTTTCACATTTAGATTACATGATGTCACGATGTTAAAATATAAGAAAATATCCACTGACATCTCTTCTGTTTCAATATAGTTAAGAGAAATAGCATTTTTCCCTTCACTGCAAGTGTATTATGACAAACAGCTCTTTTAGAAGTATTATTTACTAAACATTCAGGTAACCTAACATGGAGTAGAAGCATGTTGGGTTACGATGTTTGATGAATGAAATATAAGAAAATACATAGTAAAGGGCAGGATATTTTATGATTGGTATGTTTGGATTAAATGAGAGTACTGTATAAAGAATTATTGATGACTTATTCTGAATGATTATGAAACAAGAACAGGAAGCTGACAAAATTCCCGTAATAAGCAAAAACAATGTACTGGGGTGCCCAGTTATCACCTTTATTTAATGATTATGATCAGATGATATTTTCTGTTGCACACATGTCCAAACTGTGAACTGAACATGGAGACCAAATGAAAAGACTGATTTCAGTGGCTTACAGGACAGAGTGTTTAATGTCAGTTACATCAAATGACTGATAAGCACCTAAAGGACAGCATTATATTCTGTAAACCTTTTTTAAAAAATGTTATAGATATTTGAGAACATTACTTTGGCTAGAATGTCAATGAAAGAGAGCGATGGGCTAACATGTGGGAATTGCTATCTAATACATGCAACAAGCAGCTCTTTGGCAGCATTTTTTGTATATGCAAATGATGATAGTGATGGAGTAATGAAGAGTTGTTGGTAAGGAAACTGGAACCCACCCTTATTTTCCACTGTTGTCTGAAACAACATCAGTCATCAGTATTCGACATATAATGCAGTATACACTACACAAACGAAATGATTACAAACATCCACTATCATTCAATAGTAATACAAAAGATTACAGTGATGGTTGTTTTTGTAGTTGTCTTTTTATTTGCTGCTGCTGCCACTGTTGTTTTTGTCATCATAATTGACATAACAGCAAACAATTTAGCCCACCCAGGCAAAATGAGTGCTTACGACAACAGCATGTTCTGAAACTACTACACTACATGAGCTGCTGTACACTCATTGCACTGTTGTTCCTTAACTTTTACATTCATTTCCAAGAAGGAGAGAGTACTATAGCCAGTATAAGGTTGTACTTTGCATTGATTTTGTCATCTGTCCTATGTTCAAAGCAAAAGAAATAAGCCACAGACTTTTTTAAAGGAGCCAATTCAGGATTTGACAAAAATAAATTGGTAAATCCATAGAAAATTCAAATCTAAATAGTCATAGCAGCAGAGCAGCAGGAGCAGTAATAGAAGTAGTATGATTCTGTGTGTTAGTGAAGATGCCAACTGCAGGAACTATGGTGGTACAATATACCTTAATAAGCAGTATCAAGTTATTAGAAAACAGTTATTCTAAAATGTTTCAGAATGACTGGGTTCTTGTCCACTGGTGCATTTTTTCAAGAATGCAGCTTATGATTTAACCTCTTGCTACAAGATATAAGAAAAGAATGTCAATGAAAAGTAGTCAAAGCTCTATCACCACAATTGACATAGTATTTGGTGAACACAAGCTGCTTAAGTGGAATGAACACATTTCTGCATAATGATTTTTATGATCCCAAAGTGAGTGTGTATTCCTATCACTGGCTTATGCATTTGCAACAGGCAGTCTTCTTCCTCCTTGAAATGGACTCTAGTTGATCAATGAATTCTAATAAGGGATTCTCTTGAAATCAGTCGTTATACCTGGCAAAAACTGCTACAAAATCATGTTTGAAGAATGTGTGACGAGAATGTCCCATACAACTACAAGCACATTCATTATGCTCTTGTAATGCTCTAGCACGAGCCTCAACATCAGATTTGTATAAGGCTAAGAGTATGTAATCCCACCAATAAATACTTCACAGATTTAAATGAAGTAGGTGAAAACCTACATTTAATGTAGGAACTAGTATTATAACATGACTGTACGAATTTCATCTGAAAACAAGTTGTAGTAATGCAGCTGGATCTTTCTCAATAACTTTTGTTAAAACTCAGGTAACAGCTGGGGGTAAAGCTGATTCCTGCACGTGGTGCCTCTACATCAGTACCAGCTCTACAAATTCAGGTACTGAACTGAACATCAGCACTCTAGAAGCAATTCAGTGATCAACATTTTTTATAAAAAACAGCTCTTTTCAGAGCCAAAACTGACCATCATCTAAATCAATACTGACAGACTGTCACCAAACACGGAAGAATTACTAAGTCAGGAGTGTCATGACCAGAATTGTGATTTAATATGCATCATGAAACTAATAGTGATTTGGATCTTGTTGTTCCAAAATGAAAGTGATAAGCCTGGTGACTTGACATCACCATCGACAATATGGCAATGCCACCTTCATCTAGCTTCATATTCAGTTTCTCACCATGAGAATATCAGTGGAGGGTGATATAGAAATTCTCACAGTATAGGTGGGTAATTGTTCCATAACATCTGTTCATAAGCCCTCCCCCCATAGGCACTGAATTCAGATTTGTGGAACCAAGAAACTTCCAGCATCAATATATCAAGTTTGTGGTTGGCAACTTCAGTACCCATAATACTATATGGGGCTATTCAAATACTGACAAAAGTAGAGACACTGTAGCAGAATCAAAAGATCCATGTGACCTCAGCTGCTAAATGATAAACATCAAGCATCATTCAACAGTGCAAGATAGAGATGATGTCATTCTGATCTCATCTTTGTGAGTGAACAAATATCTGTTATTTATGAAATTAGTGGAAGAGGCAATTACCCACACACAACACCATCCTGTTGTATGCCAGATGTATTCTGCAATCCGACCACCAACAGCTCCTCTTTGAAAATGGTATAATTTTAAGAAAGCAGACTGGGAGAAGTTCACCTCTGCACTGAAAAACAGCATCCTTAGTACTGAACTAGTTCCAGAATCATAAGACAACTCTGCAAACATTTTGAAGCATTGTTTCCATGTCTCAATCCCATCAGGCTGCAAATCACAATACAAAATAGGATCTAACTTCAGAAACTCATGAACATGAAAACTACCTTGATAATGATGCTTTTAGTGAAGTGACCTTGTCAGTCAGAGAAGATCTATTAACAGTGATATCGAAGAAACAAGGATGATGCTTTGTGTAAATTGATGGGAGGAGATAAATCTGAGCACAAGCCACCACGAAGTTTTGAGTCGTCTCAAGCACCTGAGTTGACCAATCAGAAAAGAATATACAAATGTAACACCAGACTAGAGTGCCTGTCAACTTGTAAATAATGGTGAACTGGACCATCCCAAACCTAAGTCATATTACAAAATTGTACATGAAGAGGTAATGGAGACTAGTGAACTTTTACAGTATTTTCACATGGAAGAACCGAATGCAGCTATTAATATTTGTATGGCTGGCAAGGTAGCATGGCTAGATGACATCACAATGGAGTGGAGCACACACTTCGGTGATCAAGTGCAAAAGTGGATTTTGGCACTTTTCATTAACTGCATAAAAACCTGTAATATCCCCAAATATGAGTTAGTCCTAACTTAAAACCTGAAAAATCATCAG
This sequence comes from Schistocerca serialis cubense, assembly GCF_023864345.2. Taxonomy (NCBI): domain Eukaryota; kingdom Metazoa; phylum Arthropoda; class Insecta; order Orthoptera; family Acrididae; genus Schistocerca; species Schistocerca serialis. The sequence continues at coordinate 257,885,858 of NC_064640.1, forward strand.
CTAAGTCAGAAATTAACAATATCCTTATTGCGCTGTCTGCTCAAAATCTTCAAGTGAATTTTGCTGAATTGCTTGATGAATTTCATGGAGCCAGTTCTAAAACAACAATAATGTTTCAGACCATGAAAAAGCTATACGTCTCTGGTCCTCAGTCACTCACAATTTATTGACAATGATTTGTAGCTGACCCAAAATGTATCTGGTGTAACACAACACGTGTAAGTGCCTGGAATATTCTCTTGACCAATGTGTCAGTGAACAAATCAGAAGGTGACACACAAATATAACTGTTGCTGTTAAATAAGGCACAAAAATTAAAAACCAAACTACACTAAATGTATAGAACTCTTTGAAATCAATCATTCTGGTAATGCTGGAGACAAACAGAAAATTCTCAAAAGACAATGTACACAGGTCAACTGAAGGTACCACTACCAGATGACAGCTTTGTTCTTCAACATAATGATGATGTGACAACATAGTGTGCAAACAGAAAGAGAAAAGAGCGCTGACAATATTTCTTTCATATCTGTATTAGTTTTTGGAACAGAGATTGCAAAGAATGGTAAGTAGGCCTAAGGTCTAGGTTGGAAGGTGACATTTGGTTGCAAGTTTACAAAGCCATGAAATGTGAATACAAAATCTTAGATGTGGTGACATGATGATCTGTAGCATATTCCAAGGTTGAGGCTACTTTGAAATGTGAGTGTGTGATTGACTCAGTGGTGTGGTATCAAACACTCCAATTAAGCCACATGATCCACGAACACCACTTCCAAATAATCTACTTTTCAGGAGTTTTACAGTGCATTAAGAATCCATCCAGGATGAGTCAATGATGAAATTTGAATAGTCAAATACATCAGCCAGGGTAGCCAACAATTGAACTTTTCAGAAAATATTAATATAAAACAATAAAAAATATATTGCTATAAACAAAAACTACTAAGCTTGAGTGTGGCAGTATCTCCACCCTGTCTTCATTTACAAATTCAGGAGTGCTGTGATAGATCGATCTATATTCCTGATAAAGTAACGCTTACGGAAGAAAGTTTTAAGACAGTAAGCATCAGTGACCTGCTTTAAGTTCCAAAACGTTTACTGCAGAGTTAAAATAAAATTGTGTAACACAAATCATCTAAGACAATATCTCCTCCCTTATCTGTCACTACAATTTGAGGACATGACAATCACTTGTTCACTCACCCACATATGTTTCTGCTGGTAATTTAGCTACAAAATAATTGGGTGGAACTTTTGAGTTGCTTTGGGGGAAGAGACCAAACAGCGAGGTCATCGGTCTCATCGGATTAGGGAAGGATGGGGAAGGAAATCGGCCGTGCCCTTTGAAAGGAACCATCCCAGCATTTGCCTGGAGCGATTTAGGGAAATCACGGAAAACCTAAATCAGGATGGCCGGACGCGGGATTGAACCGTCGTCCTCCCAAATGCGGGTGGAATTTTTCTGGAGGGGTAAAATGAATAGGAGGAAGATGGTTGGAGAATACAAATACAAGTAGCCCCACATAGTATTGAAAATGTATCTAATACAACATAAGAATAACTCCTCTGGCCTTCTTACCAAGTATGAACAAGTGTAATAAGGAAGTACTGCTAAATAGAATGTGAAATAGGACAAGAAGAAGAGTATACAGGGTTTTCATACCCTATGTAAAATAGAGGGAGACAATTTTACTTGACTTTCTACAGTATTCTTTCAACCACTATGTGACACTCCCATTAAGAAAACAGAAACTACCAGTGGTTAACATACAATTTGGGAAACTTAATACATAAGAGTGAAAACCAAATACACTAAGGCAGAACGCACTTTCTGAACTCCTCCTGCTGAGTCAGGATTATATCTGAAATGTGACATATGCACGAGGCTCTTTTGCCAGCAGACCCCTTCTGGGAAGTTCAGCCACCTGATATGTCTTTTCATCTGATGCCACTTTGGTGACTTGGGTGCCAATGATGATTAAATAATGATCTCTCTCTCTCTCTCTCTCTCTCTCTCTCTCTCTCTCTCTCTCTCTCTCTCTCACACACACACACACACACACACACACACACACACACAGAGAGAGAGTTGGTTTGGAACTGAGCACAGGGCCCCATGAATAAGAGTCAGTAAAGCTAACGACAAGACCACAAGCTGCTGACTATTGTACCAGAATAATTCAGTGTCTATCAAATTAATTATCTGAAGCATTGACTTCGGTACAAACCATTTTCAACTCAATCGTAAACAAGATAAATCAGACAACTTACTGAAAGCAAACAGGTAGTCAAATGCTACTTTCACTCCATTGGAATTAAGAAAATAAAAGTTCATATTATGCCTCAGTGGTGCAAACTTTCATGCTGTAAGGTTTCAGAACAGAGAATTTACTACTCTTTCACATGAAATACTTACACAAACAAGTAAACAAAATGTATACTCATTTAAATCCAGTTCTGTGCATTAGGTGGGGGGGGGGGGGGAGGGGGCATGGAGAAAGAAAGAAAAGAGTCAAGGGGAAGTGCATTCACATCATCTGCATATACTGTTGTGGGAAAAATTACTGAAATTACGACAATAGTTCTTACGTTCAGTGTAACTCCAGGAAAACTTAGCAAAATAATGGAGGCTCTGCCAAGATCATTTTTCCCAAATTTCCAGCACAAAAATATTACACAATAAGAAAATTATGAATCATGAAATGGAGAGGTCACACTAAATGCTTAGGCTTTAGCAAGCCACCACAAGAAAAAATAAAATAGTATAAATACAGAAAGGGCACGTACTGCTACATTACTTAACCCTTAGACATAGTTCATCAAATGACAAAATTTACTGTTAGCTTTTCTTCTACAAAGATAACAGAAATTAGAACCACGCCCATTTCTGCTCAGCTTATACACAACAAATTAAACTACTGCAGAGACTTACGAAGAATTTGCCATAATTAGACAACTCAAAATCTTGCCCTGTGTTCCTAGAATAAGTAAAAGTTTGCTGTTCAAATGATCAACGTTGTTTAAGCAGACACGGTTAAAAACTATCGCGAAACATATTCAATAGGATACTGTAAAACTCGTCATGTTTACTGAATACATGCACAATCGAAGATATACACATTCTGCCAATGCATAGGGTGTGCGCCTCCATATGATAAAATTGAACAAATTTCTATCAACGGCAATATAAATATATCAAAAGTACTTTCACACACCTGTGGAAGTCTAAAAGGATCTGCTTCTGTTGTCTCCGGAGGTCCGACGTAAGGAAGAGTTTGTAAATATCTACGAAAAATATACCACTGAACACTAAGGGTGATGCATATGCCGGCCACTAACGATATGAACCCTACGAACAACAACAATAACCACATATTCCTGCAATTCTATTCTTTTGTAATCAAATCATCTCCCTCGTTTCTTTACTAGGATTGTAATCATCATCCAAATCTTCTTCTTTCCATGTCGTCGTCTGCTGTTGTCGGCACCGCACTGAATCAACTACAAGCCTTCGAAACAAATTATATGACGATGAGTGCTTATAGCGAACTCATAACTAGTATACAAAGAAGAAACATTACGCACAGGCTAATCATTAATTGCTAAACAAAACACGTTGTTTGACATTCTCACTACCACAATACACGGCGTTGACAATGCGTCGACCACGTTTTGTGTAACATCCTTGGAACCGAACTTCAAAGGTGTAGTGAGAACTACTCCAATGCTCACGAACCATAAAAAATAATTCAGCGCTCGAACAACTCCTACGAAGAGCACCTACAATATAATTCGTAATTGAATGTTTAATAGTTATGTCTTGTTAAAGCTTTGAACCAGGTACTTAGTTTATTGAGTTAAATACACAGCTATAGCATGACAGTTAATTGTAGGAGCGTCCATAGTCTGTAATTTCGCAGTTGAAAGCCAATTCACATGGTTTCGCGAAAACAAAGTTTCCACGGCTCGCGTCATCCACCCCTTGTTTATCACGTGACCACCAAGCTCATTCCCTCTAGATACACAACATCCTCCGTACCTTGTTTCGTCGTGCTTCCATTAGGTCGTGGTTGATATTAGTAGTTATTCTAAATCTTTGTTGTTCGTTCTTTGTTATTTTTTGTTGGTGTTATAAATTATTTCGTTTAGTTAGGCCACAGTTATCAACGTGATGATGCGAAAGTACTTCAAAAAATTACCTTTCTGTATCCAATGACTATAGCAGAAATAATACATACAATCAAGACACAAAATACAAAACATCCTGTGGTCCACATGGTATTCCAGACAAGGTCATCTCAAGCTAAATAAATTCTCTGCTACCTACCATTGTCATTTATTACAGGAATGTTCACAACAAGCATAACAATCAGTATTGAGACTAAGGCAATTTCACAAAAAGGATAATACTGAAGACGTGTGAAACTGCAGACCAGTCTCACCATTATCTAGCTTTCCTAATACCATTGGGGTAATAATGCTTGGAGGTTTATGTAACGTTTTGACTGAAACGCACTTGTTATTGCTCAAAATGGTAAATCTACTGACGTCTTGAAGCATATTCTGAATTCCGTGCTCAAGATGAGTTAAACTGTGGTCAGTTTCTATTATATGTAAAGCCTTTGATCTGCTCATCCATAAACTTCTGCTTACAAGGGAACCTCCCCATCGCACCCCCCTCAGATTTAGTTATAAGCTGGCACAGTGGATAGGCCTTGGCAAACTGAACACAGATCAATCCAGAAAACCGGAAGAAGTTGTATGGAACTATGAAAAAAAAAGCAAAATATACAAACTGAGTAGTCCATTTGCAACATAAGCAATACAAGGACAATGCTACAGCAAGAGTGCCTTGGTCCCGTGGTTAGCATGAACAGCTGCGGACCGAGAGGTCCTTGGTTCAAGTCTTCCCTCGAGTGAAAATTTTACTTTCTTTATTTTCGCAAAGTTATGATCTGTCCGTACGTTCATTGACGTCTCTGTTCACTGTAACACGTTTAGTGTCTGTGTTTTGCGACCGCACCGCAAAACCGTGCGATTAGTAGACGAAATGACGTGCCTCTCCAATGGGAACCAAAACATTTGATCGCAAGGTCATAGGTCAACCGATTCCTCCACAGGAAAACACGTCTGATATATTCTATACGACACTGGTGACGGCATGTGCGTCACATGACAGGAATATGTTGTCGACCCACCTAACTTGTACACTTGGCAAATGGGTAAAAAGATTCTTCTACCTTGCCCGATTTAGGTTTTCTTGTCGATGTGATAATCACTCCCAAAAAAATGATCGCATCGGACGGACGGACAGATAATAATTGTCTGAAAACAAAAAATTAAAAGTTTTCACCCAAGGGAAGACTTGAACCAAGGACCTTTCGTTCCGCAGCTGCTCACGCTAACCACGGGACCACGGCACTCCTGAGCGCACATTGTCCTCGATGTTACCTATCTTCTGATGGACTACTCAGTTTGTATATTTTGCTTATTTTTTTCATAGTTCCATACAACTTCTTCCTGTTTTCTCAATTGATCTGTGTTCAGTTTTTCAAGGCCTATCCACTGTGCCAACTTATAACTAAATCTGAGAGGGGTGCGATGGGGAGGTTCCCTTGTTAGAAAATGTTACAGACATGGTATCTGTGTAGTTGCCTATAACTTGTTTGAGTCATATCACTCAGACAGACTACTGATGACAGAAATGTGTTGAGGAGCATTACCGGGTTGGTTGCACCAATAATCACATCCATTTAGCAATAGTTCATTCATTAACCTTAACAATACAAGGATCACAAAGAACTGACTGAACAGCCAAAGCGCCACATGGCCTCCCCCCCTCCCTCCCGCAATACGGAGTACTCTTCAGGTGCCCAGGGGGTGGGGGGGGGAGGTGACTATGGCGTCGGCAGGGGTGGTCCGCGGGAGCCGGACCACGGTCAGCTCGACAGCGTCGTCGGGGAGCTGTGTGGGTAGATGTCGTGAAAGAAGTTCGGCCACCGAACCTGGAAGTCGTTGAAGGGAGCCGGGCGTCGTACTGGGCGTGCTGGTCGTGCGGCGACAGGTAGGCTGGCGGTTTGCGGGTGGAACAGAGCGACGACGACGATGTCTCCGGAGGGCGTGGCGAACACACGAAGCATGTCCAGGTCGACATCGGGCAGGAGGGGAACACATTTCACCAGGTGGCAGGGAATGGCGGAGGTTGTGTCATGAGCACAGGATGAAGAGAAACACACAACGGACAGTGTATAATCACGCAGTATTATTGACATGTCGTGGATTATGTCCAGGGGACAGGCACAAACACCTCGAGTGAGGGCACATTCAAGATGGGGGGCGTGAGAAACCTCGACAGGTTGAGGCAGGCGATGGTGGAGAGTTCAAAGGGATCGACGAAGGGGCCGGCGGCGAGGGCGTGATCGTAGGTAAGCTCGATGTGGGGAGCATGTGGTTACTCGACGGAGTGCGTGAGACCGGAGTAGAGGGCGAGGTCGGAGGAGAGCTCGTCGATTGGAGCTGGAAATCACTCAATCGAGTGTGTAGGTCCGACGTGGACGGAGTGGTCGGAGCATCCTGAGCCACGACAGTGAGTGGCGTGGTCGTGGCCTGAAGGGGGGTAGAAGAAGGCTCAACATGAGCAGGCTTAAGTCTGTTGAGAGAGACTGTAACAGCTGAATCTTTCATCTGGATGTCATAGGTGTTGGCTGAGCTCTGGAGAACTCAGCACGGGCCGGTGTATGGAGCACGGACTGTGTCATCTCGGAGCATGACGTACTCGCAATTGTCCAGAGATTCCGGGACGTGAACCTTAGTGTGGGAATGGCTGGCAGGTGGAGGGATATGGAGGTTGATGAAGTGGCATCTGACACGGTCCGCGAAGGAAGGTAAGTCAGACTGAGGGTGAGAAGCGGAAGGGCTCACAAGTCTGGCAGGGAGAACAATGTTCTGGCCGTATACGAACTCGGCTATTGTGCCTTTGAGGTCTTCCTTATAAATCGCACGAATGCCGAGTAGCACAAGGGGAAGGGCCTCCGTCCATAGACAGTCGTGGCATCAAAGAGCCGCCTTGAAAGTGCGCTGCCAGCGCTCGAATAGCCCGTACTTCGCGGATGATATGCTGTGGTATGGATGCGCCGGATGCCGCAAATGTTACAAATCCCGTTGAACAGGACCGACTCAAATTGTCTGCCCTGGTCAGTCGTGATGATAGCTGCATATCCGAAATGCAATACCCATGACTCGACGAAAGCTCGAGCAACAGTTTTTGCCATAATATTAGGGAGAGGGACAGCCTCGACCCAGTGAGTTGTTCGGTCGATGGACGAGAGAACATAACGAAAGCCATTAGAGGGGGAGAGAGGGCCGACAATGTCAATATGAATATGCTGGAAACGCCCAAGAGGGATCGAAAAGGCGCCGAGGGGGGGGGGGGGTGAAGTGTGCTTGTGTAAGTTGCAGCGTTGGTACGCAACGCAGGAGTGTGCCTCTTGCTGCCAGTCATTGTTGACACTTCTCCATACAAGTGCTCCACTATGAGGCGCGTGGACGCACGAACACCGGGGTGGGCTAAATTATGCAATGCGTTGAAGACAACTCGACGGAGCATGGTTGGGATGAGGGGGTGTAACGTGCCCATACTGTCGTCGCACCAGATCTCAAGAGAAATGCCAGGGAACGTGGTGCGGACGATGTGTAGTGAAGAAGTAGAGTCTGAAATCAGGTTTGGTGTTTCCTCTTTGGTGGGTTGGAGGTTAGGCAGTTCAGAGAGCTCTAACAGCGAATCGACAGCGTTGACTCGTGAAAGGAAATCAGCAACTATATTTTCAGCACCCTTTATGTGTCTGACATCAGTGGTGAACTGAGATATGAAGTCCATGTATCTGAAGCAGCGAGGAGGCGGGTCAGCTGGCAGGTTTGTAATGGCCGCAGCCAGAGTTTTGTGGTCCGTTAAAACATAGAAAGGGCGTCCCTCAACGTCAGTCTTAAAATGCTTGATCGCTTCGTAGGCCGCGAGCAACTGCCTGTCAAACGTGGAATATTTCCGTTGTGCATTGGTGAGCTTGCGCGAGAAGAACTGCAGAGGCGAAGTTTGGCCATCGATTGTCTGGCTAAGGACAGCACCGATGGCAGTATCGCTCATGTCTGTGGTGATGAAAAGCTGCACATTGGGATGAGGATGCGCGATGGTGCAGGCCTCGGCAAGAAAATTTTTGAGGGCAATGAAAGAGTCAGTCATAGCATGGGTACATGTAATGGGCCGAGATCCAGAGGTGTTGGTGCCTGCCAAGGCGTCTGTCAGTGGAGCCTGAATGTTCGCAGCCCGAGGTAGATGTCGGCGATAATAATTAACTGTCCCCAGAAAGCGTCAGAGCTCTTTGAATGACGAAGGTCTGGGTAGGTTTAGTATTGTTTGTACTTTCTCAGGGGGCGGTTAAATGCCATCAGCAGAGACCCGAAAACCAAGAAAAGTGACAGCAGGTTGATGTAGCTGCAATTTATCCTGGTTGGTCTCGATGACTGCTGCCGCGAGTGTGTTCATAACAGTTTGCACATGTCGAATGTTGTCCTCGACGGAGGAGCTGAACAGAAGAATGTCATCAAGATATGCAAAGCAGAATTTTAGGTAGAATAGCACTTCGTTGATGAAGCATTGCCAGGTCTAGGTTGCGTTTTTCAGACCGAAGAGCATGAATTGAAACTGAAATAACCCGATGGGGGTGGTGATTTCTGTCTTCTCGATGTTTTCAGGTGCCATGGGGATCTGGTAGTAGGCCTGTTTGCAATCAATGACAGAGAACGTGGTCGCACCTGCGAGAGAACTGGTAAAGTCGGCAATGTTGGGTATGTGGTAGGTGTCCATAATTGTTTGTGCGTTTAGTCGATGGTAGTCTCCGCACATGCGCCACGATCTGTCTTTCTTGGGTGTCATATGTATGAGTGTAGACCCACTACTGGCAGAAATCTGATTTTTAAGGTCAGAGAGGCGCTCAGGGCAAAGTGGACTCAGTTTACTGGATATCGGTGGACCTGGCGTGAGGCAAAGTTTGTGAACCATGCCGTTGGTGATGACAGAAATGTTGGCGGCGGCACGGGAGGCGGTTTGTTTACAATGTGTGGTGGGTGGGACAGGTGAGGCATGGTCGTGGAGTTCGGAGCCACTCAGCTGATCCGACGGGAGTCGAGGCGGCAAAGTGTCCCAGGAGTCAACACGACAAGATGGCCGCCAGCCCGAAGCAGTGGCACTGTGGTCGGGTGAGCTCGGTAGAGCTCGTGAGGCGTTAGTTAGCCCATTGTCCGAGGGTGCGGCCTGTGGCAGCACGGTCGCAGGCGAAACGCTTGGTATGAGTGCACTGTTTGTGTTGTCAGTGGCGGTCGCACGGCGGCGCGCAGGAGCCGAATTTGCATAGTTTGAGATGCTGTCTGCGAGGGGTGGGGTAGGAGCTGTCAGTTTGGGAGCACGTGACACTCATTGCGCATGTGCACTTGTGTCTGGCTGAGTGTCAAATGCTGCCATGTTAGGAGAGTGTGGCCCTGCGGAACTGTCAGTACATGTTATGGCAGTCTTGATAGCACAGTTGCAAGGGGTAGCGGGAGGTAAACACACGGAGGCTCGATTGCTGGGACTGCAAGCAGGTTCGGTGCACTTACTGACCTTCCTTTGTCCTTTCTGTAGTGTCTGAAATTCCTTCGCTGCATCGGAGAGCTGGAGCTGTGTTTTGTGGAGCTGGAGGGAGAGCTCGAAGTTTTCCTTGCGTAGGCGAGCGATGTGTTCAAGCTCGCCAAGGCACTTGTGCATGGTTTCTTGTAACATGGTCGACAGAGACGAGCATGTATGGATGAGATGAGCCCGGACTGATGTGTCACGGGGCGTTGCTCGACAGAGCGCAGGGGAAGTGAGCCTTGGACAGTTGATGAAACACGGTGTTTCATACTAGGTCCAGTGAACGTTTGTGGTGTCTCAAGAAGTCAATGCCTAGTATAGGTTCGTCAATTTCGCACACTACAAAAGTCCACTCGAGTTTGCAGTTTGCGGAGAGTGAGACGACGTGGGAACTTGAACCTGAGCATTGTAGTTTAGTTGAATTCATGGCTTGCAGTGAAGTATGATGAGGGCGGATGTTCGGCGGCGCTAAGGACGTAGGCAGCAGCGAAACATCGGCGCCTGTGTCCACTAGGAAAAGGTATCCCGACGAAATGTCTTTAATGTAAAGTCGTCCGCAATTATCCGGTCGTTCCTGGACAGAATGGAGTACTGGGGGGTGCCTGTCATGTTGTGTGCAGGAGGCAGCACCTGGACCTACCTGCGATTGGCGTTTGGGAAGTAGCAGGGTGGCCTGCAGTTCCGTGCCGCCTCACCAAACAGTGTGTGGAAGTAACAGTACAGGTATTGCGGCTGCATTTCCTGCGGAAAGTTCGTTGCCAGAGGTGGTGGCTGAGGTTGCAGGAGGGGGCGTGACTGTGGGCAGAGCTGGTGACGTCCCAGTTGCTTGTTTACTGCTTACTGGAGTGAGCGGAACGGTCGGCACAGTACAGCCCCGGCCGCGTCCGGCCACAGGGTGATGAGCCTAAACCTGAGACTTGTCAGGTAGGCAGTGGCTGGCGAAATAGAGCAGTGATGCATTGTGTAGCTTGTCAGCAGTGGTCATTCTTTGCTCGACAGGTTCAGGAGACCTTTGAGCCAGAGCAAAGTGGATGTGAGGAGATAGTTTATCCGACCAGATGGCGAGGAGAGCTGTGTCAGAGAATAGATCGGCGCTGGCCAGGGCACGTAGCCGTCTCCAGAGCTTGGAAGGTTTGTCGTTGCCTAGTTGCTCGACGTGGAGCACTTGCCGTATTGCTGCCTCAGTTGAGCGTGCAAGCCGAGTAGAACTGTCTTTTTGGCTAAAGTGTACCTGGTAGATGAGTCTGGGGCGTCGACCAGGTCAGCAATCAAGTCCTCCTGGTCGTGCAGGTGGGTGATGAGGCACAGAAACCTGGTTGACTCGTCGAGTTCGTAATGGTCGAACACTTCGTCCACAATTTTGAACCAGGTTGTTGCTCTGTCGGGATTAAATGGCGGCAGCGTCGGTAAGCGATGTAGAATATTCGGAAGAACAGGTTGAGTTGAGTTCGTCGGGGCCCTGCCTGAATCGAGCGGTTGTTGCTGTAGTACTCCAGGAGAGTGTGCCTCCAGGGGATATGGCAACGACGGCTGTTTGGGTGTCAGCGTGAAGGTGACACGTTGTGGTTGAGCGCGATCCGTCGCGACATAGAAGGCCGACGCGGGTAAGACATCGTAATGCGTTGATTGCGGTAGTGGAAGCTCAACACGTTACGGGTGTGTTCGGATTGACGCGTCGCAGAAGACCGATGCGGATGAAGCACCGAGATGTGTCGAGAACAGTAGCGGAAGCTCGACTGGAGCCGGCGCAGGGGCGACAGGTGAGAAAAAGTTCAAAGTTTGAGAACGCGTGTTAGTCCACGGAAAGCAAGACGTATGATCAGCGCCGGGGCCAACTGTGTTGCAGGGAGGTTGCGGAGGTGCGGGCTGTCCAGAAGAACAGTGTGGGAAATGATGTCGAACGTGGGACGGAATGTGTGAATGTTCACTGTTCATAGTCACTTCACTCAAAACAGTGTACGGATAAGGTGAATGTCTTGGCACAGAACACTGAGGCGTAGCAGTGGGACGGAGGTGGAGGTCAGGTACAGATAACAAGTTATTGTTCATGTTGCAGGTGGAGGTATCGAAGCAGGAAGGTATGTGCTGATGCTGAACCAAGGCAGGAGCAGGCGTGGTCGGATGCTGAGGAGGTAGACCTGTGAACAAAGCAGTTCTGGCCACGTGGTAGGTATCCGTGTGGTACTGCAAGGATTGCGGCGCGGCAAATCGTTGTCCTGGCGGTAGTAGGTTGTCCGACGAAACATTTGCAGAAATCGGCATTGATCCCGCACTGCACAGAGATCCGTGAGAGATAACTGCACAGTCGATGAGGGAGGGCACAAGTGGTGGGAACAAAGCCGTTTGATAACCAGAGTCAAGTGCACTCCTATCCTCACTTATTGTTGCAGGCTCGAAAACGTCCAGAAAAATTCGGCGGGAGCATCGTGTGAGAGGCATTGTATTGCAGTCCTAGCGGGTGTACATCGCCCGCAACATGATGCCTGTCGATCACGAAATCCGGCGTTACGTGCTGGGCCGAAGTCATTGTTCGAATGCTGTGTCGATGTAATACACGCGAAAATAACAGACGCGGAGGTCGCGGACACAGTAAAACGGCGAAAACGGAAGACGTTACAACACAGGGTCACCAGTGAGGAGGATTACCGGGTTGGTTGCACCAATAATCACATCCATTTAGCAATAGTTCATTTATTAACCTTAACACATACAAGGATCACAAAGAACTGACTCAACATGGCGGAACAGCCAAAGATAAAGCTTAGAGTCCAAAGATGAATGCATATCGAAGTTGGTGTCGATTTCATCAGCACCACAGTGTTATTAATATAAAAATTACTTTTCAGAACATGGGAATATTGGTTGTTGAGTACCTCATGATTTTTTATAACTCTTTTACCATGCCACCTGCCTACAACAGATTCAGTGTTATTCACTAACCTCTTAACTAAGGGACACAATGAAGCTAATTTATATTGTATTTTATTGATCCAAGTAATCATAATATTCCACAATTTCCACATCTGATACTGGGCATGTCAGAGTACAATTACAACTAATTTTTACAATATTATTGTACAATTTTAATTGTTTAGTGAAAGTTTGTTGTTCAATATTACAAGACAGTAATAGGCATTACATTGTACTTTCATTTGTACACACTTGAAGGAAACATGTAGGTACTATAATCAGCCCACATGACCAATTATTAAGAAATTAGTTAACATTTGTATCATTTTTCAAAAAAATCATTTACTGTGTAAAAGTTTCGTTATAAAAGATTTTTTTAAATTTATCTATGAAAACACTTGGGATTTCTCTTTTTTTTAAAATTTCAGCTGGCTATAGTACATCCATATCCTAACATGTAGAACACTTTTTAGGTACCGGTAACCAGTTGTTCTGGACTGAAACATATGTAGATCAGACTGCTGCCTTGTATTGTAGTTATGAATGTGTTCATTTAATATTAATGGTCCGTCTTTGCTGCTAGATAGGTTTTAACCAATGATATAATACTATAAATGTAAACAGAGGGCAGTGTCATAATGCCAAGCTTCTTGAAATGTTGCCTGCATGATTCATTATATCTCAGATTGTATATTGTACATATACGTTTTTTTTAATTTTAAAGAAATTTACAGTAGGTCTCTGAGACAACAAAATTAGCAGAAAGTTGATTTAGAGGGACTTAAATCGAAATAAATGAGAAGAAAATTGTAAAAATTAGCTTTAGATACATAAGAACAAAATCCAGAAGTAATGTAATTCTTGAATTAGGTGGCTTTAGCTTTGAATAAAAATCTTGTACAAAGTTTCAAGTGATTTGTTTACATGAACTTTTAAGATGGTAAGAACATGTTAAACTTTTGAACAAAAAGTTGAGTAAATACTGGTATGTCTTAAGGATGCTTAGGAATTACTGGAAAACTGAAACATTACTACACTACTGGCCATTAAAATTGCTTCACCAAGAAGAAATGCAGATGATAAACCGGTATTCATTGGACAAATATATTATACTAGCACTGACATGTGATTATATTTTCACACAGTTTGGGTGCATAGATCCTGAGAAATCAGTACCGAAAACAACCACCTCTACCCGTAATAACGGCCTTGATACGCCTGGGCATTGTCAAGCAGAGATTGGATGGCGTGTACAGGTACAGCTGCCAATGCAGCTTCAACACGATACCACAGTTCATCAAGAGCAGTGACTGGTGTATTGTGACGAGCCAGTTGCTCGGCCACCATTGACCAGACGTTTTCAATTGGTGAGAGATCCGAAGAATGTGCTGGCCAGGGCAGCAGTCGAACATTTTCTGTATCCAGAAAGGCCCGTACAGGACCTGCAACACGCGGTCGTGCATTATCCTGCTGAAATGTAGGGTTTCGCAGGAATCGAATGAAGGATAGAGCCACAGGTCGTAGCACATTTGAAATGTAACGTCCACTGTTCAGACAGCCGTAAATGCGAACAAGAGGTGACCGAGACGTGTAACCAATGGTACCCCATACCATCACGCCGGGTGATACACCACTATGGCGATGACGAATACACGCTTCCAATGGGCGTTCATCGCGATGTCGCCAAACACGGATGCAACCATCATGATGCTTTAAACACAACCTGAATTTATCCGAAAAAATGACGTTTTGCCCTTCGTGCACTTAGGTTCGTCGTTGAGTACACCATCGCATGCTTTCCTGTCTGTGATGCAGCGTCAAGGGTAACCGCAGCCATGGTCTCCGAGCTGATAGTCCATGCTGCTGCAAACGTCATCAAACTGTTCGTGCAGATGGTTGTTGTCTTTCAAACGTCCCCATCTGTTGACTCAGGGATCGAGACGTGGCTGCACGATCCGTTACAGCCATGCGGGTAAGATGCCTGTCATCTCGACTGCTAGTTATACGAGGGCATTGGGATCCAGCACGGGCTTCCGTATTACCCTCCTGAACCCACCGATTGCATATTCTGCTAACAGTCATTAGATCTGGACCAACGCCAGTAGCAATGTCGGGATAGGATAAACCGCAATAGCGAGAGGCTACAATCGGACCTTTATCAAAGTCGGAAACGTGATGGTACGCATTTTTCCTCTTTACACGAGGCATCACAACAACGTTTCACGAGGCAACGCCGGTGAACCGCTTCTGTAGCACGTCATCTTCGTGGTGTAGCAATTTTAATGGCCAGTAGTGTATATGGTGACTATACAAATGTGAAGAGTCTCTTACAATGTGGGCTGATGTTCTGGGGAAACAGAAGTTTTGGAAAACAATCATTTAATATTTAAGAAGCTACCAATAAGAAGAATGACAAGTGTTATTAATAAAGAATTAAAACATGCAGGAATACATTTCATATTTTGACTTTTCCAGAATTACAATACGTAAATATACGTATGGCAGTAAACACTGGGAAGGGACAAGTTGGCTGCTTTGAGAAATTGTACAATAAAGTTTCAAAAAATGTCAGAATTAAGATATTTCAAGTGTGTCCAATGCGATTTTTTCGTTTTGGTAAGACACTGTTTTCGCATATGTCTACGGCAATGGCATATTCATAAAATGGTAAATTCTACCCAAAATTTTATTCACTTGCAAAATGAATGTAAGAAGATGGGTTAGCAGTGTTTACTCTCAGGCCGAGTTATCAAGACATTGCTGCAAAATCTCTCAAAAAGACAAATTTAAAAGTTTTGTCTTTCAGTTTTTGATACTAAGACAAGCAACAACGATTTCTGCAGTGATCAAGTGTAACAACGTTTTAAAAAATGAAATGTCGTGTGGCGAGGGTCTCCCGTAGGGTATACTGGTTGCCTGGTGCAAGTATCTTTAGTTGACACCACTTCGGCGGCTTGCAAGTCGATGAGGATGATATGACGGTGAAGACAACACAACACCCAGTCCCAGAGCGGAGAAAATCTCTGACACAGCCGGGAATCGAACCCGGTTCCCGCGCATGGCATTCTGCCGCCCTGATCACTCAGCTATGGGGGCGGACGTAACAACCTCAAAAAGTAACTAATGATTCAGTACGGCATAAAATTAATTTTATTGCCACATTCATGACTTTTATTATTTCAGAACTTGACAATACATTCAAATAAACTTTACTAACACTTTAATAAAATTAAACTGAATTAATCTTTTATCAGACTTAAGTAAACAAATCATCAGAAATCCCAGTAAAGGAAATGCAACACGTTTTAAATTAATGTCATACAATGCTAATTATGAAGCACAGCACTTTCCTGGTTCATACTTTGTAAGCAGCCTTATCATTTTATAAGTAACTCAATTTATGTCCGACCATATTTCTTAAAAACTAACAAACCTAGTTAGTCACGTCCTTCTCCTCTTCTTTCCCTTGGCGATGTGATGAATTTCCTTCTGCTTAGATACGCAGCAGGGATCCATCTTAAACAAGAAGGAATGTATTTCAATTTGTGTCCTTTAATAGGACAAGGTCCATTGCATTCTGTTTTAAGATTGTTTGGTAATGGTTTACCGCTTGAAGGCTTTCGACCTTTTGGTAGAGAAATCTATTGTAGTCAGCCATTATGTGTACTGTATTGTACTGCACATTACTCAAAGTAAAAAACTGTCACTTTTGCGACCCTGTAATTGTTTCTCATTGGGAGGCATAAGTTTGGAACTTGACTCAAAGGTGCCTACAATCTTCCTCTGTGATGGTGCACAAGCATGGCAAGGTGTCGAAACACGCGAAAAAAAGAAAAGGCCGCAACTCAGAAGTGCATGTGAGCTGTATGATGGGTTATTGATGTCACATTAGCACTAAATTTTTCCACAATAGTGCTGAACGTCATCGTGGGCGTGGTACACGATTGTAAGGTCGTCACACCCCTTCTTACCCACATGTCACCCCTTCTTTTGACGCCTCTGCTCTGGAGCTAAGAACCGCGATGTCCAGTGTTGGAATCACGTGGTTTTCTTATGATTTGCCAATGAAAACATTTCAGAAACACCGCCGCTCAGAACCGACACGAAAAGCAGTCAGGAGATGGTGTAAAGGGCGTCAATGAAACTATCCCTTCACTTGGGGCCCAGACAATTTGTGGTCGAAAACGACAGTTTTCTGCGAAGCGAGCAACAGTGCGACGTTATTGACAACGTTCGATACTGCTAACACCAGTCAGACAATGGAACCCTACTCTAAGAACATCGTGGAAATGCAACTACAATGAACGTGATCTGACCACTTAGGTGTGTAGTGTGACCACAATTTTTTGCTTTGGTATACAGGGTGAAACCACTAGGTACGATTCAAAAGCATTCTACGAAATTTGACTTTATTTGTAGCCCAAAGGGTGTTCATGCTTTTTCAACCAACCTGTATCACTCTCCCCCGTGTCATGATCATGAAGTGATGCAAAATTGATATGTGCATTAATAAAACGCGAAATGGTCATTCTGTGATTCCTCTGTTTGGTAACACCCTCAGTGTCAAACATACACCATTGTTGAGCACATTAGAAATGTATTTGTCAGAGACTTCGACAACCAAACAGCTGAGTGGTGCCTCGTGGTTGCTCTAGTGCCTGAGGGCAGGCAACCCCAACAATCTCAAGGAGTGTCAAACGGGTTAGCTACCTCAGATACTAGAGCAGACATGAGGCACCACTTGGCTGAATGGTCTTCACAAATAACGTAATAGTATAAATGAAAACAGATGATGACATCACAGTGCCAAATCTCTTCAAATGATGCCTGCATAATACATTATATCTCACAGTGCATGTTATATGTATTATCTTTTTTTGCACTTTGAAGATATCTCTGCTGGGGGGTCAGTTCTCCCAAAATATAATTCCATACTGTAATATGGAGTGAAAGTAAGAATAATATACTTGTATAAGAATAAATTTGATGTCTGATTTGCTGAGTACCCTTATAATAAAACACATAGATTATTTGAGATATAATTGACATAAGTGTTTCATTTAAGATTTTCTTAAAACCATATGCCAAGAAACTCAACAGAGCGCACATTGGACAGCCCATGGTTGTCTAGGAGCATGCCAGGAATTTATCGTTTTGAGATGAAAGGCTGAAACTAATGTGAGGTTTTTTTTGCATTTATAATGATATTGTTCTAATTTAACCTTTCGCTCAGTGATGAGATAAGTCGTTTAATCTTTTGATCATCGTCACTTTTCTCTGAACTTGTTATGAGAGTATGTGTGTCTTCAGCAAATAGTGTAGCATGCCCTTAAGTAAACTTCGTGTTTACGTTATCAATATGTAGCAGAAACAGTATGGGCCCCAGGACTGAACATTGTGATACACCATATCTAACAGGCATTATCTCAGAGGAGTGCCCTGATGAACATTAGTGTTCTTTTTTTCAGATTAAATTTCAACATTTTGTTCACTGTTTGATAGATATGGTTCTAACCATTGGTTTGCAGTTCCTCTTACACCTTTTTTTAACTAACTTTCTAAGGAGTATGCTCAATAACATCAAAAGCTTTACAAAGATCTAAAAAATTCCAGTATTACTTTATTATCGAATTATTTGAAGGTTGTGTGGACATATTTATACACTCGTGTGGATGTTGCTTCTGCTTTTCTAAATCCATACCAGTGCTTCAATGTTAAAGATAATGTATTAACAAAAAGTTCCTCTCTGCTATAAAACAATTTCCCAAATCTTTTTGAAAATGTGTTCAATTGTGCTAATGGCCTGTACTACACAATTTTCAGGTCCCTTTTTGTAGAGTGGAGAAACTTCATCAACATTTAGGATGTCAGGGAAAACTCCATTACTAAAGGATGGATTAATTATATGAATTGGTGGTTCTACAATGTGCTCCCTAGATTTCTTTATAGTTAAATCTGGTATGCTATCACTGGCACCGGAGTATTTAGTTTTTAGTTTTTTTATAAGTGTAAAAGCTTATGTGTTTGAGGATTTCTGGTGAAACATTGATGGTTTTGTGGCTTCCACATATGTTGCATGTTCAGTGTCAGCTTTGACTGACATTAATAAATGGCTTAAAGCTAATTCACTGTCATTAAATTTTGAAAAGACTCACTATATGCAGTTCAGAACCTGTAAGAGATTTTCTTCCAGCATCTATATAACATATAAAGACATGCAGATCGAAGAGGTTGACAGTTTTAAACTTCTGGGATTACAACTTGATCACAAAATTCAATTGGGAATGGTATACCACAGAGCTGCTGAAGCGCCTAAACAAGTGTGTATTTGCAGTGACAATGCTGTCAGATGTAGGAGACATAAGTATAAAAAACCTTTACACTTTGCTTACTTTCATTCTATTATGTCATACGGGACCAAATTCTGGGGTAACTCATTAAAGAGAGCAAAAGTTTTTAGAGTGCAAAAGCATATAATAAGAATCAGCTGTGGTGTAAATTCAAGAACATCATGTAGAAACCTGTTCAAGGAACTTAGCATTCTAACTACTGTTTCTCAGTATATTTATTCCTTAATGAATTTTGTTGCAAGCAATATACCTCTATTTCCAACCAATAGCTCAATACATAGTATCAATACTAGGAATAAGAACAGTCTACATAGAGACCGAAAAGCATTTACCTTGGTCCAAAAAGGGGTCCAGTATTCAGGATCACACATTTTCAATAAATTGCTAGCAACCATTAAAAACATGGTTTCAGATGAAGCACAGTTTAAAGATAGTTTGAAAGACTTTTTGATAGGCAATTCCCTTTGCTCTACAGATGAACATCTTTACAGGGACTGTTAGAGCAGCTTACGTAAAAATGTGTGTTAGATTTAATTTTTGACAGTAATTGGTCACAACAGTCAAGATTAGATGTTTTGTGCATGATAGATTTTTTAAATGTGCATAACAATGTTTCATTCTAACTGTGCATTAATTCTTTAAAAATTAGCAATTCCAGTTTACTGTAATGAATTCACCTGTTC
Source organism: Schistocerca serialis cubense (assembly GCF_023864345.2). NCBI lineage: Eukaryota > Metazoa > Arthropoda > Insecta > Orthoptera > Acrididae > Schistocerca > Schistocerca serialis. The sequence goes on from NC_064640.1 coordinate 257,905,465, forward strand.
TAACAACCTTCTGACAAATGATAAGAGTAGCAAGTAGTGTATCCAAATGTTTTAGGTTATTATGTCATTCTTTCTGACATGTTCCACACCCACGATAATCATCTCATTTTTGGGTCTGTGGAACGAAAATTGAATCTAATCTAATCTAATGTAGGGCAGGTTTTTTTTATCAGTTTTCCACCTATTTCACTGAAATCGTTATTAAAAGTAGTTACTATTTTTTTCTTATACTGGTTTCAACTCATCATTTAGATTTAGTTTTATAGTTTTGTTTATAGCATGCTGCTTGTTGTTACTTTCATTTTTCGCACCTTTCCAAATTTCTTTTATTATTAGATTCTTTTATTAATTTACTACAAAATATTAATAACTGAATAGACTGTAGTATTCCTGCAGAGAGTACTAGTTGCACGCACTTTCTTGTATTAAACTTACCTTCATTAACCACCCCCTTAGGTTCATAAATCAGCTGTTTCAGTGCAGAGAAGTTATAGAAAAAGCCATGAGTTAATCGAGTTACCTTGATTGTCTTCTTTCTTTGGAATGTTTTAATAACTTCTTTCTAATGATCAGATCCATAAGCCATCTGATGATATGTCCTTAAGGGGAGCCGGAGGTGCCTATGCTGCCCATGTTAAAATCACTATGTTTGAGGAACATTTGAGAATAAACTACCAAATAGAAAAATTTGAATTTTTTTTACATATAGAGTGGTTTAGTATTGCAGTAATGACAGAGGGATTTTGGAGTATCTTTTCTAGTTTCCTTCCCATTATTTTTTTTTTATTAATGACCCAAATGTTTTTACAAATAATTGCTTTATAATTAAACTGAAATGAAACTACTGAACATATTGCCAAATGGCTGTGTTACAATGTATGTTTGACCACTAGGAGTGCTGTATAAAAATTTCATCTCTCTAGCTTGAGTGGATTTTGAGAAAATGTTCCTTATACTCGAAAAATTCTAATTTAAGGGAAATGGCTATCAAAGTTTCTCAATACATTCCTGCACTATAGGATGGATTATCAGGGTCTTCTTCTTCATCCTTCAAAAGCTTCCTCTTCTGTCTTCTTTTCTGGTCTGTTGTTCCATCAACTTCATATGCCTTCTTCTTCTTTCTGCTCCTCTTATCCTTTCTCTGTGAATATTTCTTAGTACTCATACAGTGTTCACCCCAGCTGTAAATCCTAATGCCTTCAGAACTTCACACTTCACACTGTTCCCTTGGTTGTTGGTTGCTATTGCATCATAAATGCCAAAGTGCAGTGTTTTTATGCTTACAAACACCCTTTTAGGAATCACTTTCCAAATCAAATTCTTTACGCTCTCATTAGGATTCTGCGTCTTTCCGTGTAGACATTTGTGTAACAATTCTGGCTGTGCTAAGTCATGAAAAATTGGTTTTATTGCATTTATCACAGCTGCTGGCAAACCATGTTTGTGATCATAGTACTTTTTTGCATTATATTTGCACCAGGAATCTTTTGGGCACAGGCTGTGTTGAGGGTATTCATTGGAAGAGGCAGTATGAAGGAACAATGCCCACACTGCTTTTCGCATGTCACTAACATTACTAGTATTTTGCCTTATAGCATACCCATAGTATCTCTGTAGATGTTCAATCAACTGATCAGCAAGCCAGCCTCTCCCTCCTATTGTCTTTCCATCACTGAGCTTACTTGAACCCAAAGTTTGTTTGAGCCTTTGAAGCCGTGGACCCATACGCTTTTGCACATGCCCAATGCATTCCAACTTTTCAACTACAAATTCATTTCCATATGGTTTCAGTTCCTCTATAGTCTTGAAACCTTTGGAGTTACCATCCCCAAGGTAGTATTTGTACCTAACGTTGTATCTGGGAACTGAACGTTCAAAAATTTGTTTCACTCCATTCACTTCCATTGCTCCACTTGACCCACTAAAATTTGCCTCACGGGTTCCACTGTGGCCTCCTTTGATTTTATTTTTGCACCTACAATGTTTTGATAATATTGCAACATCTATCAATTTTGCACTATAACCACAAGTAGCAGTTACAATCCCATTCATGGATTTATGACCCCTCTTTTGCCAGGAACCATCTAATGCCACTACCAAATCCCTAGAACCACTGTTCATTTCTACAGATTCCTCCACTGCTTCCTTCATGGTTTTCAAAGCCACATCTTCAACGGAGGATCCTACCAGTTCACAGTAGTACCCAAATTTGCTTGGAGGCAATGGCAAGTTCATAATACCACAAAACAGTTTACCAGCAGCAGACCCTTTTCCAATTGATCGAAGAACATACACAAGTCGAACATTCACATCAAACACTCTAGATCGTCCATTTTCACCAAAGTGAAAGGCATGTGAATTGTAGAAAGTCACTTGATACTTGCAACATGCACAGATTATCTTCATCTCACAAGCTAAACCAAAGTGCTTAGTTATCTCTAGTCCCACTCCTACACTTGAACACATTTTGCACAGAACACTTTCTTTCGGCACAGAAGATAATAATCCAATATTCAGTACTTCGTTAATATCATCACTGTCACTAACATATTCACGAAATCTGTCACTTCCACCAGTCAGCTTCTTGCTAGAAGATGTCACAGGGCTACGGCCGGCCATGTGTTGTTTAGCAGAAGAACGCACTGTTTCAGTAATTGTAGTAGCGCAACTTGGTATTAGTGTTAGTTTTCTTTTCCCTACATTCTTCCTCTTCTTATATACACGGTTACTAAAACGTGGCATCGTAACCAGAACAACGCTTTACACAAGAAGTATAATACTACCAACAACAGGCGCAACACTGAACTAATTCGAAACGGTAAACAGCAAAGAGACGATGTTCCGCGCTCTTAGCGCTTCATTTGTCACAGAAAACAATGTAGCCAACCCTTGCACTCTCGCTGTATGCGTAACATAAGGCGCTGTATGCGTAACAGGCCGAGAAAATCCCAAGCGGTTCGCCAGGAAGTCACGAGAGGGTGTTAGATGCATTCAGCGGCCGCCCATTTCCTCTGCAGGCGTGGGGGAAAATGGTAATAACTCCACTTCTAGGGCGAGTAGAACAATAATTGAAAGTTTATATTACAGAGGAATGTTCCAATTAATTTTCGGTATAAAAAAAATCGTAATTTTTTGGATTTGACCACCTCCGGCTCCCCTTAAATTGATCTCTGAATAGCATGCCTTGTCAATCCTATAAAAAGTTGTGCTTAATGTGTTTAAGACGACCAGTTCTTGTTTTTTTCGGCTACTAATGTCTCAAACTGCCATCAGTTTTTTAGCTTTGATGTCATTCTTTTCATAATACATGTTTAAGCAGCTTGCTACTTCATATGATCCTCTTTTAGCTACTTATTCTTCCTAGACGAAAAAATATCCTCGATCACATACACATGAATGGAATCTAAAATTGTAGCAGTATATTTTACACTTGTACAACGTTAGCCCTGTGATGGATATAGGTGCAGGTTGTGTTTTTTGCAAATCATATTTTCTTACATGAACATATCAGTCTTGTTTTGCTATTGTTTCTTGCAGACTGTCCATCTTCTCCTTTTCGATGGTGCACCTCTTGCACTATTCGCAACAAATGTACTTCAGTTTAATTTTTACAGTTTTCAGCATGTTTGATTGCACCATCAACTGGCAGGTGTCTATTTTAGGATTCTTGAAACTTAGGTTTTACTCCCCTGTAAATATCCATCCAACTTGTATGCAGAAATAGCTGTTTTGTTTGTCAACAAACGTTTTTCAATATACACTAAAGAGCCAGAGAAACTAGTACACCTGCCAAATATTGTGTGGGGCCCCGGAGAGCATGCAGAAGTGAGACAACACGACGTGGCATGGACTCGACTAGTGTCTGAAGTAATGTTGTAGGGAACTGACACCATGAATCCTGCACGGCTGTCCATAAATCCGCAAGAGTAAGAGATGGTGGATATATCTTCTGAACAGCACGTTGCAAGGCATCCCAGATATGCCCAATAATGTTCTCGTCTGGGGCGTTTGGTGGCCAGCGGAAGTGTTTAAGCTGAGAAGAGTATTTCTGGAGCCACTCTGTAGCAATTCTGGACGTGTGGGGTGTCGCATTTTCCTGCTGGAATTGCCCAAGTCCGTCGGAATGTACAATATACATGAATGGATGCAGGTGATCAGACAGGATGCTTACGTATGTGTCACCTTTCAGAATCGTATCTAGACGAATCAGGGGTCCCACATCACTCCAACTGCACACGCCCAACTCCATGACAGAACCTCCAACAGCTTGAACAGTCCCCTGCTGACATGCAGGGTCCATGGGTTCATGAGGCTGTCTCTACAACCTTACACCTCCATCTGCTCGATGCATTTTGAAACAAGACTCGTCGGACCAGGGAATATGTTCCAGTCAGCAACAGTCGAATGTCAGTGTTGACGGGCCCATGTGAGGCATAGAGCTTTGTGCTGTGTAGTCATCATGCGTACACGAGTGGGCCTTCAGCTCCGAAATCCCATATCGACGATGTTTCGTTGAATGGTTCACAAGCTGATGCTTGTTGATGGCCCAGCACTGAAATCAGCAGCAATTTGCAGAAAGGTTGTACTTCTGTCACATTCAACGATTCTCTTCAGTCATCTCTAGTCCCATTCTAGCAGGATCTCTTTCTGGCCACAGTGATGTTGAAGATTTGATGTTATACCAGATTCCTGATATTCACGGTACACTTGTGAAATTGTCATACGGGAAAATGCCCACTTCATCGCTACCTTGGAGACGTTGTGTCCCATCGCTCGTGTGCCGACTATAACTCCACATTCAAACAAACTTAAATCTTGACAACCTGCCATTGTAGCAGCAGTAACCGACGATTGTACTGTGAATATCAGGAACCCGGTAAAACATCAAACCTCCGACATCGCTGCAGCCGAAAAAATATCCTGCAAGGACGTGACCAACGATGACAGAAATGCAACCTTTCTGCAAATTGCTGCAGATTTCAATGTTGGGCCATCAGCAAGGGTAAGCATGTGAACCATTCAACGAAACATCATCGATATGGGCTTTCAGAACCGGAGGCCCACTCGTGTACCCTTGATGACTCCATAACACAAAGCTTTATGCCTCGCCTGGGCCCACCAACACCGACATTGGACTGTTGGTTCAAAAGTTCAAATGTGTGTGAAATCTTATGGGACTTAAGTGCTAAAGTCATCAGTCCCTAAGCTTACCCACTACTTAACCCAAATTATCCTAAGGACAAACACACACACACCCATGCCCGAGGGAGGACTCGAACCTCCGCCCGGGACCAGCTCCACAGTCCATGACGGCAGTGCCTTACATCGCTCAGCTAATCCCTCGCGGCAGACTGTTGGTGACTGAAAACATGTTGCCTGGTCAGACGAGTCTCGTTTCAAATTGTATTAGGCAGATGGATGTGTAGGGGTATGGAGGCAACGTCATGAATCCGTGGACCCTGCATGTCAGGAGGGGACTTTTCAAACTGGTGGGGGCTCTGTAGTGGTGTGGGGAGTGTGCAGTTGGAGTGATATGGGGCCCCTGATACATCTAGATACGATGATATGGGACCCTTGATATGTCTAGATACGACTCTGACAGTTGACACATATGTAAGCATCCCATCTGATCACCCGCATCCACTCATGACCATTGTACATTTCGACGAACATAGGAAATTCCAGCAGGACAATGCGACACCCCATACGTCCAGAGCTGCTGCGGAGTGGCTCTTGGAACACTCTTCTGAGTTTAAACACTTCCGCTGGCCATCAAACTCCGCAGACATGAACATTATTAGGTATTTCTGGGATGCCTTGCAATGTGCTGTTTGGAAGAGATCTCCATTCCTCGTACTCTTACGTATTTATGGACAGCCCTGCAGGATTTATGGTGTCAATTCTTTCCAGCACTACTTCAGTCATTAGTTAAGCCCACACCACATTGTGTTGCGTCTCTTCTGTGTGCTCATGGGGGCCCTACACTATATTAGGCAGGTGTACCAGTTTCTCTGGCTCTTCAGTGTATTCAATTTGTTCACACTGTGCATACAAGACAATGTGTTACAAATTAACCCTCTAGGATCCACAACAATTAATATTAATTATAGGTTGTTCTTAGCAGAGTATTAATTACAGTTACCAATATGTTGGAGGATAAATATACAACTTTTAGCTTTTTTCATTTTTGAGTCATTTTTTACAATGCATTACACATATGTAACATTGGGATTCAAGGCAACAGTATTGGTATGGGTAAGATAAATGTATAATCACAGTTTTGCGTTCTGAATCGGTTTATTACAGAAGCTCATACAATAATGTAACAATAAACGTATTTACATACATTTCTTTCAGTAGTTGAATCTTCTGAAGCACTTTCTGTCTTTGTTGAAGCACAGAAAATCCTTTGCATTTTTGGCATTGAAGAAAAGTATTCTCTATGTTGCAAATTTTGCATCTTCTTCATGTGTTATTCGGCTGAGGAAAGTGGAGAATTTTGTCCTTTTGGCATTCTAGCACTGGAGTTACTGTAATGGCAAGTTTCTTGAATTTTTTGGACATATCTTCAGTAACTGGACGTCCCCTCTTGAATTTTCCTTGTCCAGCAGATATCAATGCACTTGCAAGATTAGCTTGAAACTGTTTGAGAGAAACATGTTTTTCAGACAGGGCTTTGCAGTATTCTGTATATTTCAGCCAGCTGTTGACAATAGCTATTGTTATTGTGTGCTAGAAGATATACAAATACCATCTTCTGAATTTTACACGATATTTGTATAGCGATGTCAATATATCATGAAGATCTACTCCTCCCATATTACAATTGTACAATTGAACAATAGATGGTCCTAGGACAAGAATATATTCTTTCTTAGTCCTATCCCATCTTTTTGTCATGTCCTTTGGCTCTACACCTGTTAGCGCAGATAGCAATATAACACATTTGTTATCATACCACTTCACAATGATGAACTTGTCCGTTGTGTCAACTTGTGATGCTATAGTACCTTGTCCTTGCGCTTTCATCTGCTTTTCGTCGGGAAGAGTACATTGCTTGAATCTTCCAGTTTTTATTGTGCCTGTATAATAAATATCCCTCTTAAGTAGGCTCTCAGCAACATGATACGATGTAAAGAAATTGTCTGCATAAATTCTAAGAAAGCGATTGTCTTCCAATGCTGCAGTTAGCTTCGTCACAACATTGTGACCAACACATTTTCCAGGTACATGCTTTGTTGCCTTAGAAGCTGTACCTTGGTAAACGTCAAAATGATACAAATATCTTGAGGAACGAGCTCTAGCCCACATTTTGAATCCCCATTTTGTTGTCTTGTTTTGTATATATTGTTAAAGACTACAGCATCTTTTGAAAGGGATCATTATTTTGTCTACACACTGATTCTGCTCAGGCAGTTTTCTCAGACAAGTTTGTGGGAACAAAGTAAGCCAACGTCGAATTTTCCATAGCTTATCTTCTTTCTGTGTTAATTCAGTAACAACAAGATTGTCCTGGAAATGCAACAGAGATACTAGCTTATGAAAGCGGCTTCAAGCCATTATATCAGAAACCAGATTATATGCCATATGTTTTTCCCAATAACATTGCACACTAGGCATTTGACCCAAACCCATTCGCAAATAAATACCTAAAAGCTGCTCCAGCTCAGCTAGAGTAATGTCAGTAGTTGTACATAATTTATGAATACTATAAACATTAGTTTATTGAACACAGAGTTCCAGCATTTCACGTGTCACAAGAGATCTGAAGTACTGCAAAGGGGTGAGCACTTCTTCAGGTTTGTCTTCCAGAAGCTGCACAAAAGGATGAGTTTCTGGAGTAAAGTCACCATCGATCCATGACAACTCTGTATCTTCTGGAACATCCTCATGATTTACTGAATGAAAAACAGCCGACTCTTGCAACAACTCTGGAGTAGATGTTTCCCCACCGTCATGATACGTGCTATCATCAGTCAGAATTTTATCATCATCCTCATCACCAAGTTCAGAAAAATCACTTTCATTGGGATTATTTACAACCTCAAGAATGTCATCAATCGTTAACTGGAAGTAAAAGAAAATGCCTAAACGTCACAATACGAACATTCATAATCATAACCCAAAATGCCCATTGTTACACATGTGTAACATTAATTCATTTCAACATTCCTAGGGTATTTGAATATACAGAAACAAAAGAATGCAAATAATTTGGCCACTAGTACTTATTTAAAGAGAAAATATTTAATATATACTGATTAAAAACATATTATCCACACAAACAGAGGATCCCACATACCATGCGCGACATGATGGCGACCAACTTCTGCTCTGGAGCACCTAAGACGTTACAAACATGGTCAAAGATAATATTTCTACAGTAGTTCCAATTATTCCTCACAGAATGCGCTGTATGGCTTGTAGAAATGTCTAACAGTGGGCACTGGTGAACTAGCATTGGCTAAAGACCTGTAAAACCCATATAAAATTTATGTTACATATATGTAACCAGGGGTACTAGAGGGTTAATGTTTTAGTGCCGCATGGTATCTTTCTAACTTCTTAATAAGTACAACGAACTATGTGAACCAAGTTTAGAAAGGGCTAAAGAATCTGAAGCCCACATTACTGTGAAAGACAATGTACATTTGGCGATTTTTTCGCACACGGCCTGCCTTCCATGCTATACGTGAGTAAGTTGTTCAGGAACTTCAAAGATGGAAAACCAATGGGGTTATCCCGCCTGTTCCTGCAAGGCAACGGCCATCAACCTTGGTCATTCTAAAGAAGCCTTCATGGTTTACGACCGTGTGCTGATTTTAAAGCAACAGTAAACCCATAAATCGTCATTGATTCTTGTCCTATTCCACATTCGGAGGAACTGATGGACAGACGGATTGGGCTGACGCTTTTCAAAGGTTAATTTGCGTGAGGCATATTTACAATTACCACTGTCTAAGCAATACTTTGTGATAAACACTGATCTTGGTTTGTTCCAATTCTCAAGACTGCTGTTTGGAAGTGACACAGCTCCTTCAATTTTTCAACGGTTCTTGAACCGTTAGCAGAGAAATTCCCTTCTTTTACTAACTATCTGGACGATATTGTCATTGGAGGTGGCACGCCTACTGAAAATTTAGCAAATTTACGCTGTTTGTTTCCGGTTCTTTTTGCAGCTGGCTTGAAATGCAGCAAAGGAAAGTCCTCCTTCTTCCACGATGAACCGAACTACTTAGGTCAGGTCATAAATGCAAAGAGCAATTATCCTACCAAATCGCACTTGGCTGCGATTAGAGATCTGCTCGCGCACTGTAACATTAAGGAGTTCCAATCATTCATGGGGAAGCTCACCTAGTATATCAAAGTTATTCTGCATTGCTTAGCCGGCAGTGCCAGCAAAATGTTCCTTTTGAGTAGTGGTCCAACGACTGCCAGAACGCGTTTCAGCAATTAAAGGACGCATTGTTAAGACGTTGATGTTTGATACAATTTGACCCAAATAATCTCGTCGTGTTTCTACGTCTCCATTTTCCATACACACTCCGCAGGCCTCCGACGGTGCGTGGCGGAGGCTACTCCGTACCACTACTAGTCGTTTCTTTTCCTGTTCCAATCGCAGACAGAGCGAGGGTTAAACGACTGTCTATATGCCTCCCTATGAGCCCAAGTTTCTCGTATCTTATCTTTGTGGTCCTTACGCGCAATGCATGTTGGAGGCAGTAGAATTATTCTGTTGTCAGCTTTAAATGCCGGTGCTCTAAATTTTCTCAATAGTATGCCTCGAAGAAAATGTCGCCTCCCCCTCCAGGGATCCCTGTTTGAATTCCCGCAGCATATCCATAACACCTGCATATTGTTCCAACCTACCGGTAAAAATCTACACTCATGCTCATAAATTAAGCATAATGCTGATACGTGGTGAAACAACACTCTGGTGGGCGGTTTGCAGATTTAAATCGCCTCGGGGTATGACCATGCGGTGCATTTGACATGAGGTCGTTGCACGGTGGCGCTGGCAGCAGTCCACATACGCAGAGGTGTATTGGTGCATGTCAGAGTACGGTGCAGCAAATAAGTGTGCAGACGTTTTCAGACGTGCTAATGGTGACTGTGTGTTGAAAATGGCTCAAAGAATATATATTGATGACGTTATGAGAGGTAGAATACTAGGACGACTGGAGGCTGGTCAAACACAGCAGGTCGTAGCATGGGCCCTCAGTGTGCCACAAAGTGTGTTCTCAAGATTATGGCAACGATTCCAGCAGACAGGAAACATGTCCAGGCGCTACAGTACTTGACGTCCACAGCGTACAACACCACAAGAAGACTGATATCTCACCATCAGTGCCTGCAGACAGCCACGGAGTACTGCAGGTAGCCGTGCTCGGGACCTTACCATAGCCACTGGAACATTTGTCTCCAGACACACAGTCTACAGACGACATGGTTAATTCGCCCAGAGACCTGCAAGGTGCATTCCACCGACCTCTGGTCACAGGAGAGCCCATAAAGCCTGGCGTCAAGAACACAGTACATGGTCATTGGAACAGTGGTCCCAGGTATAGTCTGAACAGTGATTCTCGCTGGGTTTACACCTGGCGTGAACCAGGAACCAGATACCAAACCCGTAATGTCCTTGAAAGGGACCTGTATGGAGGTCGTAGTTTGATGGTGTGGGGTGGGATTATGATTGGTGCACGTACACCCCTGCATGTCTTTGACAGAGGAACTGTAACGGCTCAGGTGTATCGGGACGTCATTTTGCACCAGTATGTCCGCCTTTTCAGGGATGCGGTGGGTCACACCTTCCTCCTGATGGATGATAACGCACGGCGCCACCGAGCTGCCATTGTGGAGGAGTACCTTGAAACAAAATATATAAGGTGAATGGAGTGGCCTGCCTGTCCTCCAGACCTAAACCCCATCGAGCACGTCTTGGATGCTCTCGGTCGACGTATCGTTCCACGTCTTCAAATCCCTACGACACTTCAGCAGCTCTGACAGGCACTCGTGCAAGAATCGGAGGCTATACCCCAGTAGCTGCTCGACCACCTGATCCAGAGTATGCCAACCTGTTGTGCGGCCTTTGTACGTGTGCATGGTAATGATATCCCATATTGATGTCGGGGTACATGCGCAGGAAACAGTGGAGTTTTGCAGCACATGTGTTTCGGGACGGTTTTCTCAACTTACCACCAATACCGTGGACTTATAGATCTGTGTCGTGTGTGTTCCCTATGTACCTATGCTGTTAGCGCCAGTTTTGTGTAGTGCCACTTTGTGTGGCACCACATTCTGCAATTATTTTTAATTTATGAGCATGAGTGTAGCTGCGTGCCTCTGAAATACTTCGATGCCTTCCGTTAATCCGAACTGGCGCGGATCCCAAACACTCGAGCTGTACTCAAGAACGCGTTGCACCAGCGCCCTATATGCAGTCTCTTTTATCGACGAATCAGTTTCCTAAAATTCTCCCAATGAAGCGAAGTTGATCATTTACCTTCCCTACCGCAGTCCTCCCATGCTAGTACCATTTCATATAGCTTTGCAACGTTACGCGCAGATATTTAAGGGATGTGACTGTGTCAAGCAGGATACTGCTAATGCCATAGCCGCGAGGTCTAAGACGCCTTCCGCGGTTCGAGTCCTTCCTCGGACATGGATGTGTATGTCGTCCTCATCGCAAATTAGTTTAAGCTAGATTACATAGTGTGTAAGCCTAGGGACCGATGACCTCAGCAGTTTGGTCCCAGAGGTACTTAAAGCTACTAATGCTGTATGCGAACATTATTGGTTTGTTTTTCCTAATGGTTCAAATGGCTCTGAGCACTATGGGACTTAACTTCTGAGCTCATCAGTCCCCTAGAACTTAGAACTACTTAAACCTAACTAACCTAAGGACATCACACACATCCATGCCCGAGGCAGGATTCGAACCTGCGACCGTAGCAGTCGCGCGGTTCCGGACCGAAGTGCCTAGAACCGCTCGTCCACCGCGGCCGGCTGTTTTTCCTACTCACCCGCATAGGTTATATTTTTTTGTACATTTCGAGCCAGCTGTCGTTCATTACACCAACTAGAAATTTTGTCTAAGTCATCTTGCATGATCCTACAGTCATTCATCTTCGACATCTTCCCATACACCACAGCTTCATCAGCAAACAACTGCAGATTGCCGCCCACCCTGCCAGGCAGATGATTCATGTATATAGAAAATATTAGCGGTGTTATCACACTTCGCTGGGACACTCCTGACGATACCCTTGTCTCTGATGAGCGCTCGCACTCGCCGACGAGGACAGCAACTGGGTTCTACTACTTAAGAACTCTTCGAGCCACTCACATCTCTGGGAACCTATTTCATATGCTCGTACCTTCGTTAACTGCCTGCTGTGCGGTACAGTGTCAAATGCTATTCGGAAATATAGAAATATGGAACTGCCTGTTGCCCTTCGTCCATATCGCAGTAACCATGTAAGAAAAGGGTAAGCTGCGTTTCACACAAACGATGCTTTCCATCCTGCCGGGGTGGCCGAGCGGTTCTAGGCGCTACAGTCTGGAACCGCGCGACTGCTAAGGTCGCAGGTTTGAATCCTGCCTCGGACATTGATGTGTGTGATGTCTTTAGGTTAGTTAGGTTTAAGTAGTTCTAAGTTCTAGGGGACTGATGGCCTCAGAAGTTAAGTCCTATATTGCTCAGAGCCATTTGAATCATTTTTTTGATGCTTTCTAGAAGCGTCTGATTCGTGGAAATAACGTTTTCTGTCTCTAGGAAATTTATTACATTCGAACTCAAAATATTTTCTAGAAATCTGTAGCAAACCGATGTTAAGGATATTGACTGTAATTTTGCGGATCCATTCTTTTATCCTTCTTCTAGACAGGATTGATCTGCGCTTCTTTTTTCCAGTCGTTTGGGACTTTGCGCTGGGCGAGAGATTCGCGATAATGGAGGTTAATTGAGGGATCAGTGCCGTGGTGCACTCTTTGCAAAACCGAATTGGGATTCCATCCGGACCTACCGACTTACTTGTTTTCAGCTCTTTCAGTTGTTTCTCTACGCGAGGGTTGCTTAATACTACGTCGTCCATACGGGACTCTGTACGATGGTCAAACGACGGTATGTTTGTAGTATTCTCTTGCGTGAACGATTTCTTAAACGCGGAATTTAAAACTCTGGCTTTCGTTTTGCTGACTTCAGATGCCACACCAGACTGGTAAATGTATGTCTGTATGGAAGCCGTAGATCCGCTTAGCGGTTTTACATAGGACCAGAATTTTCTCGGGTTCTCAGGCACATCTTTTGCTAAGGTATTACGGTCGTAGTTGTTGTATGCTTCGCCCATACATTTTTGCACAGTCGCAATACTCTGTACTGACTTTAGCTTGTCGTCATTTGCGCGTTCTCTTTTGGACCGAGAATGCAACTGCCTTTGTGTCTTCAGCATTTTCTAAATTTCGTTGCTAAACCAAGGTGGGTCTTTTCCCTTTACAATCCCCTTGCTATGCACATACGATTTAGTCTGTTTAAACGTTACTCATATCTCCTCTATGTTCATCATATTGAAACTAAATGATAGCAATTCATTGTCTTAGTGATATGCTAACAACTGTTTATCTGCTCTTTCTAGCAGAAACACTCTCCTAGTTCTCTTGACTGATTTATTAACTTTCGTTACCATAGTGGCTATGATAACATCGTGGTAACTAATTCACATCTCTATATTGACACCATTGATAAGGTCCGGCCTCTTTGTAGCGACAAGGTGTAAGATATTTCCGATACGTGTGGGCTGCCAAACTAGCTGCTCAAGACAGTTTTCGAAAAACGGGTTCAAAAGTACTTCGCAAGGCTGTCTGTCTGCACCCTCTGCATCGAATCCACAGACGTCCCTGTCTTTACTCGTTAGGTTAAAGTCGCATCCATCTAGTATTGCATCATCTGGATACTTACGTGCTACTGACCACAGACTTTCTTTGAATTAGTCTAGAACTGTCACAGCGGAACCTGGTGACCGGTATAAGTAACAACTGACTTGGTTTTATCTAGACCTGTTATACACAATCAGATAACTTCCCTATCACACTCACTTTTAACCTCAGTAGAGACAGTATTTTTGTCAAATGCAATGACTTCTCCCCCTCCTATGGCGTCTAATCTGTCCTTACGATAAACGTTCCAAGATTCGCTAAATATTTCAGAGCTTTCTACTTCAGGGTCTAGCCAGCTTTCGGTCCCAAAAATAATCTGAGCGCGTGAACTTCCCTGAAGGGCAGCAAATTCGGGAACTTTATTACAAATACTCCACTCTCGCAGACATATGAACACGTTGGCACTATTCCATGGATTACACTTGTCGCGGAGAGCTGGGGTACACTAATTCCGTCCCGGAGGGTACGGGGTGGCGGCAGGAAGGGAATTCGGCCACCCTTTAAAATTAACCTTGCCAAATCCGTTCCTAATCATGCCAACCCTGCGCAACTGCGGGATAAGGCACCAGCAAAAGAAAGACTCCGCCATTTTACTGACAAATTTTGACAGTCGAAGTGTCTCTACTCTGAACATGCTCTGATTTCATTATCTGCATGTCGACTGACGAGTTTTCATCAGAGATCCTCAAACTACTAGCTGGCCTAACAAACCTCCATGTGGACTCAACAAATATCTGCCCCCCGGGTAGCAACTTTCTTTATTTAGTGCACCCCACCTCATCTATCAAGAGGACTCTGATAATGCAGAGCTAGAAATGTGCAGCCAAGACGGTTACTGAGTCGACGAAGCCTGTGGCCGTGACCCTCCACTCGGCTCCAAAACAAAGGACACTGATCAACTCTGGGAACAATGCTATAAAATGCAAGTTGTGTTTGCACCTCATGTGTGAGGCCAGCAGCATCCACCACCTCCACCAGCTACATGTATGAACTGACAATGGGCTCAGAATCCATCCAACAGGTGTCGTTAGTGCTGACGTGAGCAACAACTTGCAGACGAATGTACCCTGCATGCTCTATAGCCAAAGGCAAGGCCACCTCCACATCTTGGATGAGGCCTCCAGCAGACATACCGAGCGTACACTGGCTTTCTTTCCAGCCATGAACGCTATCTTTCTAAGAGGCTGCATAATGCGCCAAATATTGGAGCTTCTGATAACTAGCAAGTCTCTGCTCTCTGAAGGAACGGTCACCTGTTTATTGAAAGGTCAAATAGGCTAGGCCAGACGTCCAGCTTCCACACTGGCTTTCCACCTCAAGCAACACAAACACGTCACATCCCCCTGTTAGGGTGGATACAGCGCATTGGGTATACTAGGAGGTGCCTCAGCAGCAGAGCCTGTTGGTGAAACCCTCAGCACCGGAGGTCTACCACGCGATGCGCCAGATTCCCCGTCACCGCTATACCCTTAAGCAGCGGGCTAAAAGCAGCTGACCATAGCCAAAATCACATCCAACCTTTAATGAAGTGTGGTCATCTTCTTCTGCACCCGCACTCAACACGAGCACATCCTAGCAAGACTAACTGAAGAAGTGTACTACAAAAGCTGACTGATCCCAAGGTATGAACCTCTTACCCGCCTGATGTGTCACCAATGGATGCTGATACCTTAATGAACTGCGTAGCTGGCTCTTCAGAAGAAATGAGAACTGAGCTACAGAATGTCTGAATTTACACTTACCAAACGTGAGGTTAAACTTTTTAAATAGAAAATACACTATGTGATCAAAAGTATCCGGATACCCCCAAAAACATACTTTTTTCATATTAGGTGCATTGTGCTGCCACCTACTGCAAGGTACTCCATATCAATGACTTCAGTAGTCATTAAACATCATGAGAGAGTAGAATGGGGCACTCCACGGAACTCACGGACTTCGAATGCGGGCAGGTGATTAGATGTCACTTGTGTCATACGTCTGTATGCGAGATTTCCACTCTCCTAAACATCCCTAGCTCCACTGTTTCCGATGTGATAGTGAAATGGAAACGTGAAGGGACACGTACAGCACAAAAGCATACAGTTCGACACCATCAGTTGACTGACAGAGACTGAAGACAGTTGAAGAGGGTCGTAATGTATAATAGGTAGACATATATCCAGACCATCACACAGGAATTCCAAACTGCATCAGGATCCACTGCAAGCACTATGACAGCTAGGTGGGAGGTGAGAAAACTTGGATTTAGTGGTCGAGTGGCTGCTCATAAGCCACACATCACGGCGGTAAATGCCAAACGACACCTCGCTTGGTGTAAGGAGCGTAAACATTGGACGATTGAACAGTGGAAAAACGTTGTGTGGAGTGACGAATCACGGTACACAATGTGGCGGTCCGATGGCAGGGTGTGGGTATGGCGAATGCCCACTGAACGTCATCTGCCAGCGTGTATAGTGCAAACAGTAAAATTCGGAGGCGGTGGTATCATGGTGTGGTCGTGCTTTTCATCGAGGGTGCTTGCAACCCTTGTTGTTTTGCGTGGCACTATCACAGCACAGGCCTACATTGATGTTGTAAGCACTTTCTAGCTTCCCATTGTTGAAGAGCAATTCGGGTATGGCGATTGTATCTTTCAACACGATCGAGCACCTGTTCATAATGCATGGCCTGTGGCAGAGTTGTTACACGGCAATGACATCTTTGTAATGGATTGGCTTGCACTGAGTCCTGACCTGAATCCTATAGCACACCTTTGGGATGTTTTGGAACGCTGACTTTGAGCCAGGCCTCACCGGCCGACATTGATACCTCTCCTCAGTGCAGCACTCCGTGAAGAATAGGCTGCCATTCCCCAAGAAACCTTCTAGCACGCGACTGAACGCATGCCTGTGAGAGTGGAAGCTGTCATCAAGGCTAAGGATGGGCCAACACCATATTGAATTCGAGCATTACCGATGCAGGGCGCCCGAGCTTGTATGTCGTTTTCAGCCTGGTGTCCGGATACTTTTGATCACATAGTGTATGCACGAAGTTTAAGCAACATGTACTACTAAGAAAACACAGGAAAAGCTACACACGTAACTTGCTGTTTTGAAGATGTGTCACAGGCGACAGCTGTGGACTCACTTCTTATGAGATTGGAACTCTGCTCTCCCATAATATTGGCTCTTCTGACAGACCTATTGCTTTTGTCTCAAATGGTTCAAATGGCTCTAAGCACTTTGGGACCTAATATCTGAGGTCATGAGTCCCCTAGACTAAGAACTACTTAAACCTAACTAACCTAAGGACATCACACACACACATGCCCGAGGCAGGATCCGAACCTGCGACCGTAGCAGCAGCGCGGTTCCGAACTGAAGCGCCTACAGTCGCTCGACCAGATCGGCCGGCGCTCTTAAGAAAGCGCAGTGGAACTACAGTCAGCTTGCAAAAGAGGCACTCGCCATTATCTATCATGCTGCATAATATCACCAATATATGTACAATCGGAAGCTCTATTTGCTGATAGACCATTGGCCTTTGAGAGCGTTGTTCAATACTGCCAAGTCTGTCCCCCCTCCGACAGCAAAAAATTTGCACCCTGGGCTCTCATATTATCTAATTATCAGTATGAATTGCTGTGCAGGCCCACAGCCTACCATTAGAACACTGTCTTGATGTCTCAGTTATCGGTCGGTCCCGACAGAGCGTTTGATACATATGATGAGTCATGTTTTCAAATCGATACTCAGTGTTTTGAATGTCTTAAAATTTTTTCTTTCGATTTTTGATGTGTTGTCACAGCAAATGTTTCTGAAGCAGCTCTTCAGATCATATTCTAAAACTTGTGCCATGAGTGATCACACAGTTTGAAAGAAGTTCACCACCCAAGCCGCGCCGGATCTTTTTACATGGTCTCATGCTACCTGTGTAATCTGTTGTTCTGCTGTTCCACAGAGAGATGCACATACTGTGGTAGTTCGCACAATGTAAGTCGTCAGATGTCATTGTACTTGTCAGGGAATGGATGCTTAGATTGAGCAAATGGCATATCGTTGCAAAGTTTGTGCAGAACATCGATCAGCTCTGCCGCAAGCTTTGTTGGTGGCCATTTCTGTTCTCACAGTGGCAACGCATTCATATTGATTTCATAGCTCCATTCTGGAACATGCGATGATTGTTTATGGTTGGATCATGAGCCGAAGTTAAAATTTTATTCACAAAGAACACTGTTCACAAGTATGAGGTTTCACACACCAGTTGCATGTTGTTGTTGTTGTTGTGGTCTTCAGTCCTGAGATTGGTTTGATGCAGCTCTCCATGCTAATCTATCCTGTGCAAGCTCCTTCATCTCCTAGTACCTACTGCAACCTAAATCCTTCTGAATCTGCTTAGTGTATTCATCTCATGGTCTCCTTCTACGGTTTTTACCCTCCACACTGCCCTCCAATGCTAAATTTGTGATCCCTTGATGCCTCAGGACATGTCTTACCAACCGATCCCTTCTTCTAGTCAAGTTGAGCCACAAACTTCTCTTCTCCCTAACCCTATTCAGTACCTACTCATTAGTTACGTGATCTACCCATTTAATCTTCAGCATTCTTCTGTAGCACCACATTTTGAAAGCTTCTATTCTCTTCTTGTCCAAACTATTTATCGTCCATGTTTCACATCCATACATGGCTACACTCCATACAAATACTTTCAGAAACGACTTCCTGACACTTAAATCTATACTCGATTTTAACAAATTTCTCTTCTTCAGAAACGCTTTCCTTGCCATTGCCAGTCTACATTTTATATCCTCTCATTTTATATCCTCTCTACTTCGACCATCATCAGTTGTTTTGCTCCTCAAATAGCAAAACTTCTTTACTACTTTAAGTGTCTCATTTCCTAATCTAATTCCCTCAGATTCATCCGACTTAATTCGACTACATTCCATTATCCTCGTTTTGCTTTTGTTGAAGTTCATCTTATATCCTCCTTTCAAGACACTGTCCATTCCGTTCAACTGCTCTTCCAAGAAATCGAATGCCCCACATGGTTTTCTCTGCACTAATGTTCCATCCGAGGTGCTTGGATGGATCTTCATAATTCATGCAAAAACCGGTTCAACCATGCCATAGGGTTACCCTCTTTGGTCCCAATATACTTACTCAGAAGTTTCAGTAGGCAGTACTACATTAAACGACATCAGACTACCAAACACTGTGACTGTGCTGGAGCAAAGTTTGAACTGCTCTCTTTTGCAGGTTTTCTCATTCATACATAATGGATGAAAGGAAGTGGGGCTGTGCAAAGAACACCAATAATTAAGTAGGGACAGGCCCTCATACCGTCTCAGGCACTCATTGCTCCTTCAACGGCTTTATGTTGGACTGGAAGAGGGCCGAATTAAGAAATACACAAAACCAGTCTGCTATGGCGGAAGTAACACTTCGCATTAATGAAAGAGTTTCAACACAACTCTTTCAATATATCTATATAACCTCACGCATGTACCCTTCATTGATGGGTATGTAAAAGATTTAGAGTTGCAATTCTCTGTGACAGGTAGAATGGCCATTACAGTGCATTAGCGTTGTTTGTGTTTAGTGTTGTTATAAATCCTGGTGGGGTAGATAAGGGGTATGAACAGAATCAGATGTTGAGTGATTACCATGAAGGACAGGGAGATGTCACATACACATGTGGGACAGTGTTATCAATATCTGGCAGAATATGAAAGGGATCTCAGTTTGGATCTCTATTTGGCCAGATGGTCGATTTGTGCTGTATCCAGAATTGTGGGGCATTTGAGTGTGGCAGTGACTTAACATTGCACTGCATGGGAATGTGGGGGCAGGCATATTCATTAACAAGGTTGCATTTGACCACATCTGACTGCCACAGGGGAGGATGACCATATTGTGCACAAAGGACACTGCAACACCTTCACATCTATGCCTGCCATCTGAGAATAATTATTGGACTAGATGCAACTTTTGTGTCATATGGCACCATTGTCTGGAAACTAACCGTAGCCGAACTAAGGAATTACTGTCACATGTGTAGGCTGCGGTTAATGCCACAACGCAAACAGGTACATTTGTTTTGGTGCCATGACTGGGAAGCATAGACTGCTGATGACTGATTGCATTGTGTTCATAAATTAACTATGGTTCTGTGCTGCCCTGGAAGACCATTGTCGGCGAGCACAGCAGAGACCTGGGGAGAGGTGCCATTGTTCCAATCTTTTGGAGAGGTACAGTAGTGTTGCTCTTGGTGTCATGATGTGGGGAGCCATTGGGTATGACTTCAGGTCAAGGCAGGTAATGACTAAAGGAACTCTGATGACACAATGGTACTTCATGAACAGTCTATATCCTCACGTGTAACCTCTCATGCGACGGTATCGTGGTGCCTTTTTTCAACATGTTAATGCTTGTCCACACATGGCAAGTGTCTCTATGAACTGTTAGTATATTGTTGAGGTACAACTGTGGCCAGCTGTCTCCAGATTTGTCCACAATAAAAGGCATGTGTGACCAGTTCAGATGTCAACTCTGTTATAGTGACAGTATCAAGGATATCAAGGACCAGTTGTGGCAGTTGTATGGCTTATCTAAAGGCAGATACAACAGTTTTATAACTCTCTTACTAACTGAGGCAGTGGATGCATCCCAGCCAGAGAGGCTGCAATGTCATACTGATAGGTGGGTTCATACTCTCAAGTATTTTGTAACTTGAACTAGATTTTGTGATCACTGTAATAATAACACATAACCTGTCAACCTGTGAAGTTTCATTCTGTTTCCTCCTCCCTTTCAACATGATTCACTTTCCTGTTGGACAGTGTATTATTAGGAATCATTTTCATAGAAAAGTATATAGCAAGGCCCTCCTACATCAGCAAAGTATTTTACACGAACCTAAAATAATCTTCAGTATACTGCCTGCAGAAATAGAGATAACAAAACATTACATATATTTAAGAATGAGTTTAAAATGGTGTCTATCTGTAATAGTTTCTATAGCATTGACCATGAATGTCAAAAACAATTTATCCAAGTGGGGGCAAGAATCTAAAATTATCACTTTTTGTAGCTGATTTTGTGAGTCTGAGAACTTATTATGCCCTAAGAACCAATTTTTAAAGGAGATAAACAAAACTTACTTTATCTCAAGTAACTGATACATATGCTTGAATATTGATTGAAGTCAAATTAATTTTGTACCTAAATGGCAAGCATATTTCATTGTTATATGTTAACTTCATCTTTTTATATTATTAATATCGATAAGAATGTCATATTATAAATTCAGTTGTTTGAAATTACATTTTCTTAACGATTAAATCTAGGGTATCAAACAAGTTGTTAAAAAATATTTTATTTGTGTAATAATAATGTTAGAGTTCACACTGAAACTTAAACAAATAAAACAGAAATAAAATCAGACTGTCTGAAAAACTCGTGTTGGATAACAAAAAAAGTAACCAGTAAAAATGCGACATTAATTATACCCTAAGTGGAAAAATTGGAAAGGAGCCTTAAGAACGCATATTTAATTGTGATACTAACTATATCACTTTGTTTGGTTTCATATCTTGACTTTTGACGTTGTTAATGGAGTCCGTGCATTATTTTCATACCTTCTATAGTTTAATTTTGACTAGCAGAGTTAAAGTTGAGCAAATTGTGTTCTCAAAGATACTCGAACATGTTTGGGTTGCCTGGGCAAAGTGTAGCCCAGACCATTAGACTAGATAAACATGTAAAGCCTTCCAAAGTCGCCATGGGACTGACTGGTAGATTCTACTTTTAACAGTCTGGGATTAAACCAAAACAATCTCAGTCCCCTCATTTTGACGCAATATCGAGCCGTATGCCAAATAAACTGCAGGATTCGTAACTATATGACTGCATGTTGTGCAGTTTCTGGAAATGACAACTTTACGACCTTCAAGTTTCACCCTTTTCTTTCTCTCTTGTCAACTGATGCATTTGGGCCCATAGGTGTATAGCATGATTCCGCTTCCCAACTCTGTTACATCTACGACTACACACATACACCGCAAGCTATTGTACAGAGCGTGGCGGAGGGTACCCTGTACCACTTCTAGTTATTTCCCTTCCTGTTCCACTCGCAAATAGAGCGAGGGAAAAACAACTATCTGTATGCTTCTGTACGAGCCCCTAATTACACTTACGTATGTACGTTGGCAGCAGTAGGATCGTTCACCTGTCAGCTTCAAATGCCGGTCCTCTAAGTTTTCTCACTAGCGTTCCTCGAAAAGAATATCACCTTCTCTCCAGGGGTTTCTATTTGAGTTGCCGAAGCATCCCCATAACATTTACTTGTTGTTCGGTCCTAATGGTAACAAATCTACAATAGCTCTGTCGCCGAAATCTGAATGTGGACACAGCAAGCCTCATGGTACTTCTTTGTTCACAGTCAAAAGGTAAATTATATTGCGATCCCTTGTGGAAATTGAGGATGTATGTAGAGAAAGCATACTACAGCCATTTTTACGATGTGCTAGGAATTGTTGCTCGAATCCACATGCCAGGATGTTGGACCAGCCCTTCTGTGCACCTCGCTGAAGCCTGTATGAGGAGGTGAGAAAAAATGGGAGAGTATTTCGTCTCTGTTCTGTACCAGTTAATATACACCTTAATGGCAAGACGGCGCCAAAACTGCTGTCGCGCCAAGGAAATAACATAATATTCCACTAACAGCATGATTACCAAAAAAAGTCAAGTTATATAGTAACTACTAAAGCCACAGTATTTCCCATTTCTCTCGGCAGTGCTAAATATGCGGTTTGGTATAATTGCATACTTCTAGGAATGGGTGTGAATTTTGCAGTCAATAAAAAGTGTATGGTCCAGGTTCCAGGAGCAGGCAAGTACCCCCTCCCTCCTTTATGGGATACAGAAATTACTACAACTGGCTCAGGTCTGTCACATTGTTCAAGAATATGTGTTTTATTATGTCTTTCATATAAAGAATCATTCTTCTGTTGTTACTCCTTAGTTTTGATTGATTCAAACAATTGGATACCAAGAAAGCTATTAAAATGAGCTTGGAAAATGGCAGCAACAACTGTGTGAGTGATGGCAGATGTTTGAAGTGGAGTAGTTCAGTGATTATCTTAGGCAAGACGTACTTGTTGTGTACCAAAAGATATACACACCAATAGACTAAAACACAAAACATTATACTCACTGATTGCACCAAACAGCAATTAGTTTTGCTATTTATGTAGATGATAAAAATCTGTTTTTGTAGAAATGATGTATTAAAATTATGTCCTGTACCTTATTATGTTCACACATCCATCTTTTGGCATTTATTTAAACAATTAGGAGTACTAACAACAAACTTCATTACTTGATGAAATCCAACTATCACAAAGACAAATGAGATTTACCAACCACAGATTCTAACTTTTACTCGTAAAAGAATAAATTATATTTCGTTTTTTTGCAATTCAACTAGTGAAATAAAATGTCAAACACACCACAGAAATATGTTGGAACTAGATACAAATTCTCACTGTCAGCTATATTTTAACACCAACAAACTCTTGAACATAAGTAGTCACTCAAAAACATATCTGTAAGAGGTAGGGAAGAAGTCATATAGAATTTGTAAACACGAGGGCTATTCAGAAAGCAGGGAACGTTTTGGCAATAAAAAAAACTAAGTACAAGAAATGCATTTTATTATGTACATCTGAAAGAGAGTGACTGACATACTACTGTTCCACATAGTCACCAAACACAATGAGGCACTTATCATAGCAGTGGACAAGCTTTGAAAGACCATCATCGTAAAATTCTGCCGCCTGAGACTTCAGCCAGTGAGTCACGTCCGCCTGGAGTTCCGCGTCGTCATCAAAGCGCTGCGTTACAAGCCAGTTCTTCATCTTGCGAAACAAGTGGAAGTCGCTTGGTACAAGATCGGGCTGTAGGGCGGATGAGAGAAAATTTCCCATTTGAATGAATTAAGGAGTTCTTTAGTGCAGTTAGCCGTGTGAGGTCAGGCATTGTTGTGCAAGAACAAAATTTTGGACGTCAGGTTTCCTCGGCGTTTGTTTTGAACTGCTCTTGTAAGGCTGTGCAAAGTTTGACAGTACTGGGCAGAATTTATGGTTGCTCCACATTGGAGAAAATCAATAAGAAGAACACCTTGCCCATCCCAAAACACTGTCGCCATCAACTTCCTTGCTGACAAGGTTTGCAAACATTTTCTTGGTTTTTGAGGGACCTTGTGTGCCCCCAGTCCTTGGACTGTAATTTTGTTTCGCAATTGACGTGTTTCACCCAGGTCTCGTCACCGGTTACGATGGGATCCAGTAATGAATCACCATGTTTGTGGCAGGTCTCCAGAAATGTCAATGTTGTCCCCATTCGCTGTTCTTTATGGTGCTCTGTAAGCATTTTGGGCACCCATCGCGCACAAAATATGTGGTAGCCTAGCTTTTGAGTGACAATTTCAAACTATAAAATCCTTGAAACTTGTGGAAAAGAAACTGAAAGCTCCGTTATTGTGAAGCGACGGTTTTCGCGAATCGTTTCATCAACTTTAGCGAGAAGAACATCAGTCACAATGCTCGGGCGTCCACTCTTCTCTTCATCATGCACGTTGGTTCGGCCATTTTTATACCGTATGCACCATTTCCGGAAGGAAAATTCACTCATTACGTTGTTTCCGTACTCTTCGCACAGTTCACGATAAATTTCTATAGGTTTTAGAATTTTTGCCAACAAAAACCGTATCACAGACCTTAACTCACAACTGACGGGATTTCCGATTGCAACGCACATTTCAAATTCGAATATCGAAAAAACCAGACGTGCAGAGACGTTCCTGCTGGCAGGGATGGATGCCGACTGAGCTGCCGAGCACGCACATACCAAAATATACGCGATCGGTGCGCGCCTAGCGGCGTCAGACGGAAACGTTCCCTACTTTCTGAATGGCCCTCGTAATTTGCAGGGAAATTGTTCATGAAATATTGTATATTGTTTAAACAATTTGGGCGTTGTGTGAAATAATTCATGCAGTTTATAAACTGTGGATATCACAGTAACTAAATGCAACACTGCACAACGAGAGAGAGAGCTTTACAGATGATACAAGAATTTTTAAATAATTACTCATGTAATTACACTTTTTATTCCGAGGAGTAACGCCACATTTAAACACAGACACTAAAAAAGATCGCAGCGGGTTCTGGCACACTTGTGAAACCTCCCAGCCTTCATCCAGCCTTCCTCCCTGGAACACTTCGCGGGCTTGTGTGGCAAGTACCAGAGCCATCTCCCCCGAGACACTTTGCACATATTTGTGGAAACTACCTCAGCCTTCCCTTGTCTTTGAGCATGAGCTGCTTCAGGAGTTATTAAATCCAACTGAATAGGTATCTAAATACACCTCCAAAAAGATCACTGCACAGTAGTTTGCTTCAAGACGTGTCATAAATAAATTCTTACAAGATTTGCAGGGATGGGTTTTACAAATTGAATGTACACTTGCACAATAGGAAATATTAATTAAAACTACAGATCGACACTGCTTTGGAATATTTGCTTACATAAACATATTAGATAAAGAGTTTGATACCTCAATATACTTGCAAATGTTGCTTTCATCGAAGTTGGAAAGTGTTATATACCTCTGCTGGAAGTCGTGGCTCACTGAGTCACAGCTGGGCATATTGGAATGCTTGAAGGCCCTCTGAAGTTCAAATGGTTCAAATGGCTCTGAGCACTATGGGACTCAACATCTGAGGTCATCAGTCCCCTAGAACTTAGAACTACTTAAACCTAACTAACCTAAGGACAACACAAACATCCATGCCCGAGGCAGGATTCGAACCTGCGACCGTAGCGGTCGCGCGGTTCCAGACTGAAGCGCCTAGAACCGCTCGCCACCCCAGCCGGCCCCTCTGAAGTGTTTAGTTTCAGTGCCCACTTCCTGTCGCGAGAATAGCAGTCTTCTCAGTTACATGCGTCACAGAAACACATTGTGTAAAAGTAAATGAATGCAAATACACTCGAAAACACATTACATAGGAATATTGTTTAGAAATCGAAACTAAAATAAAAGAGCGCAAATACACAACGCCGAAACTCTAAGGACGTTTCTACATCACGTAAAAATATTATTAAATACTCTGTCACCGTAGTTTGCTACATGAGACACTGTTGTAATCTGGGACCCATGAAGCAATGCGTCCACCAGTAGCTGCAGCTCGCCGCAGAGTGAACCGGTGACAGGAAGTAAGTGTCCTCTCCAGCCGTATCGACGAGAGTGTACAGCACAAAGAACAAGTAGGTGTTTCCATAGTGCGCCAGAATCCGCAGACAAAAGCGTGCGAAATCCGTCGCTGGCAGACCAGCACCAATCTTTCCTGCGTGCTCAGACCAGCATTCATCAGCAGGTGGAGACGAATGCTACACTCCTATTGTCTCCCTGGGTGAAATGGTGGGTGGAGGGGATAGAGGTTATATAAACCCTCATCGTGGTGCAGTCGCTCTTATTCTGCCATCGTCAGTTTGCCTGTGTAGTTGCTCCTTAGCTGCACGCGTCAGTTTGTCGAAAATGTTCAGCGACATCGAATAGCATCAACGTCAGCGGCAAACACCTTCGCCAGGACAGCCTGCCATGTAAGTTAATTTTCTATTCATTCAATGTACATGTGTGCACCGTAATTTTAGTATCGATCACAGCAACTGTTTAGGTCGTAGTCATTAGAGGCAAACTTCCGGACTACCGAGCTTTTGAACGGTTTGCTGCTGTAGTTTTAGTGGGTGACCAATTTTTATTCTGTAGTTGGTATTACAGTCCTTTTTTTTGTCGTTGTAGCCTTCATCCCTGAGATGTTGGCCGATCTAGATTGGCAGCTGGAGGCTGTGAGACTACTGCAGCACTAGCCTCCAGCAATAATAATGGAGTTGCCGCAGCAAGAATGAAGAGCATTTATTTTTTATTTTTGGTTCAAATGGCTCTGAGCACTATGGGATCTGAGGTCATCAGTCCCCTAGAACTTAAAACTACTTAAACCTAACTAACCTGAGAACATCACACACATCCATGCCCGAGGCAAGATTCGAACCTGCGACCGTAGCAGCAGCGCAGTTCCAGACTGAAGCGCCTAGAACCGCTCGGCCACACCATCCGGCTTTTGTTTTTAGCATGTAGCTGTTAGAGAAAACATTTTTTTGCTCTCGTAATTTACTGTGGTTCTAATGATAAGGGCTTGGGAATGTATACACAATTGTTTTTCGTAACTTGTTGCTTTCAGTTGTCTGAGACATATTGTTTGCTTTCTAGGTGTTTCTATGGATGGAGGAGATAAGGGGGTACGTGTTGGGGCCAAGAGCCCCGAGCCATCGACTCAGTCTTCTAAGTAGCAGAATACAATTTTCAAATTCGTTTTGTGTTTCATATACAAGTAATTTCAGTGTACTAGAGAATACAATTTTCTATTTATATTTCAGCGTGATAAAGAATATGATTTTCTGTTTATATTTTAGTGAGCTAAAGAATATGATTTTCAGTACGATTTTCTGTGTGTATGGCTCTAACATTTTCAAGAAATGATAACGTTTAATATCTTATTGTTGTAGGTAGCATTAGTGAGCACGACAGATGCTTCTAGGTGAGGGTAAAGCAGCTGAGAGGGTGCATGAGATGGCGACTTCTGAGGAAGCTGAAAGGCATCGCCATCCCGCCTTCTTGGAGGAGGATGAGGAAATGCTGGATTGGGTGGAGGAACTACCGGAAAATCCGACTGGACTAGTCAATCCTCGGACCCAGGGTGAAAAATGTGATCATAATGCAACTGTTGTCGTTACAACATATAATTATTGTTATTCTGGAACGTTGTTATTCGTTTACAGCGTATATTTTTAAAAAATCCTGAGCAGTGTACTTAATTTTTTTTCGTTACAGAGGCACCACAGTCGTCACCAGCACCACAACAGCTAGCTGTGGCATGAATACCTTGAATGGTGGCTGTAGGGGCAGAAATGAAACACGCGCCCGAGCGACATGCCTCACCTTGCGTAGCACCACTTGTGGCTGTGCGAGAGGCGGTGGAATCAACTGCGGCTGCTGCAGCGCTGGCCCCTTCACCACTGCATAGCCTCTGGCCTCCGTGGGTGGTTCAGTCGGAGGAAGAAGAAGAACAGCAACGATCCCCCAACCAGCAGCAGCAGCAGCGTCGGACACTATCACCACAACCTGGGTGCTACCACTGGACCTCACCGTCGCCACCTGCTCCTACTCCGGTTCTGACTGTTTCCCTTCGCCGGCAATGCACGGTATGTGTGCCTTGGTGCATACTCCTCACTCCATCTGGTGCCTCCTCCTCAACACCGTCATCCACAGGGTGGACATAGTCGGCTCCTAGCTGGAATGCTAATGATAATGGACCTGTAACTAGTGGTAGTGCTCTCTCCCACGCTCATAGTGAAAGACAACCGATTAATGGCGTCATGGTCGCTCTGGAATACTCAGCAGTTGCTAAGGCCCTTGAGGGGTGCATCTCTTTCACTAAAACTCAGAATATGGATGAGAGGTACTGCAACCCGGTCGGGTTTCTAAAAGCATGTCTCCCAGTGTTGGAGACAGAGCTCCTCAAAGCCCTAGATGATCTGAGACATAATGCCATTAAGTGTAATGCAGTACTCTGCTGTGGGTTGACTCAGCCACCAAAACAGCAGGTTGTTGCTGAAGAGAAACGCCTACACTACATCTGGGGATACCATTACATCTCGGAGTATGTCAACTGCTGAGTGGTATCGTGAATCCACCTTGTGTGTTGCACTGCCCAAGTTTTCCAAGATGAAACACCACACGTCGCCATCCATATGCATGTCTATGATCCGTTAAATGGATGGTTCAAAAATGGTTCAAATGGCTCTGAGCACTGTGGGACTTAACATCTATGGTCATCAGTCCCCTAGAACTTAGAACTACTTAAACCTAACTAACCTAAGGACATCACACAACACCCAGTCATCACGAGGGAAAATGGATGGTCCAGTTGTATCAGTATTCCTAAGGATATAGCTGATAAGATGAAACATGTATTAATGTCCAAAATCAAAATTATCAGACTTGTTTCTCATCGTCAATCCTGGCTTGTGAAATAAAAATTAAGCAGAATCCAGAGCAAACATCTCGATAAGGAGTAGGTCTTAACATTTGTGGAAGTTATAACTTTGGCGGTATCGAGTTCTACATCTACATCTACATCTACATTTATACTCCGCAAGCCACCCAACGGTGTGTGGCGGAGGGCACTTTACGTGCCACTGTCATTACCTCCCTTTCCTGTTCCAGTCGCGTATGGTTCGCGGGAAGAACGACTGTCTGAAAGCCTCCGTGCGCGCTCTAATCTCTCTAATTTTACATTCGTGATCTCCTCGGGAGGTATAAGTAGGGGGAAGCAATATATTCGATACCTCATCCAGAAGCGCACCCTCTCGAAACCTGGCGAGCAAGCTACACCGCGTGCAGAGCGCCTCTCTTGCAGAGTCTGCCACTTGAGTTTATGAAACATCTCCGTAACGCTATCACGGTTACCAAATAACCCTGTGACGAAACGCGCCGTTCTTCTTTGGATCTTCTCTATCTCCTCCGTCAGACCGATCTGGTACGGATCCCACACTGATGAGCAATACTCAAGTATAGGTCGAACGAGTGTTTTGTAAGCCACCTCCTTTGTTGACGGACTACATTTTCTAAGCACTCTCCCAATGAATCTCAACCTGGTACCCGCCTTACCAACAATTAATTTTATATGATCATTCCACTGCAAATCGTTCCGCACGCATACTCCCAGATATTTTACAGAAGTAACTGCTACCAGTGTTTGTTCCGCTATCATATAATCATACAATAAAGGATCCTTCTTTCTATGTATTCGCAATACATTACATTTGTCTATGTTAAGGGTCAGTTGCCACTCCCTGCACCAAGTGCCTATCCGCTGCAGATCTTCCTGCATTTCGCTACAATTTTCTAATGCTGCAACTTCTCTGTATACTACAGCATCATCCGCGAAAAGCCGCATGGAACTTCCGACACTATCTACTAGGTCATTTATATATATTGTGAAAAGCAATGGTCCCATAACACTCCCCTGTGGCACGCCAGAGGTTACTTTAACGTCTGTAGAGGTCTCTCCATTGATAACAACATGCTGTGTTCTGTTTGCTAAAAACTCTTCAATCCAGCCACACAGCTGGTCTGATATTCCGTAGGCTCTTACTTTGTTTATCAGGCGACAGTGCGGAACTGTATCGAACGCCTTCCGGAAGTCAAGAAAAATAGCATCTACCTGGGAGCCTGTATCTAATATTTTCTGGGTCTCATGAACAAATAAAGCGAGTTGGGTCTCACACGATCGCTGTTTCCGGAACCCATGTTGATTCCTACATAGTAGATTCTGGGTTTCCAAAAACGACATGATACTCGAGCAAAAAACATGTTCTAAAATTCTACAACAGATCGACGTCAGAGATATAGGTCTATAGTTTTGCGCATCTGCTCGACGACCCTTCTTGAAGACTGGGACTATCTGTGCTCTTTTCCAATCATTTGGAACCCTCCGTTCCTCTAGAGACTTGCGGTACACGGCTGTTAGAAGGGGGGCAAGTTCTTTCGCGTACTCTGTGTAGAATCGAATTGGTATCCCGTCAGGTCCAGTGGACTTTCCTCTATTGAGTGATTCCAGTTGCTTTTCTATACCTTGGACACTTATTTCGATGCCAGCCATTTTTTCGTTTGTGCGAGGATTTAGAGAAGGAACTGCAGTGCGGTCTTCCTCTGTGAAACAGCTTTGGAAAAAGGTGTTTAGTATTTCAGCTTTACGCGTGTCATCCTCTGTTTCAATGCCATCATCATCCCGGAGTGTCTGGATATGCTGTTTCGAGCCACTTAGTGATTTAACGTAAGACCAGAACTTCCTAGGATTTTCTGTCAAGTCGGTACATAGAATTTTACTTTCGAATTCACTGAACGCTTCACGCATAGCCCTCCTTACGCTAACTTCGACATCGTTTAGCTTCTGTTTGTCTGAGAGGTTTTGGCTGCGTTTAAACTTGGAGTGGAGCTCTCTTTGCTTTCGCAGTAGTTTCCTAACTTTGTTGTTTTACCACGGTGGGTTTTTCCCGTCCCTCACAGTTTTACTCGGCACGTACCTGTCTAAAACGCATTTTACGATTGCCTAGAACTTTTTCCATAAACACTCAACATTGTCAGTGTCGGAACAGAAATTTTCGTTTTGATCTGTTAGGTAGTCTGAAATCTGCCTTCTATTACTCTTGCTAAACAGATAAACCTTCCTCCCTTTTTTTATATTCCTATTAACTTCCATATTCAGGGATGCTGCAACGGCCTTATGATCACTGATTCCCTGTTCTGTACATACAGAGTCGAAAAGTTCGGGTCTGTTTGTTATCAGTAGGTCCAAGATGTTATCTCCACGAGTCGGTTCTCTGTTTAATTGCTCGAGGTAATTTTCGGATAGTGCACTCAGTATAATGTCACTCGATGCTCTGTCCCTACCACCCGTCCTAAACATCTGAGTGTCCCAGTCTATATCTGGTAAATTGAAATCTCCACCTAAGACTATAACATGCTGAGAAAATTTATGTGAAATGTATTCCAAATTTTCTCTCAGTTGTTCTGCTACTAATGCTGCTGAGTTGGGAGGTCGGTAAAAGGAGCCAATTATTAACCTAGTTCGGTTGTTGAGTGTAACCTCCACCCATAATAATTCACAGGAACTATCCACTTCTACTTCACTACAGGATAAACTACTACTAACAGCGACGAACACTCCACCACCGGTTGCATGCAATCTATCCTTTCTAAACACCGTCTGTACCTTTGTAAAAATTTCGGCAGAATTTATCTCTGGCTTAAGCCAGCTTTCTGTACCTATAACGATTTCAGCTTCGGTGCTTTCTATCAGCGCTTGAAGTTCTGGTACTTTACCAACGCAGCTTCGACAGTTTACAATTACAATACCGATTGCTGCTTGGTCCCCGCATGTCCTGACTTTGCCCCGCACCCGTTGAGGCTGTTGCCCTTTCTGTACTTGCCCAATGCCATCTAACCTAAAAAACCGCCCAGCCCACGCCACACAACCCCTGCTACCCGTGTAGCCGCTTGTTGCGTGTAGTGGACTCCTGACCTATCCAGCGGAAACCGAAACCCCACCACCCTATGGCGCAAGTCGAGGAATCTGCAGCCCACATGGTCGCAGAACCGTCTCAGCCTCTGATTCAGACCCTCCACTCGGCTCTGTACCAAAGGTCCGCAGTCAGTCCTGTCGACGATGCTGCAGATGGTGAGCTCTGCTTTCATCCCGCTAGTGAGACTGGCAGTCTTCACCAAATCAGATAGCCGCCGGAAGCCAGAGAGGATTTCCTCCGATCCATAGCGACACACATCATTGGTGCCGACATGAGCGACCACCTGCAGATGGGTGGACCCTGTATCCTTCATGGCATCCGGAAGGACCCTTTCCACATCTGGAATGACTCCCCCCGGTATGCACACGGAGTGCATATTGGTTTTCTTCCCCTCTCTTGCTGCCATTTCCCTAAGGGGCCCCATTACGCGCCTGACGTTGGAGCTCCCAACTACCAGTAAGCCCACCCTCTGCGACTGCCCGGATCTTGCAGACTGAGGGGCAACCTCTGGAACAGGACAAGCAGCCATGTCAGGCCGAAGATCAGTATCAGCCTGAGACAGAGCCTGAAACTGGTTCGTCAGACAAACTGGAGAGGCTTTCCGTTCAGCCCTCCGGAATGTCTTTCGCCCCCTGCCACACCTTGAGACGAGCTCCCACTCTACCACAGGTGAGGGATCAGCCTCAATGCGGGCAGTATCCCGGGCAACCACAGTCATAGTCTGATCAGGGGATGCGTGGGACGAGCTGGCCGTCCCCGACAAACCCCCATCTGGACCCCCACAGTGATGCCCATTGGCAACAGCCTCAAGCTGTGTGACCGAAGCCAACACTGCTTGAAGCTGGGAGCGAAGGGATGCCAACTCAGCCTGCATCCGAACACAGCAGTTGCAGTCCCTATCCATGCTAAAAACTGTATTGCAAAGAACGTCTGAACTAAAAGATTCAGGACATATCAAAATTTGAGGCACAGAGTTCTGGAATATCGGTTCATGTTTACGGCGTGGAGAAGAAAAGCAAGCTAGATGAGGAGAACAACCGTACTGTGGTTGGACCATTCTATTTTTCGAAATATGCAGGTAAGCATGATCTTCATCTGAACATGTTGTTTTTCTCTGAAGGTGATAATCAACATTACGTATGGATCAGACACATGTACCGCCTTCTAACCCCCCATACGAGTAAACACATTGTAAATGGTATATTTTCTTCAAGTGTTTAAATGCTGTGGTGTCACCGCCAGACACCACACTTGCTAGGTTGTAGCTTTAAATCGGCCGCGGTCCATTAGTACATGTCGGACCCGCGTGTCGCCACTGTCAGGGATCGCAGACCGAGCGCCACCACAAGGCAGGTCTCGAGAGACTGACTAGCACTCGCCCCAGTTGTACGGACGACTTTGCTAGCGACTACATGGACGAAGCATTGCTCATTAGCCGAGCCAATAGTTAGAATAGCCTTCAGCTAAGTCAATGGCTACGACCTAGCAAGGCGCCATAGCAATTGATAGTTATGGTATGAATTGTCTCATCAAGAACGCTGTATACAAATGATGGATTAAAGTTAAGTATTCCAGCAGCTACGTACTTTTCTTTATAGCATTCATTACTTCTCCTGTTTCAGACCTCAATCGCCTGCTTGCTTAATGGCCGCCTCCCTTAAAAAACGTGCGTAGTGTTGGCAAACTGCCTACACTACAAATGCCATTTTAGAAGAAAAGTATTTAAAAAGGCTCTGAAGGACTGTGAATCCAAGGAACCGGTACATGTTGTCAGAAAAAAAATAAGTTCATTAAATTCTAGAATGCTCATCTCCAGGAGCGTGTCCATTTGTTGTATATGCTGACTTCGAATGTCTCTTCGCCCTATCGCCCACTGTGAAGGGAACCCCTTAGCCTCACATACCACCTCCACACAAAAACACGTACCATATGTGGCAGCGTACCAACTTATATGCTCATATGATTCAAGTCTTAACAGCCATGAACCTTGCTGGGGAGAATCCTGCAGTTTGGTTCCTCACTGAGCTTGAAAAACTCTCATGGGATGTTGATCAGCTTTATAGCTCGAACATCTCCATGGTCGAATCGGAGGAAGTTAAAAAATTATACAATGATGAAGTTAACTGTCATATTTCTGGGCTGCCTTTAGATGGAAAAGCTGAAACTCCCCATAGAGTTCATTGTCACCTTATGGGGAAATTTCGCAGTGCAGCTCACAACGCATGCAATTTGAAGTATAATTTATATACCTATTTTCTTCCATAGGTATGAAACTCACTTTCTAGTTGAGCAATTAGCTAATTTCGATACAAAGAACAATCAAGTCAGTGTCCTGCCTGAGAGTGTACAGAAGTAGATTTCTTTCTCGAAACGACTGATGCAAAAAATTACACTCAGCTTCCTTAGCTCTTTACGTTTCATGCAGACTTCACTCCAGAAACTTGTTGACTCTCTGTCTGAGGAGGATATGCAAATTACCCGATCTGCGTACCCCGATGAGGAAAAGTTTCATCTTGTGATCAGGAAAGGAGGTTTCCCTTGTGAGTACCTCGATAGTAAGGGGAAACCAGGCTACCAGACATATCTGCATTTAGCAGTACTCTCACAGGTGATGCCATAACTAGTGCAGATTATGAATGTCTGGTGGGAATTCAACTTTCCCAGTTTGGGTGAATACACAATGGACGTGCGCTTGCTTGTAGACGTTTTTGAAATGTTCTGGAGTGTATGAATGACCATGTACTCTCTGGACCCCGCCTTTTATTACATGGCACCTGGGTTGTCCTGGGACGCAATGCTCAAGAAAACGAGGCCAGCATCGAACTTGTGATTGTTGCTAATATGCTTCTTCTCTTTGAGTGCTGGATTTGTGGGGGACTTTGCCAGTGTGTCAAAAGACACGCCGAGGCAAATAACCCACGTATGGATGAGGGGTTCAACACATCCCTTAAATTCTACATTTGGATGTTGGATGTGAAGAACTTATATGGGTACACCACGATGCAACCACTGCTGGTTGGTGGGCTTCAGTCAATGCCCAGAAATGAATAACAGGGATTAGGCGGAAAAATAATGGGTCTGGCGGCTGATCCTGATGCAGGATGTGTGGTGGAGGCAGACCTCATATACCCTGTTAGTGTGCATGAAATGACAAGTAACTTGCCATTATATCCATAGCAAATAGTTCCACGAGGAAGCACTGTCCCTAAGCTGATGACCACTGTTGGACACGAGCAGAGGTATATAATTCATTATCATAATATCCATCGGTTTCTCAGTTTAGGGATGGAGCTAGGAAGAATCAACCAGGCTATGTCCTTCAAGCAATCCCCCTGGTTGAAGGAATATATTAAGTTAAATACCAAAAAGAGGATGGACATAACTAGTGATTTCGAAAGAGATTTTTATAAATTAACGAATGATTCCATTTCCAGTAAAAACATGCAGAATTGACACAGTATTTTGATTAGGACCGAATGAGGGGGACGTTATGGTGTAAGAAATTGCATCGCCAGACGAAATTTTAAATGGATCACTATTTTCAATGAGAAGTTTGTTGCTGTGGAGTTGTCGAAGTTTTCGGTAGAGTTTATGCACCCTGTCTACTTGGGGATGTGTATACTGGGCATCTCCAAAATCCACATGTAGCGGTTCCACTATGAGTTTGTTAAAACTCATTTCTTGGAACCAAAGTTCCTTTATATGGATACAAAAAGCTTCATATATTGGGTGAAGAACTGCGATCCATATGAAGTAATGAGCTGTCATGGTAATGAATTCGACACATTTGGGTATGCAGCTGATAATCCTAAAGGTATTGTTCCTCAGGACAAGAAGGTTATCAGCTTAATGAAAGATCAGTCGAATGGATTGCTGATTGTGGAGTTTGTGGGCCTTGCACGATGGTGTTTGATGTGCTCCACCGCAACCTCCACATATGGTACAGCGAACTAGTGTTCGATCACGATGTCATTGGGTGTATATGACACTGCTATCTAAAGTCGGATTGTCACCTCATGATGATAAAAGAGCAATTTGGGATGATGTGATCGAAACCCTTCCATAATCACACTATTCACTTGATGATGAGGGGAGGGGGGATGTCATGGTGTGTGTGTGTGTGTGTGTGTGTGTGTGTGTGTGTGTGTGTGTGTGTGTATGTGTGAGAGAGAGAGAGAGAGAGAGAGAGAGAGAGAGAGAGAGAGAGAGAAGAAAGTAGCTGGCTGACTGACAACCTGTGCAGAATGATGTGGCTCTTTTATCATAGAGTAAATATTGTATGTGTGTGATGTATGGTGTGATTGCATGTGTGATTGCTTATGTACCTGTGTGTGTATGCATGTGAGTGTGTTTGAGTCTGTATGACCATGTAAATATGTGTAAATATGTATGACTGCATGTAAATACATTTAGCTTAATTTTTTTAATAAGTAGCATAATATCTATGTATGAATATATAAGCACCATATGGTGGAAAAATTATAAAATTATAAAAAAGTTAAAAATGTGCAAAGTACATACAAAAATGTTTAAAACTGTACGAAAATCATAAGGAATTGAAAAAATTGTAAATTTGGAAAAATATACTTTTACAGTATTTTTCTCTTTTGCAGTTCATGTGTGTGCGTGATTGTGTGAGTTCATACATAGATAGAATTGTTTTTAAGTTTCACCTAATGCTAGCTGTCCAAGTCATACTACTTTCAAGTGTGAGTTCCACCCAGTCCATTTTAGTGCATCTGTTTGAGACTGACATTTTAGAGCC
The DNA here is from genome assembly GCF_023864345.2 of Schistocerca serialis cubense. Lineage (NCBI taxonomy): Eukaryota > Metazoa > Arthropoda > Insecta > Orthoptera > Acrididae > Schistocerca > Schistocerca serialis. The sequence goes on from NC_064640.1 coordinate 257,942,356, forward strand.
ACCCACTTCATTGTATTTTTAAATTATTTCAGTTCATTAAGGTGCAAAATGCTTAGAGACTCCTACTTCAACACATAAATAAAATCTTCTGTTTGGGTGGAATTTCACTAGAAATAGTATTAGTGTAAGAGAAACTGTACCTCTGCAATAGCTGTAATGAGGACAGCGATGCAATGTAGAAATATCCACCCAGTACTTTTAATTATGTCGGAATTCAATCCATACTGCAATTTAAAGTAAAAATTTTTCCAACGAGCATTGTAATTTGTAAAATCAAGAACTGTGAATGTGTGTGTGTGTAAAAAAAAATTCAAACACTAACAGGAACTGTGAATTTAAAAGAAGTATCAATTTGTGTATTGTAAAAACAACAACATCTGTGAATGTAAAGCAGTATTACTACTGCGAATATTTATGTCTGAATAAAAAAATGTTATTTGCTAACATATGTCTTTGTTGTTCTTTTACAAATCCCTACCCCCACAAATGTATACAAAGGCTGTGCAAAATGCGCAAGAAGCATGAAGGTGGTGATGTTTAAGATGGAGAGAAACATAATATATGAAATGGTGACATGTGACTTAACGTATCGGTTTACGGGAGCAGACAGCATGTGACCATGTCCACTTCCAACGATGTATAGCAAACATGTATAAAATTATGTTACCAGTGCTTGAGGAAAATCACAGGCCCAGTATCTGGGCTAAACTACATGGACCAGGGTCAAATCAGTAAAATTACGAAGTAAAATTTCATTCATTTCTAACAAAAATTAAAGGGAATTTTACAGTTTCATACGCAAACACAGCAACACTGTTTTCACACATCTTCTTCTTGAGTCGATGGAGAACAGGACACTATAGAATTCTAGGTGTTGAATAGCAGAAAACTTGAAAATTCGACGCATTCACAACATCTTCTCCTTCCCCTTCAGGTAGATGATGGTATCTGTGTGGTCGAATAATCGAAGCGACGGTATCATTTGTTTATAAGGTACGCCAGGATGATCCAGTGAATTCCATAGTAGAAATGTGTTAACCACCTTCCATGTTTCATCACACTCCACATCTTTGAAAGACCTCAGTGATGCAATGTTTACTGAGATTGTCTCTATTATTCCTGCATCTTCTGTGTACATTATGAATGCAACATCTTTAAATATGAACTGGCCACACTCATCATCACAGAAACCCTAAGTGTCTGCAGTGATGTTCACACCTTGAAATATCATTGTGGAATGCTATGGGTATAGCGCAGCACCTGTTCATTTACACAGATCGTTGCACAAAACTGGTGAGTGGGCAGTGGTTAATCCCTAGTTAGAACTAGAGCATACAATGCAATGTGTTCGGGGAAATTTGCCGAAGGTTCAAATTCAATTCATTCATCTATAGGTCCAGCCTTAACAACCTTGTTCTGTTTTGAGCAGTCTATTATGATGGTCGGTGATAGATCCTTGATTTTTCCATAGACTGAGTGGGCATGCTCTTCCTACTTGTTCAGCAGATTCATACTAAGAAGCACTGAACCTCGCATTTTGATCCCACTCCAGAAATAAATTGTCATATGGATAGAATTGTGAATTCAGGTAGACTCTGGCATTAGGTAACATGCAGTTGTCGAACACCATGGAATCATTTGCTATATTTCCTCTTCTATCAGTCTGAAATGCAAGTATGATGAATCTTGGATTCACCAGCTGAGAGGAGGTTTTAATAACCCATGTTTGTCTGCTTGCAGTCGGTAACACTTGGTACTCAAAAACCTCCCGAGAGTGAAATATTAGTGATAGATATGTGCTGTCATTCAGAACTTTTTAGAAGCTTCAGACGCTCCTCGTCTGATACACTGATGTGAGGCGTTTTCTATATTATCTTGCTGATTGTGGTCCTGTTCTCCTCCTTAGCTCCTTGAATGTAAGACTTTTTATCTATTGCAGTCCGTACCAGAATGAGTTCCTGTTTGCCATTCATAATAATCTGCTTCAGGTCCTCAAAGTAAGCCATAAGCATTTCAGAAGTATGTATACAGTAAATCGTTTGTAATCTCGAACTGTTCTATCCACCGGATAGTCTATGAACCATCCTGTATTTTCTTAATCATTCAAATTCACGGGTGACGCAGAGACATACACTATGTGATCAAAAGTATCCAGACACCCCCAAAAACATACGTTTTTCATATTAGGTGCATCGTGCTGCCACCTACTGCCTGGTACTACATATCAGCGACCTCAATAGTCATTAGACATCGTGAGGGAGCAGAATAGGATGCTCTGCGAAACTCACAGACTTTGAATGTGGTCAGGTGATTGGGTGTCACTTGTGTCATACGTCTGTGCGCGAGATTTCCACACTCTTAAACATCTCTAGGTCCACTGTTTCCGAGGTGATACTTAAGTAGAAATGTGAAGGGACACGTACAGCACAAAAGCGCACAGGCCGGCCTCGTCTGTCGACTGACAGAGACCGTCGACATTTGAAGAGGTTCGTAATGTGTAATAAGCAGACATCCACTCAGACCATCACACAGGAATTCCAAACTGCATCAGGATCCACTGCAAGTACTATGACAGCTAGGCGGGAGGGGAGAAAACTTGGATTTCACGATCGAGCGGCTGCTCATAAGCCACACATCACGCCGTAAACGCCAAACGACGCCTCGCTTGGTGTAAGGAGCGCAAACATTGGACGATTGAACAGTGGAAAAACGTTGTGTGGAGTGACGAATCACGGTGCACAATGTGGCGATCCGATTGCAGGGTTTGGGTATGGGGAAAGCCCGGTGAACGTCATCTGCCAGCGTGTGTAGTGCCAACAGTAAAATTCGGAAACTGTTGTGTTATGGTGTGGTCTTGTTTATCATGGAGGAGGCTTGCACTCCTTGTTGTTTTGCGTGGCTCTATCTCAGCACAGGCCTACACTGATGTTTTAAGCACCTTCTTGCTTCCCAGTGTTGAAGAGCAATTCCGGTATGGCGACTGTATTTCTCAACACGATCGAGCACCTGTTCATAACGCACGGCCTGTGGCGGAGTGGTTACTCGGCAATAACAACCCTGTAAGGGAGTGGCCTGCACAGAGTACTGACCTGAATCCTATAGCACACCTTTGGGATGTTTTGGAACGCCGACTTCGTGCCAGGCATCACCAACCGGCATCGACATCTCTCCTCAGTGCAACACTTCGTGAAGAATGTGCTGCCATTCCCCAAGAAACCTTCCAGCACCTGATTGAGCATATGACTGGAAGAGAGGAAACTGTCAACAAGCTAAGGGCGTGCCAACACCATATTGAATTCTAGCATTACCAATGGAGGGCGCCACGAACTTGTAAGTCATTTTCAACCAGATGTCCGGATACTTTCGATCACATAGCGCATGATTTAAGGGTTGATGTTATGCTGACATTCCGTGGGCAATCTCAGACCCATTGAGTCCATAGCCTTTCTCTTGACACAGGAGTGCTAAAGCATTACGTGCAAGCTTGGATCCCACTATACTGCTGCCATCAGTTTTCTTTAATGACCCCTCTAGATATATGAAAACTCTTGCATTGAAGGGTCAACGGGTCTTCGTGCTGGATGACGATCCTAATTTAATCATTTTTCTTAAATGTGGTTGAAGCATAAAGTTTATGTGAGATGTATTCCAGACATGTAATTCGTTCATCATACTCTACTGGTCTGGTTATACAGAGGAGGCCGTCATTGCGAGGTTTCAAGCCAACTAATTTAGGAAACTCGTAGTTCGCAAGTGAATCACTTTGTAGTTCGGCAGTGAAGTGGCGTGTTGTGGTTTCCGTGGACTAGTTTTACACCGCACCGCCTCTCGTGCTTAAAATGTATTTGCACAATGATTTCCTTACCGCGAAAGTCAAGAAGTTGATTATTCTGGTCCACAATACGTCGAAGTAGTCCAATGGCTGAACTGTCATTGAAAGGTATATTGCATTGGTGGGAGTCTCAGCAATGTTATACCTTGTTGCAACTGAGGGGAAGAATCCGTACATAGTATGAACAAGTCTGTGGTTGAGATAACAGTTCGTTGCAATGTCACACTCGACACGGATTGAACTGACAGACAGTACGTCCACAGTCTGATCTATATGACTTGTAAAATTTACTATGCTCCTTCTTCAAAGCCTATCCTTTTGTGGAAGTTAGTAGGCGCCCTATTGAACTTTCTGGTTAAAGTCAATCGTTGCCGTCATAGTCCTTATTTCAGATTTAAGTGTATTGATGTTTGCATGTAGCTCAATACATTTTCCAGATTGTTTCAAGGTTTCGTTTAAATCATCGATATCGTATGCTCCAGGTTCTAATGTTTTTTTCACCATCAATATCCAGATGCAGTTTGTTGTTAGCCTCGGTGATATTTGGGATGCTGTTGTACATCTCTAGTCCAGTCAGTTCAATACTCCATTCGCCAAAGTTCAAGTCAATTGGCGGGAAGTAATTTGCGCGCAATACAAATGATCTTTCTTTCGAAGTCAGTGTACGACATTGCATCTGTACCTCAACTGGTGAAGGAATGTTGGAAGCTCCTCCTTATACTTTCTTCTTCATTGTAAACGTCAAGAGAAACATGATGCATATATGCTCACAGAGGTGTGTATTAAAGTCCTGATAGCGTCGAAAATTGTAGAAAACACGTCTTCTGCAAGTGAAGTATCGTTGTAATTCTTCTGGCGGTTGCAGGTCACCAAATCAGTCGAAATAATAGAAGGCATATGGATTTTTCTTATCACGTGACACACAGTGGGCTCTGGGACCTCCAGCAATCACAATGCTACATTCACCAATTTTCCACATAGTCTTCGGCAATGTATCCCGTATAAACACACCAGAAAAACTTGGAATATTGAATTTTTTTTCTAACAAATTTAAGTAGATCTATATTTGTGAGGGCCCGAGCCGATAGAACTGAGAACAGACTTTTTTTTATTTATGAATAGACAAGCCCTTTCCTGTACAGTTTCAAGTATAGTCTTTGTCCGATGGCTGTGGCTTCCACCATGCAGTTATATCTTCTTGCTTCTTCTAATTGCACTTGGGAGTTTTGCGCGTTCTTGACTGTTCAAGCAATAGTTGCAGCATCACCAGGGAGGGACCCCACCGCCGAGAGAGCGGAGAGGGCTGGGCTGAGGAATGGAAGAAAACCACCAGACGTTTTGGGTGTTGGTAGAACTCGAGGAACTTTAACCGATTCTCTTCTATTTCCCGCTCATTTCTGCTTCAGAGCGTTTTTAGCGACATACGTCGCTGTCAGGATACAGTTCTTCAAACATCTTTTCCACCCCTTCTTCTTATTCTTCTTCTTTTTCCTTAGTCCACGATTCGCAGCGTTCATAACTTGTTTGAAATTCATCACTCCTAAACCCAACTTAATTTTTCTACACATAGTTTTATGAATTTGCAAAAGCTGCAGTGCGTTGACCTACACCAATATCCTTTCTTCTGTGTATCATCTTAGCCTGGTCAGCTAAAATCCGATCTGTACTGTGGCGACTTGGGAGATCTTTATGTGCAGCGTATGCAGTGTCATGTCCCATACATGCTTTGTCGAACAGATTAATCCCCTTATCAACTCGTGCCAAGCGTTTTTGAAACTTTGTTCCAGTCCACAGTAGTTATATGCCAGAATGTGTAATTCCTCTGGCAGTTTGTCTAAAATACCACCACCTCTTGTACTGCGTCTCCTAGCACGCATATTACGCTTCTGTGACTTTTGAGGACTGCACACCCTGTTATACAGCAAATCGTTACCATCAATCTAACTGTTTTGTGCTGCTGGAAAACCAAGCCATTTGACTAGTCCTCTATTTTATCGACGTCTTATGACTCTCTCCACGAGAAACACATCCAGATCTGAGCTTTTCTGCAGCTCTCTGATGTGGAAACAAGCTGCAGCTCACCTTTACTGTCCTTCAAGATAGAAGTTCTAGGATTCATTATTTGCACCGTGGAAACTGTAAATATCTCGACTGACCAGTTCGGCAGGCATGATTTTTCAAATGTTGTCTTGTGTTTTGATATATGTACCAAATCACCTACATTAAATTTCTGTTTATATTGATCCAGCATCTAAATACGACAATACGCCGTATCCATGAGTCCATTATCACGAACGTCGATTGGTCTCAATTTTATTGTGTTATGTTTGGTTCTATTATACTGTGAAATTGTTTCTGGGAGGATATCTCTCCATTTGTGTGAGCTCCGAAGATTAAAATGCATCCACATTTGACTCTTTATTGTAATGTTCGGACGTTCCACGGTACGCCCCTTCAGGTGGGTGAATGTTGAGCAGTGATGTATTCCATAGTGCTGCACCATGGTCTTGAAATACCTATTGTAAAACTCTCCACCCTGATCGGTTTGGAGGTTGTCCAGGCATCGATTCATCCCTGTCTGCAATGAACGGTCAAACATATCCGCGATATTTCTTCCCGGTTTTTTGTTTCAACAGGTAATGCCCAGGCAAATTTAGAGCATGAACCAGCAGCCATTAAAATATATTTGAATTAATTATTGTCATGTGAACTTTCCCTCATATTTACAACATCAGCCTGGCATAAGTCATTCAAACTTTAATCATAACATGCCTACAAGGCGTGTTTTGCATGTTGGTTTGCGCAGTTCTCAAACTACTGTTTCCATACCTGTCTCTCCAATCTCGGAGATTATTGAAACAAGCTGTAGTACCTGCAGCTGTAACTGTAGTACCTGCAGCAGCTGATGCCATAAGGAGATGTAGTCGATCTATTAGCTCGTTGGGGGTCTTTATACTAAATACTACAGGATTCGATTGTTCACTGCTTTATGCTCAGTGTCAATACCGTCACCGCCAGTTCTGTTGTAGTTTTCAGCATCGAATATTGCTTTTATAATGATTTTATATTTCTTGTTGCTCGGGCTCATTGTGACCTTATGTACATCAGCAAATTCAATATTTCACTGTACATTCCCCTATCATTAAGTGAATAATTTATGGGTTTTTTTGTGGGTCCTAGGAAAATAAGGCTCAAAAGCCAGGTGTTCTCTCAAACTGCCTATGACCAATCTGTATTGTGCCATCAGTTACATTCATAGATTACATGCCCAGCATGTGTGGTCTTCCCCTGCTGACGCCAAATGTTCTATCTATATGACCAGAGGGGTGACGGATAATTAAGGCGTCAACGGTAACAACATTGTTATCGTGTGGTTTTCTTTCTGCTGAGAGCTGCTTGAGAGATTCAGAAACCAGCTCGAAGGTCTCTTTTAGTGTTTGCTGGCGATCCACATGCCCTAACCTTAGCAACCGTAACTTCTCTCGAACGGCTTTCCACAACTGAATGATTTTCTCCTTCGTCGACATCTCAGTGTATACTAATCAGACTTCTCTGCAGCGTGAGGCTTTATATATCCGTTCTTCTTCCTCTCATTATGTGACTATTCCTCCTTTTCAATAACAAGGACCTCTATATCTGTTTTCGCTACAACAGCCTCAACCTTTTCAGTTAAATCGGATATTTTGTTACCGATTTCATTAACTAACTCATTTAATGAGCTGAACATTTTCAGAAGATTGTCTATAGCTCCCTACGCATACCTTCAACTTTATGCACGATAGTCTGAATTTTCGCATTCATGTACAAGCGAATGTTCTGTCTATGAACTCTCATTCTCTCGTGTTGTGAGCCAGACATGCACGCGATTTCGTCCATAGTACAGCTGATTTACTCACCTCGCTTATCAGGCTGTATATACAGAAACTCTTGGAAGTTTCGCCTATACCTACCATCATTTAGTTTTCTTATTTTATCGATAGCGAGAAACCCGTACTGTGAATGACTCCAGCAATCAGCACATATCTTTACAAAACCATTGAACGACATGTCAGTTCCTACATGTGCTTGGTAAACATGTTTTAATTCAGATTGTCTTATTTGAAGACTATAATGAGGTTTGCATTATCCGTAAACAATGGTTTTGGGAATCTGCAATATGTTTGACTCAGATAAAAACCTTCAGCACACATAGACTTCCGAAAAAGAAATATTTTCGAATTTAATCTTGATTTTCTACAGCAACATCGTCAAATATGAAGACTGTGTTTGGCTTAACTTTTGCAGGAGGAGAGATATCACTGCTTTGACTGAATGTGGCATGTGTTAACACCTTATACACCACACAGTACCTCCTGTAATACCTGATACATGGGTTGAAACAGTGTTTTCGAAAATGCACAAACATGTTGACATTGGACTCAATCTACGTGTGTTAGCAGTGTCATGAGAACATTAGTCTTGCCACAATTGGATAGACCTACAATAACTGTTCGTATATTATCAGGAAAGAGTACTCCATTCTCCTTCTTCGTCAGGTCTTCTTTTGTATCTTTAAAGGACCAGTCACCTAAACCAAAGTCCTTGTGAGGAGGATGTTTCACTAACCTTGCCACAATACCAACTACATTAGGTACCAACAAGTATTGGGCATATATAGAAAGACACATACACACTTACAAGGATGGTGATAATGTATGTTGCCGCTATAACTCCATCGCTTAACCAAGAGAGCTACAATGGCTACACAGAGAAATAACCTATATATACATATATTTTTCTTATGCATGAAAAGTAACTTCATCATTCAGTTTGAGTATGACTGGCGAGGTGTTTGTAGTAAGTGTCTGTTGCTGCATGATTATAGGTTCAGCATTGAAGATAATGATACTAATAATTGTAATACTGGGATCATAATGAGAGAGACATGAAATAAAAACAAACACATTGAGATTATATATATATATATATATATATATATATATATATATATATATATATATGAAACACCCTGTATATATATATATATATATATATATATATATATATATATATATATTCGAAAATGACCGATAGAAATACACCGTTTGTTGCAATATGCTTGGGACAACAGTACATTTTCAGGCGGACATACTTTCGAAATTACAGTAGTTACAATTTTCAACAACAGATGGCGCTGCAAGTGATGTGAAAGATATAGAAGACAACGCAGTCTGTGGGTGCGCCATTCTGTACGTCGTCTTTCTGCTGTAAGCGTGTGCTGTTCACAACGTGCAAGTGTGCTATAGACAACATGGTTTATTCCTTAGAACAGAGGATTTTTTTGGTGTTGGAATTCCACCGCCTAGAACACAGTGTTGTTGCAACAAGACGAAGTTTTCAACGGAGGTTTAATGTAACCAAAGGACCGAGAAGCGATACAATAAAGGATCTGTTTGAAAAATTTCAACAGACTGGGAACGTGACGGATGAACGTGCTGGAAAGGTAGGGCGACCGCGTACGGCAACCACAGAGGGCAACACGCAGCTAGTGCAGCAGGTGATCCAACAGCGGCCTTGGGTTTCCGTTCGCCGTGTTGCAGCTGCGGTCCAAATGACGCCAACGTCCACGTATCATCTCATGCGCCAGAGTTTACACCTCTATCCATACAAAATTCAAACGCGGCAACCCCTCAGCGCCGCTACCATTCCTGCACGAGAGACATTCGCTAACGATATAGTGCACAGGATTGATGACGGCGATATGCATGTGGGCAGCATTTGGTTTACTGACGAAGCTTATTTTTACCTGGACGGCTTCGTCAATAAACAGAACTGGCGCATATGGGGAACCGAAAAGCCCATGTTGCAGTCCCATCATCCCTGCATCCTCAAAAAGTACTGGTCTGGGCCGCCATTTCTTCCAAAGGAATCATTGGCCCATTTTTCAGATCCGAAACGATTACTGCATCACGCTATCTGGACATTCTTCGTGAATTTGTGGCGGTACAAACTGCCTTAGACGACACTGCGAACACCTCGTGGTTTATGCAAGATGGTGCCCGGCCACATCGCACGGCCGACGTCTTTAATTTCCTGAATGAATATTTCGATGATCGTGTGATTGCTTTGGGCTATCCGAAACATACAGGAGGCGGTGTGGATTGGCCTCCCTATTCGCCAGACATGAACCCCTGTGACTTCTTTCTGTGGGGACACTTGAAAGACCAGGTGTACCGCCAGAATCCAGAAACAATTGAACAGCTGAAGCAGTACATCTCATCTGCATGTGAAGCCATTCCGCCAGACACGATGTCAAAGGTTTCGGGTAATTTCATTCAGAGACTACGCCATATTATTGCTACGCATGGTGGATATGTGGAAAATATCGTACTATAGAGTTTCCCAGACCGCAGCGCCATCTGTTGTTGAAAATTGTAACTACTCTAATTTCGAAAGTTTGTCTGCCTGAAAATTTACTGTTGTCCCAAGCATATTGCAACAAACGGTGTAATTCTATCGCTGCTCGTTTAGTTTTTATTGCCGTTTCAAATATACCGGTCATTTTTGAAACACCCTGTATATATATATATATAATTTACTTAAAAATTGCACATACGATGCAGTATTTAAAAAAATTATCAGACTCTGTCTTTATCTTCATTGCACCTGTACGATATTTCGCAAATAAAGCTTTTTGATATGCAATACATTCCGTGAGTATCTCCTTCAAACCGATGGTCACATCACAATACTCTGTTTTTTCAAAAAATTGTTCAAATGGCTCTGAACACTATGGGACTTTATTTTAACTGCGCCCGCATCTCGTGGTCGTGCGGTAGCGTTCTCGCTTCCCACGCCCGGATTCCCGGGTTCGATTCCCGGCGGGGTCAGGGATTTTCTCTGCCTCGTGATGGCTGGGTGTTGTGTGATGTCCTTAGTTTAGTTAGGTTTAAGTAGTTCTAAGTTCTAGGGGACTGATGACCATAGATGCTAAGTCCCATAGTGCTCAGAGCCATTTATTTTAACTGCTGAGGTCATCAATCCCCCAGAACTTAGAACTACTTAAACGTAACTAACCTAAGGACATCACATACATCCATGCCCGAGGCAGGATTCGAACGTGCGACCGTAGCGGTCGCGCGGTTCCAGACTTCTGGTTTTTCATTCATACATTTAATCTGTTTCTCTTTCGGCTCTGCGTTGACGCGGGAACAAAATTACTGTTCCAAATCATCGACATGCACATTATGCACACGTAAAAAATGTTCAGATGGCTCTAAGCACTATGGGACTTAACATCTGAGGTCGTCAGTCCGCAGGACTTACAACTACTTAAACCTAACTAACCTAAGGACATCACACACATCCATACCCGAGGCAGGTTCGAACCTGCGACCTTAGCAGCAGCGCGGTTCCGGACTGAAGCGCCTAGAACCGCTCGGTCACAGCGGCCGGCGCACACATAGAAAGTTTACATTATCGCATTACGTGGATTCTATACTTGGTAACCAGCGTCTCAGTCTCTCCAGTGTAAGGGATAGTGCAATATCCACATCGTATAAGTTCATAAGTGTGGCGAGCCGTAGACAAGCACAAGTACCTGATTTCATGCATGGGGCATACTCGTCGTGCACTGTTTTTATAAATAATGTCACACCAGTAAGGCGAATGTCTGGTGGGGTACGAGTATTTACGAATTGGATAATACTCTGTGATCATCTGCTGATTGACGTAGTGCTGGGCACGACATATTTCATCCCAGCCGAACTTAAAAATTGGCATGCTAACACCCTTCAATGCATTTTCAGTTTCTATCCTCACATGCAAGCGCCAGTCATGGTGTGCTCCTATATCCACATTTACAAGTTTCGTTCCAGTAGGAGTTGAATTGAATGTATAACTGAAAAGCACGACCACACTTGGTACCTTCTTGTCCACAACATCTACACCTTGTCCCTGCACTACCATGGATATGTTCTTGTGGGGTGGGTTGCATGTTGGTGACCAGTACCGTGTTCCAACAAATTCTCGATTAGGTTTAAATGCTGGGGCTTGGTCGCCAAAAGAGTATGATAAACTCATCCTGGCGCTCTTCAAATCACGAATATATACTGTGAGCTGTGTAACACACTGCGTTTTTGCTGCTGGTGGATGCCGTTAGTAGCAGGGTAACTGCATTTTGAGACACTTTAGATATCAAATTAACTATGCTAATTAATTAATTGGTCAATTAATTAACGCCACCTCCTGATGATACTGGTTTCCTCCAGTCGGCACGTGGCTTACATCCCCCCCCCCCCCCCAATCCCCTAGTCCTCCCCTCCTCACATCACCCCCAAAATGGTGGGAAACTTGCTCAGCCTGTGCCGAGCTGCTAGACTGGGAGGATAAGTACAGTATTTATTTAAACAATTTCACCTTGTTTACTTATTAATTTAAACAATTAGGAATGCCACCACTAGAGGACACACCGCCCCCTCCCGAAAAAATGGCGGGGAATTCAAATTTATTGACGAGAATATCAAATTTTGTGTGTTCACCTTGAGGTTCGGAGACCAACTGACCTGGTTCCCAACACCACAACCAAAGGGTGCTATTGGCCCTTCCCACTTCCCTCCTCCCCTCCTCCACCCCTACACCCCTTCACCCTTCCGAGTAATTTTTGTCGACACAAGAAATGACCATACACATGTTTCACGTCGCTGAAGTATCGCTACTCGTTGTAAAAGTCCTGTACAGCGCTATGACATAGGCTATATTTCCTCTAAGTATTACCTTGTCAGGTAAAAAACCTGTTCCTATCACCCTCATATCTGCCACGTCCTGCATCACAGGACTAGAATATTAAATTCATTTTTGTCTCATGACAGAGTGCTAAGTGCATGCTCTACCTCTGTTACAGGATGCCTCTTCACTTTGAACTTTTTTAAAGTAAACAAATGCCTCATCACATATCAAGCCTCCCAAGGTAACAGCACAGAAAAGTTGTAAATACCAGGTTTATACTACGTATCGCTTTATAAATTCGATAATATAAATGATTTTATTACGATGGTCATCTCTCCCTGTGTAGGTGGAAGATTCAGATTCCGTTAAGAGATCTTGTCGCAGCGAAAAAATACCTGATTGTCACTCCAACTCTCGAATTATATCCGTGGTATTCTAGCCCTCGCTTCCGCACACCTGGTCGCACCTCATTAATATCAAATTGAGAGGCTAATCAATTAAATTGATCACGAGGGACCATTTGCATGGTGAGTATTTTTTTTTCTGCAGTCGGATTACACTCACCAGGTAACCATTACAGACGCTACCGAGACGTCTCTGGAAGCTTCCCACAGGCTTGGTAGTCACTTCCTCTGATACCAAAACGGGTGGTAACCGTCGTCAAATAGCTGAAGACATCCAACGCTAATTGCTTTCTGTCTCTCAGTTGTCTTGTCTCGCTGGTGGAAGTACGTCACTTAGAATTCTGGTATACTGCTCCCGAACTGATCCAGCTGAGACATGTCGGTCTATGGGGGCAGTGGGGTGTTTCACTCTCTTCTGCACCCCGAAGACGCTTCCGTCACCAGATTCCATGCGAACAGCTGTCACCGTCGCCACAGGGTCGCGAACCTCTGCCCAAACGTCAGGGCTGCACCGCTCTTGGCTGGACAGCTGTTAATGGTTCCATACTCGCAAAAGCTGTCCTATCTTTCTCAGAAGCACTGGGAGCCGAAGTACCCCTGGGATAAATACTATGATGTTGCATAATATGATCCCACTCATTCCTCCCGCAAACCAAAGTATTCTGAGATGTGTTTTTGAAATGTCCCGGAAAGGGTGATACAGTGAACAATAATCAAATACGTGTCTACTTACCGCGACATCGCAAACATGTACGAGTCTACGGACCTAGGTTTCCCTTAGAATACAGTCCTATAGGAGCGTTCCTACTGGCTCCCGCCGAATCAGTGGGCAGATGCTTCGAGAACACAAGGAATTCCCGGAGTGAAGACGATGTTCTTTTCGAGGAACACTATTGAGAACTGACATTTGAAGCTGACCCAAAAAGCATTCTACTGCCGCCAATGTACATTTCGCATAAGGACCACGAAGATACGGGAAATTAGCGCTCATGGGGAGGCATATAGGTAGTTTTTTTTCCTCGTTCTATTTGCGAGTGGAATCGGAAAGGGAATGACTAGTAATGGTACAAGTTACCCTCGACCACACACCATACGATGACTTGCAAAGCAAGCATATAGATGGAAATGTCTCTCTGTAGGAACCTTTGCATTAGCCTCTAATTTTCTGACTGCAGTCACTTCGCAAGATGTACGTGAGAGGTTATTATATGTTTGTCCACAATACTTAGAAGAAACGGTATAGAGCTCACCTCTCAACTCCCCTTTCATCAGAGTATCGCTTACCTGGCATACTCTTACAAATATTCCAGTACTCGATATATAGCATTGGAATCCAGCTGTTTCGACCAGTGGAGATGTCCCCCCCCCCCCCCCCCCCCCCCTCCCATGTTATAGGCCGCTGCTAATTCACTCGAAAGCCCGTCACGTTCCTACAGCATTGTTCCATTAGAAGGCTGACAGCTAGAGAGCTATCACAATAAGAAAAATAGCATACTAATGTACGGGAGTAAGTTCACAACCATGCAGAGTATATTTGGACTGCACAAGGAAAACCAGCAACATAAAACCTGCTATTCATCGTTACCTAATGAAGGTCTGTAAATATCACTCTGTACATCTCCTAATCTGCTTTATCATTTTCCCATAATTACCACACTAGAAATACGACAATGCAATTGTGTCTGAGTTCTTGTCTCTCCCTCTCTCCCTCCCTCCCTCCCTCTCTCTCTCTCTCTCTCTCTCTCTCTCTCTCTCCTTGTTGAATTTGCATCATCCAACAAAGTACAATTATGAACTATAAAACCTTAGACAATTTTCTGTATGTATATAGTCATATTGCTGACATACCCGTGTGCTGTTTGCTTTTATATGAGAATATTTGTACGTCTTGTATACCTACCTACTAAAAAATCCTAAGACTTCCCCTGACCTCGATGATCCACAGGCATGCCTTTTGGATAGAAGGATCATGAAAAGTATTGTAACAGTTGCTTTGTACCTATATGAGGCTGAACGAGTGGTGTAGATCATTGATGTACTGGAAACTCAAAGTCTGGAAACAATTCTGTGTACTGCTCCGACCTATCAGAGAGCCTGCCTGCAGACTCTTGTAGTGCTTCACTTGATGGAAACTCAAAGTCCTGAAACAGTTCTACATGTTCATTTGACTTCCACTCCATCGTAAGAGGGAGTTGACAAGATCGGGAGGATGAGGACAGGCAAAAAAAGTTAGTAGAGATTCGTGCTGCTGTAAAAAGAGCGATGTGCGAAGCATTCAACCACTACCGCCGTCATACCGTAGCAAAAGATCTTGCTGAAAACCCAAGGAAATTCTGGTCTTACGTAAAATCGGTAAGCGGGTCGAAGGCTTCCATCCAGTCACTCACTGATCAGTCTGGCCTGGCAATGGAAGACAGCGAAACGAAAGCTGATATTTTAAATCTAGCATTTGAGAAATCTTTCACGCAGGAGGATCGTACAAACATACCGCCGTCTGAGTCTCGTACAGATTCCCGTATGGAGGACATAGTGATAGACATCCCTGGGGTTGTGAAGCAGCTGAATGGGTTGAAAATAAATAAATCGCCAGGTCCTGATGGGATTCCAATTCGGTTTTACAGAGAGTACTCTGCTGCATTGGCTTCTTACTTAGCTTGCATTTATCGCGAATCTCTTGCCCAACGTAAAGTCGCGAGCGACTGGAAAAAAGCGCAGGTGACGCCTGTAAATAAGAAGGGTAGAAGGACGGATCCTCAAAATTACAGAACAATATCCTTAACATCGATTTGTTGCAGCATTCTCGAACGTATTCTCAGTTCGAATATAATGAATTTGCTTGAGACAGAGAGGTTGCTGTCCGTGCATCAGCACGGCTTTAGAAAGCATCGCTCCTGCGAAACGCAACTCGCGCTTTTTTCACATGATATCTTGCGAACCATGGATGAAGGGTATCAGACGGATGCCATATTCCTTGACTTCCGGAAAGCGTTTGACTCGGTGCCCCACTACAGACTCCTAACTAAGGTACGAGCATATGGGATTGGTTCCCAAGTATGTGAGTGGCTCGAAGACTTCTTAAGTAATAGAACTCAGTACGTTGTCCTCGATGGTGAGTGTTCATCGGAGGTGAGGGTATCATCTGTAGTGCCCCAGGGAAGTGTGGTAGGTCCGCTATTGTTTTCTATCTACATAAATGATCTTTTGGATAGGGTGGATAGCAATGTGCGGCTGTTTGCTGATGATGTTGTGGTGTACGGGAAGTTGTTGTCGTTGAGTGACTGTAGGAGGATACAAGATGACTTGGACAGGATATGTGATTAGTGTAAAAATGGTAGCTAACTCTAAATATAGATAAATGTAAATTAATGCAGATGAATAGGAAAAAGAATCCTGTAATGTTTTGAATACTCCATTAGTAGTGTAGCGCTTGACACAGTCACGTCGATTAAATATTTGGGCGTAACATTGCAGAGCGATATGAAGTGGGACAAGCATATAATGGCAATTGTGGGGAAGGCGGATAGTCGTCTTCGGTTCATTGGTAGAATTTTGGGAAGATGTGGTTTATCTGTAAAGGAGACCGCTTATAAAACACTAATACGACCTATTCTTGAGTACTGCTAGAGCGTTTGGGATCACTATCAGGTCGGATTGAGGGAGGACATTGAAGCAATTCAGAGGCGGGCTGCTAGATTTGTTACTGGTAGGTTTGATCATCACGCAAGTGTTACGGAAATGCTTCAGGAACTCGGGAGGGAGTCTCTAGAGGAAAGGAGGCGTTCTTTTCGTGAATCGCTACTAAGGAAATTTAGAGAACCAGCATTTGAGGCTGACTGCAGTACAATTTTACTGCTGCCAATTTACATTTCGCGGAAAGACCACAAAGATAAGATAAGAGAGATTAGGGCTCGTACAGAGGCATATAGGCAGTCATTTTTCCCTCGTTCTGTTTGGGAGTGGAACAGGGAGAGAAGATGCTAGTTGTGGTACGAGGTACCCCCCGCCACGCACCGTCTGGTGGATTGCGTAGTATGTATGTAGATGTAGATGTAGATGTACTGATTTGATATCTGTTGCTGCTCAGATTTTTTATTGCTTACCAGAGGTGCTTTGTTATTTCTGTTTATACCCTCCAGCTTGGATACATACCCACAACCCTGTCAGGACATCTACAAGCTGTATCTTTCAGGTATTTATTTTTATTGCCCCAGTAATAAGTTATTCGTTGGCTGATGGAATGTCGAGTGCAGATGACATATTGGGCCAGAAGATACAACCATACTGAAAATAGAAGAAATGCACTGCAACTGTGCAAATATATGGCTGGAAATGACTGGGTACATTCGAGCACAGTGACACTAATGTGCTGTTCTCTCCCATGCATAGGAATGATATTCACGAGGGACTGTCTCCCTCCATCCAATAGGCATTTAGCACACAAAATACTGTGATTGGGTTGATCATGTGCCGTCATCGTGGATCTTTAGAGTATAAAACGAGGTGTGACAGACGCAGCTGGACGCCTCGGATGGTTGTTATTACTGGAGAATTTGACAAACTTGTTATAAATACTGGTAATACAAATTATATCAAAGGTGTCACGCTCTTTAGCAGGACGGATTTAAATGTGCTTACACCCATCACAGAACTTATTTGCAAATCATATATCGCTATTTGCAGATCTGCATCACTGTCGAAAATGATGTACAAGTGGTTGGAATCGAGACTTTGTGATTGGTAAAATTCGTGCAGAGACTCTATGTGTATGGGTGTAGAGCTGTCAGTCGTAGATGGTTGAGGTTCAGACGCTTAACTTGCTGTTTGTCTATAAATGACGTTACCTGTTAGATGCACTCTGTAGGTATAGACGGAGAGGGAAACTCTTATGGCCTAAGACGCTACCTTCAGTGGACACACTGTCGCCTAACGAATGGCTCATTACTGGGATAATAAAAATAAATAGCTGACAACTATAGTTTGTAGATGCCCTCACAGGTTGTGCGTACGTATCCGAGTTAGAACGTATAAGCAGAATTAACGAAGCACATCTGGTAATAAGAGCATATACTTATGGGAAAAAATCCGAGCAGCAACAGAATTCAACTCAGTACACTTGTCAACTTACTGTTACCCATCCCTACACGATGGACTGGAAGTCAAATGAACATGTATAACTGTTTCAAGACATTGAGTTTCCATAAAGTGCAGCACTAAAAGGGTCTGCAGACAGGCTCTCTGATGGGCTGGAGCGGTTCACAGAATTGTTTCAGACTTCCAGTTCCCAATACACCGATCATCTGCACCACTCGTTTAGCGTCATATAGGTACGAAGCGACTGCTACTACACTTTTAATGATCGTCCTATCCAAAATAATATGGATAATCGGGAAGAGGTAAAGTCTTAGGATTTTTTAGTGGGTGGGTGTATAAGACGCTCAAGTATTCTCATAGAAAATCAAACAGCTCATGCGTATGTCAGCAGATGACCATATACATACGGAAAACTGTAGGAAAAAATTAAAAATAGCATAAAATCGGTAAAATTCGAGGAAAACCTGATATAATCGCGAAAAATTGATGTGAAATATGTAAAATTGAGGGACATACGAAGAAATATATAAAATTGAGGAAACCTAGCAAAGTTATGGAAATTGGTTGAGAATACATAAAATCAGAGAAAAAATAACATGAAATGAATACTGACCAAAATCAATAAAATTGCGTCTTCTAGAGCAGAGTGGACTGATGCTACATATACACACCTTAATATTGCAAAGAGGAGGCATTCTAGAGACATGGTGTCAATGAGAAACGGCCATATTATCGTGCACATGAGCAATACGACCTAGCATCGTACCATGACTTCTGTGTGCAACAAGAACGTTACCAGAGACGGTGGTAAACTGTGATAAGACTGTTACATCTCCTCCGAATATTGATTGTTCGGGAGGACGACGGTTCAATCCCGCGTCCGGCCATTCTGATTTAGGTTTTCCGTGATTTCCCTAAATCGCTCCAGGCAAATGCCGGGATGGTTCCTTTGAAAGGGCACGGCCGACTTCCTTTCCCATCCTTCCCTAATCCGATGAGACCGATGACCTCGCTGTCTGCCGGCCGAAGTGGCCGTGCGGTTAAGGGTGCTGCGGTCTGGAACCGCAAGACCGCTACGGTCGCAGGTTCGAATCCTGCCTCGGGCATGGATGTTTGTGATGTCCTTAGGTTAGTTAGGTTTAACTAGTTCTAAGTTCTAGCGGACTAATGACCTCAGCAGTTGGGTCCCATAGTGCTCAGAGCCATTTGAACCATTTTGAACCTCGCTGTCTGGTCTCTTCCCCAAAACAACCCCAACCACCAACTATTGATTGTGGTGTTTATTTCCTCGTAAGATGTTGCTGTTTCGTCATATGCATTTTCAACTGACGACAATCATTTTGTAGGACTGTTGTGGACATATCATAATTTCTGAACAGTAATCGGGCTTGAACATCATAAACAGTAGGCATCATACACCTCTGTAAACCTATGTAATTTTTTTGTGTTGCAAAGAATCGATGTTTTCTTTGCTGTGTAAGATAGTTGTTTTATCAACTTGCAGTTTGTCACCATAGTTTATCGGAGACAAACTTGCAGGGAGAACATATTTCATTCAGTGGAAATATATTTCTTAAACTGGAATATTAACAGCGTTGAATTCCACATGATTAATAGGTCAGAAACCGCACAGCTCTAGCATTATAGCGTGTTTAAGTGCAGAACCGCGTAGCCCTTGAAATGTGTTATGTTTCATAATCATTTCTTTCTTTCCAGTGCCTTCCTGGTATGGGCACCAAACACTGGAACAATACTTCATAATTGTTAGCACAAGTGATTTATGTCAAATGTTTAAATCTCCTTTTCTAAGTCACTGACTGAGGTTTGTGACGTAGTGCAAAAATCTGTGTGTACATTTGCTTGACAGTTGTCCTGTTTACGAGGTTATTGAAGCATGGTGCGTAATTTCACATGTCAAATATCACTGCAATGCATTTGTCCGTTTCATAATACGATGCATTTTCCATTGCTGGAGGTCGTTTTATAGGAAACAATGCGATGTCCATCTTTCTCTGAAGATAGTGGATCGAAACGTACTAATGTCAGTCTGGCACCTGACATAGACCTCGAAGTCATGGTAGAAAAAATAAAATGTATGGCAGTGTGCACAGCTGTAGTCATACACTACTTGGATGTGTTACAACAAAAAACAATGTATCAAATCGCTTATGAAACAACAACTTAAGAACCCTCTCCTTGTGACTGATACTCGATATGATCTTTCTCCAGTGCAGGCGACCGAACTTTACACAGGTCCGTGGAAGTGACTTCGATCACTGATCGCCTGCTCCAGTGGACCAATATATGTATATTTAATGGGATCACCATATATGGTCGATGTCAACATGCAGACATTTTATTTCGATATATCGGAAGGGAGAGACATGGTAAAATGTTATCGAGTTCTTTACCAGCTGACGTTTGCGAAGGTTTTGTAGTTGATAGTTGTACTCCAATGGATGTTACAAAAATAACTAGAAGAGAGAGAATGGGAGAGAGAGAGAGAGAGGGGGGGGGGAGGGAGAAGGAGACTGCTGTCAATGAAAAGTCAGACACCATTACACTGCCATATTTCTAGTGTGGTAATCACAGAAACTTGATAAAGGAGATTCCTACATTTACAGAGTGATATTTACAGACCCTCATTATACGGGGTGTTACAAAAAGGTACGGCCAAACTTTCAGGAAACATTCCTCACACACAATTAAAGAAAAGATGTTATGTGGACATGTGTCCGGAAACGCTTAATTTCCATGTTAGAGCTCATTTTAGTTTCGTCAGTATGTACTGTACTTCCTCGATTCACCGCCATTTGGCCCAATTGAAGGAAGGTAATGTTGACTTCGGTGCTTGTGTTGACATGCGACTCATTGCTTTACAGTACCAGCATCAAGCACCTCAGTACGTAGCATCTACAGATTAGTGTTCATCACGAACGTGGTTTTGCAGTCAATGCAATGTTTACAAATGCGGAGTTGGCAGATACCCATTTGATGTATGGATTAGCACGGGGCAATAGCCGTGGCGCGGTACGTTTGCATCCAGACAGATTTCCAGAACGAAGGTGTCCCGCCAGGAAGACGTACGAAGCAATTGATCGGCGTCTTAGGGAGCACGGAATATTCCAGCCTATGACTCGCGACTGGGGAAGACCTAGAACGACGAGGACACCTGCAAACGACGAGGCAATTCTTCGTGCAATTGACGATAACCCTAATGTCAGCGTCAGAGAAGTTGCTGCTGTACAAGGTAACGTTGACCACGTCACTATATGGAGAGTGCTACGGGAGAACCAGTTGTTTCCGTACCATGTACAGCGTGTGCAGGAACTATCAGCAGCTGATTGGCCTCCACGGGTACACTTCTGCGAATGGTTCATCCAACAATGTGTCAATCGTCATTTCAGTGCAAATGTTCTCTTTACGGATGAGGCTTCATTCCAACGTGATCAAATTGTAAATTTTCACAATCAGCATGTGTGGGCTGACGAGAACCCGCACGCAATTGTGCAATCACGTCATCAACACAAATTTTCTGTGAACGTTTGGGCAGGCATTGTTGGTGATGTCTTGATTGGGCCCCATGTTCTTCCACCTACGCTCAATGGAGCACGTTATCGTGATTTCATATGGGATACTCTACCTGTGCTGCTAGAACGTGTGCCTTTACAAGTACGACACAACATGTGGTTCATGCACGATGGAGCTCCTGCGCATTTCAGTCGAAGTGTTCGTACGCTTCTCAACAACGGATTCGGTGACCGATGGATTGGTAGTGGCGGACCAATTCCATGGCCTCCACGCTCTCCTGACCTCAACCCTCTTGACTTTCATTTATGGGGGCATTTGAAAGCTCTTGTTTACGCAACCCCAGTACCAAATGTAGAGACTCTTCGTGCTCGTATTGTGGACGGCTGTGATACAATACGCCATAGTCCAGGGCTGCATCAGCTCATCAGGGATTCGATGCGATGGAGGGTGGATGCATGTATCCTCGCTAACGGAGGACATTTTGAACATTTCCTGTAACAAAGTGTTTGAAGTCACGCTGGTACGTTCTGTTGCTGTGTGTTTCCATTCCATAATTAATGTGATTTGAAGAGAAGTAATAAAATGAGCTCTAACATGGAAAGTAAGCGTTTCCGGACACATGTCCACATAACATATTTTCTTTCTTAGTGTGTGAGGAATGTTTCCTGTAAGTTTGGCCATACCTTATAAAATAAATAAAATAAATTAAAATTAATATATATTGTTATTTAGATATTGATTATTCTATCTGTATGATGGTGATTGTGATTGCAATTGTATTTGCTTATCTGGAACGTGGACGTTTAATTATTCGGTATCAGACGCTTGACAATGGCTTTTTCGTAAAGGCAATGTTACTCGTAGTTGACCGTGAAATAAAACTGAATAATCGGACTTCGTAATTAAATCGTTTCCAAAGACTGCTGCGGTAGGTGCGGACTCATAATCTAAATCTCAATATTACAATAATTTGCCAGCCATGCCAATACGTCGTACAGAGGTGATTGTCTACTAAACATAAAAAAGTTACACAGTTAGTTAAATCAGATATATTCAATGAATAAGCCTACAGTTCATAATCCTACTTACTTTTATAAATATAATTCTTTACAGAATCGAGTGCCTAGTGTGGTTGCAACTCGCAGTATTCTTCTATAACATGAAATATGGCGGTGTGCCAGACAATAAAATAAAATACGTGCTTCTCGCACCACTTCTACCAGAGCTCTGTCTTTCTTAATCAAACATAAGAGTAACGTAATTGTGCTTTTGTTTTATCAGCGACACAGCGCTGCAGTTGTGTGCCATAGGCTTTATTTGTTTGTCACTGATTATTTATTTAATTAATATTTCGCGTTTCCGCGGAAACTCACGCTCGGCATGCAAATGTGCCTTTATAACCTTTTTGTAACACCCTGTATATCAATGAACTGTATTTGTTATAATTTTCTTGTGCAGTCTGCATGTACTTTCATGGTTGTGAATTTCCTCCTGTGCATTAATGTGCTATTTTTCTTGTTGTGATAACGCTCTACCTGTCACCTTTCCTATTAAAGGAATAGTGGTGTCGGAACGTGATGGGATTTCGAGAGAATTTGCAGCGCTCTAAAACCTGGTGAGGACATCTCTTACTGGTCGAAATCAGTTGGAATCAAGTGCTATATATCAAATACTGGAAGATTCGTGAGAATACAGCAGGCAAGCGATACTCTGACAAAAGTCTGTTTCTTCTAAGTATTGTGGGCAAACATATAACAACTTCTCACATGTATCTCGTGAAGTGACTGCAGTCAGAAAATTAGAGGATAATGTAAATGTTTCTACAGCGAGACAATCAGTAGCAGAAGTTCTGTCTTTTGTTTTCTCAATAAATATGACATACCATTCTTACATGAGTTTTGTGTGCCTATAAATGGAAGAACTGACACCTTAATATGTAGACTACATTTACATTTACATCTATATGCTTACTTGGCAAGCCATTATACAGTGTTTGGCAGACGGTACCCTGTATCGTACTAGTCATTCGCTTTTATGTTCCATTCTCAAATAGAGTGAGGGAAAAAGAATACCTATATGCCTCCCTATGAGCGCTAATTTCTCGTATCTTATGTATATGTCCCTTTTGCGAAATGTATATTGGCGCCAATAGAATCCTTCTGCAGTCAGCATCAATTGACGGTTCTCAGTAGCATTCCACGAAAAGGACATCGTCTTCCCTCCAGGGATTCCCATTTGAGTTCTCGAAGAATCGAGCCACTAATTCGGTGGGAGCCAATATGAACGCTTCTATAGGGCAGTATTCTGGTGAGAACCTAGGTCGTAAGACTCCTACACGTCTGAGATATGGTGGTCAGTAGGCATAGGCAGATATTTTGTTATTGCACACTGCGTGAGTCTTTCTAGGATATTTCAAAAACACGTTTAACGTTTTTGTTTGTGGGAGGGATGAGAGGAAGTATATTGTTCAACCATCTGGTATGCACCCCAGCGGCATTTAAGCTCCCTGTCCTTATGAGAAGGATAGGACAACTCTTGAGAGTCTGGAATCATTAACAGCTGTCTGGCATGGCGAGTGGTGGGTTGTCGGCCGGGAGACGTACAGCCATGACACTTGAGCCAAGGTTCACGTCAGTAGTGTAGCAACAAGGACGTCACCCCACTTCCATTGTTGCCAAATTTATTCAAGATGGCGGATCCAAGATGGCGGTGATAGATATGGCAAAATCGCAATGACATCATGGTGAGCAGTTCAAATTTTGGCAGGAAGATCGGTCAATTGGGCTACCACCACTAACCTAACCCCCCTCCCCCAGAAGATGACGGTAAGTTGAAATTCCAGCAGGACAATGAAACACACCACGGCTACCTACACTAACCTAAGAAAATGGCCGGAAAATAGGTCAGTTGGGCAACCTACACTAACCTAAGTCATCTGACTGCCACCTCCTCCTAGGAATTGGCGGGAAAAGGACTCAACCTGTGCTGGATAGGATGGACATAAGTCTTTATTTGGTACGCAGTCTTTATCTAAACAATTTGAGGCAGTAGTCCATCCAATGTGTTCATCATTAGGTCTGGAGTCCTACTGACCTAGTACACAGTACTGCGTCTACAGTTAGAGTTCTTCAAGTGTTATACTGACATCACATGTCCATTTAAATAAGCACCAAGTCACCCTCTCCGTCGTGCCCGCACTCGTTTACCGTTGCTGGTGCGAAACCTCCCCACCTGTGGATACTGACGTCACAGATCGCGGTATAGAAATCTGTTCCAGATTAACAACGACTGCTCTCTCCCTCGCGATCCTAATGGGACATGCGAGACGTGTCTAGCCGTGCGCACGAACCTTCTGTACTTGTGGGTACTGATGTCACAGGTTGCGTTATAGAAATCTGTTCTAGAATAACATCACTGGCCGCTTTGGCCAAGCGGTTCTAGGCGCTTCAGTCCGGAACCGTGCTGCTGCTACAGTCGCAGGTTCGAACCCTGCCTCGGGCATGGAGGTGTGTGATGTCCTTAGGTTAGTTAGGTTTAAGTAGTTCTAAGTCTAGGGCACTGATGACCTCAGATGTTGAGTCCCACAGTGCTTAGAGCCATTTGAACCATTTGAATAACATCGACTGCTTTCTCCCTCGCGATCCTGATGGGACAGCCCATCCATTACTTATCAGCCTCTTCTTGGAATTGGTAAAGTGTCACAGAAATAGTTAACCGTCACATTTTTAGAAGCTTTCGTGGCGTCTCACCTTGTCTGAATGGAAAAATGGAAATTCTTGTCCTAACAGGACCTGTTTCCGAAAATAGCCCAAAATAAAACCGATTGCATTCTTCCTGATGGTCCTAACGAGGCATCACCTGTTACATTTCCAGGAAATCGTAATATCCTGCTTTCAACATACGTCTCAGAAACGGTAAACTTTTCACCGCTAAAAGCCTTCATCATGTATGTGCACACTTGCGAGAACACAGTTAATCATAAAAGCATTCTTGTTACTTGGAGAGAGAGAGAGAGAGAGAGGCAATATTCACATCAAACCCTTCCAGAAACAGTGACGTTCGATAAAAGCTTGTCATTGGCTTTACATTCAAATGAAGCTCTCTCATTGGTCGCCTCGGTCTATATATAAACCCACAACCAACCTCCACCGTCCTCAGACTGCTGCTGTCCGCCGTGTTGTGCGTTCCATCGCCTGTGTGTGTGTACTTGTTCTTTTCTCTCCACAAGATGAAGAGAGGTAGCTGCAGCAACGCTTCAGAGTGTGGCAGTAAGATGCTTAGAGTTCTGGAGAAAGGATTACCAAGTGAGTAAATAATTTCTATTTTGAGTATAAATTTTTGCGTGTGTATGTTAAATTCGCCTTATTAATTCCATCTTCATGTTATAGTGCAACTCCAGGATTTTGTCTTGGAGTGTGGTGAGAGGCAGGAGGGGGCTGAAACGCGAGAGGCTCCGGTGGTGGGTTCACATCTATCAGCAAATAACGAGGTTCCTGAGCAGCATACTTGTAAGTTTAAAAAAGGTTACTTGCCTCTAGTATTAGTGTTAGTACTATAAGAAGTTTTTTTTCTGTAACAAATTGCCGGCCGCGGTGGTCTTGCGGTTCTAGGCGCTGCAGTCCGGAACCGCGGGACTGCTACGGTCGCAGGTTCGAATCCTGCCTCGGGCATGGATGTGTGTGATGTCCTTAGGTTAGTTAGGTTTAAGTAGTTCTACGTTCTAGGGGACTGATGACCTAAGATGTTAAGTCCCATAGTGCTCAGAGCCATTTGAACCATTTTTTTGTAACAAATTGGTTTATATATATTGTTTGTTGTTGCTGTTGTTGTACGCGAGACAGACCAATTGCGAGATTCTGACAAGGATAGGCAAAGGCGCTCTGATCTGGTCCTATTAGATGATGATTATGATGACTTTTTTGAGGGTGCGGTGGAGTCACGCAATCAAGTGTTAATGCCCTTGAGCCAGAGCGAAAAAGATAATTACTTACTCTGCTTATAACCATGTGTTTGTCAGAATTCTTTCTTTCACCGCGCCAGCGGTGGTAAATAATGAACTTAACTATTATTTATTTTATCTCTTCTTCTACAGCGATCGCGTCTCAGCAACCTCAACATGGTGTGGCGCGAATACCGGTGGGCGGCTAAACCATCTTCCTCTCCAAAGCGGCGCCCGGTAAGGCATGCCTCGCCTGTAAGGGCGCCGTCACTCGCTGCGCGGGAAGCCGCCGCCGCCGCCCCGTCACCGCCGCTCTGGCGTCCATGGACCGAGCAACGAACCACTGCCCCTCAAGTTACAGAGTCGGGACTACAACAGCATTGGGAGCCATCGCCACAGCCTGGCTGTTCCCATTGTGCTGACCCGGTAACACCGCAACATCCTCCTCTACCATCATCATCGTAAGAGCCTTGTCGGAATCGACTTACACGCAAGTTACGTGCGCCTTGCGCATACCAACTTGCGCATCCCCAACACCATCATCAACGGGGTGGACTCAAAACAGTATTAATACTAATATAGATGCTCCTGTGGCTTGTGGCAGTTCTCTCTTCCGTCCTTTTAGTGAAGGACATCAAGTCAGTGATACCATACCGCAGTTACAATACTCGGTGATTGCAGACAATTTTGAGGAATGAATCTCATTCACAAGGATCGAGAACCCGGCAGGAGGGTACCACGACCCTGTTGTTTTTCTAAGAGCATGCCTTTCTGTATTGGAAACGGAGTTCCTCATGGTAATCAATGATCTGTGGTATCCCCCCATTAAATGCAGTGCAGTGCTTTGCATCGAATTATCGCACCCTCCGCCCCCCCCCCCCCCCCCCCAAGATTGAGTCTGGTGCTGAGGAGAAAACTCTTCTTATCTTTTTATCTTTGGGGGGGGGGGGGGGGAATGGCATGATAACGCGGAGCACGTCAATCGCCGAGTGGTTTTGTAAATCCACCTTCGGTGCTATACTGGCCCGGTTTTCCGAGATGGAGGTCAAAGGGTCAGCTAAAGCACTCAGCCAAATACTACACCTGGGCATCCATACACATGTCTAAGATCCGGTAAATGGAGGGTCAAGCTATATATATCAAGCTACCTGAAGATATAGCTAACAAGAGGGCATGTATTAATGTAGAAAATAGAAACGATCAGGCAGCTTGTTTTGGTGGTCAGTTTTGGCTTGCGAAAGAAACTACAATTACAGAGAACCTGAGCATCCCAGTACATACCATGTAGGTGATAACATTCGTGGGTGTTGTGGCTTTGATGGTATCGATTTTCCCATCGAGATCAAGGACATACCTAAATTTGAGGGGCAGAATACCGGAATATCAGTTCACGTTTATGGCCTGCAGAAGAAGAGCAAGTCAGATGAGCAATACAAGCATATTGCCACCAGCCCCCTCCATTTGTCAAAATTTGCTGGTGAGCATGAGTTGCATGTAGACATGCTGCTCTTCTCTCAAGGTGATAATTATCACTATGCTTGAATCAAAGACATGTTCCAACTCTTATTCTCTCAACTGAATAACGACAGGTCTACAAAGCAAATTTGCTTAAGGTGCCTGAATGATTTCTCCTCAGACAAGATATTAGTGCCGCATCTAGTAGACTGCACTTCTAAGGATCCGGTACGTGTTATTATGCCTGCTGAGGAAAACAAATTCATAGAGTTAAAGAATGCTCACCATCGGGAGCGATGCCCGTTTGTAGTGTACGCCGACATTGAATGCCTCCTCGCTCCTGTGATCCACTGTGAAAGTGACCCTACAGCCTCACATACCACCTTTACAGAAACACACGTACCAAATGCAGCAGCGTACCAAATTGTATTATCATATGATTCCAGTCTTAACCACCACAAATCTTATGTCGGGGATAATCCTGAGCTTTGGCTGTTCACTGATCTCGAAAAATTTTCACGGGAGGTTGATATGCTTTACAGCAACAACGTGCTCATGACCAAATCGAAGGAGAATGAAGATTTGTATAATAACGCGGTTGATTGTCATAACTGCGGATTGCTGTTAGACAGAAAAGCGGAAACTCCTCGTAAGGACCACTGTCATCTTACAAGGAAGTTCCGTGGCGCAGCTCACAATGCGAGCAATTTGAAGTACCAGCTACCAAGACACATACCCATTTTCTTTCATTTCTTAAGCGGGTATGATGATCATTTTCTCGTTGAGCACTGGCTGATTTCGGCTTGGAGAACAATCAGGTCAGTGTCCTACCTGAGAGCGTCGAGAAATACATTTCATTCTCCAAACGAATGACGCCAAGAATTAGTCTCTGCTTCCTTGATACGCTACGTTTTATGCAGGCGCCACTCCAGAAACTCGTTGAAACTCTACCTCAGGAGGATATGCTTATCACTCGAGCTGCATTTCCCGATGAGGAAAAGTTTCAACTTGTGACTAGAAAGGGGTTTATCCCATATGAGTATTTGGATAGTATGGCGAAACTCAACGAAACCAGGCTACCCAAAATAGCTCCATTTCCAGCAACCTTACAGGCAATGCCATAACGGATGAAGAGTATGAGCGTGCCGTGAATGTCTGGCGGGAATTCAATATTTCAACTTTAGGAGCGTATGCACTGCTTTACATGGACACAGATGTGCTCTTGCTTGCGGATGTTTTCGAGAAATTCTGGAGTCTGTGCACGGTCACATATTCTCTGGATCCCACCTTTTATTACACAGCACCTGGGTTGTCTAGGGATTCAATGCTCAAGAAAACGAAGTATAGCATTGAATTATTGACCAATGCTGACATGCTTCTGTTTTGTGAGCGACGGATCTGTGGGGGACTTTGCCAATGGGTCCATAGGCACACGAAGGCAAATAACCTGCGGATGGGTGACAGGTTCAGTGCATCCCTTGATTGGAGTTACATAATGTACCTGGACGTAAATAACTTATACGGGCATGCCATGTAGAAATCACTGCCGATAGGTGAGTTTCTATGGATGCCCGAAGACGAACGCAAGGGAATAGGTGGAAGAATCATGGGGGGTATGGCAGCTGATTCTGATGTAGGGTATGTGGTGGAGGCAGAACTCACATACCCTATTAGTTTGCATCATGTACATGCCGATTTGCCGTTGTGTACAGATCAACTAGTTCCACGTGGAGACTCAAAACTGATGACAACGCTGGGGGACAAGTGGAGGTACATTATTCATAATCATAATCTCCAGCAATGTCTCAGCTTGGGTATGGAGCTGGTTAGAATCACCCAGGCTATCTCCTTCAAGCAGTCCCACTGGCTGAAGGAATATATTGATCTGAATACGAGACAGAGAGCTTCCGTGATGTGTGACTTTGAGAAAGATTTTTATAAATTAATGAGTAATTAAATTTTCGGTAAAACAATGGAGAATTAGAGGGAACGACGTGAAATTTTGATTAGAACCGAATGGGATGGGTGTTATGGTGTAAGCAAATGCATTGCCAGACCAAATTTTAAGCAGGTCACCATATTCAATAAGAACTTTGTTGCTGTGGAGATGGCGAAGACTGCAGTAGAGTGTACAAAACCTATTTAAGTGGGGAAGTGCATACTAGACCTGTCCAAACTCCGTATGTACCGCTTTCATTATGAGTTCGCGAAAACTCATTTCGTAGATTCTAAATTACTTTATATGGATATAGATAGCTTCATCTATTGGGTGAAGAACTGTGATCCATATGAAGTAATGAGATGCCACAGTAATGAATTCGACAAATCCTCGTATATGGCTGATAATCCTTATGGTATTATTCCACAGAACAAGAAGGTTATCGGTCTTATGAAGGATGAGGCAAATGGACTGCCGATTGTGGAGTTTGTAGGTCTCCACTTAAAAAATGTATGCATATCGCATGTTGGAAGGTGCCACCCAGAGGTGGGCTAAGGGTGTGCGTCATATGGCATCGAGAGCCCTCTCTATCGCAGACTATTTGCTGTGCCTGTGCAGTTGTGTTCGCGGTGCTGCACTGCAGCCACCGCATATGGTACGGCAGACCATTATTCGATCGAGAGGACACGAGTTGTACACTGTGCTACAACCTAAAATCGGTCTGTCGCCTCATGACTATAAAACGGTCATCTGTGATGACGGGAATGAAACTCTCCCATACTAACACTACTCACTTGTAGTGAGAGAAAGGGTGGGGGACTCTGATTGAGTGAGAGTGAGAGAGAATGAGAGAGAGGGAAAGAGAGAGAGAATCGGCAGAGTAGTAGTATGACCCTTTTATCATAGTGTAAGTAATTGTGTATGTGTGTGTGTGTGTGTGTGTGTGTGTGTGTGTGTGTGTGTGTGTGTGTGTGTGTGTGTGCGCGCGTGTGTGTGTGTGTGTCCTGTAAATATTTCTGTGTACTATGTACACGTGTATATACACACATAGAGAAAGAAATGTATTGAAAAGAAAGGATGAAAAGAAAAAGACCAAAAATTTATAAGCACACCATGTGAGTGAAAGAAAGAAAAATTTAAAAAGGAGCATAAACAAAAAATAAATAAAACGAGTAAAAATAGAAAAGAAATTATATATTGATTTATTTGTTCATACGCAATGTATGTGTAGCGTGTAAATATATATACGCACTATGTGCGTCTTGTAAATAGAATAGCTTTTAAGTTTTTCACAATAGTTTTTAGCGTAGATTTATAAAAAAAATTTCCTACCAGTGTTACTGTTATAGTGTGTAAGTTCAAAGTATTTCTTTATTGGAATAACGGAGTCAATTTATACCTCAAGGATACTATATTGTACCTCAAAAATTACATTGTACTTCAAGAATTATATTGTATCTCAAAAACTATTTGTATTTATGTGAACTGAATAAACGAAGAAAAAAATTAGTCACCTTACGTCTTTGTTGTTGTTATTTACAAAAAACGCTATCCCCTATTGCATTATGTATGTATATGTATATAAAGGCTGTGTAGGTCTCAAATGACATTAGTTTTGCTGAAGATGAGTGCTATTAAGGAGGTGAAGTTTAAGATGGAAGATAACAAAATATATAGAATGCTCACATGGAATTACCCCTATCATGCAGCACGAATTCGGTTATGGGAGCAGGAGGCACGTGACCATGTCCGCTTCCAAAGATATATAGCAGACATGTCTAAAATTATAACTCCTGCGTTTGAAGAAAACCACATACATAGCATGTGGTTAAACATGTACACTGTAAAAGCAGAAACAGGGTTAGAAAAAAAAGAGAACACAGAGGTTGTGAGATAAAAAATTCATTTATTTCTTATCCAACTTTGAACTAATTTTACATTTTCATAAGCAACCATAGCAACACTATTTTCACACATCTCCTTCTTCTTCTTGAATCGATGGAGAGAAGGACACATGTAAAATGACAGGTCTTGAATAGCAGCAAACTTAAAGATTCGACGCATCAATGAGAACTTCTCCTTCCCCTTCACATAGATGATGTTATCCGTGTGATCGAATAATTTAAGCGTCGTCACCATATCTTTATAGGGTATGCCAGAATCATCCCAGTGAATTCCATGGTAGAAATGTCTTAACCACTTTGCACTCTTCCATGTCTCAGCACACCTCACATACTTGAAAGACCTTGGTGATGCAATGTTTCCTGAGAATGTCTCTAATGTTCTAGCATCTTGTGTGTATGCTACAAACTCAACATCTTTAGATACGAACTGTCTACACTCACTGTCGTAGAAACCCTGCGCATCCGCAGTAATGTTCATTGAGCTGCCATTGCGAAATGCTGTAGGTATGGTGCAGCACCTGTTAATTTATACAGCTCGTTGCACAACACCAGTGAATGGGCTGTAGTTGATCACACGGTCATGTAGAACTAGAGCATACGCAGCCATATGTTCTGGCAAATTTGTCAAAGATTCAAATTCAATTTGTACATCTATACGTCCAGACTTAATTATCTTGTTCTGTTTCGAGAGGTCTATTACGACCCTTGAACTTTCATGGACTGGAGTAGACACCCTCCTCCCTCTCCTTCAGCAATTTCATAGTAAGAAGCACAAAACCTTGCATACATATCATTTTCTAGACTGTATACATTTTCATTCCACTGTAGGTGCAAATTGTCATATGACTAGAATTAGTTAACTTGCAGTTGTCGAACACGGTGGAATCCTTACCTCTTCTATCAGTCTGAAATACAAGTATGATGTATCTTGGTGTCTCTAGCTGCGACGAGATTTCAATAGCCCATGTTTCTCTGCTCGCAGTCGGTAACACTGGGTACTCGAAAACCTCCCATGAGCGAAATGTCAGCGATAGGAATGTACCGGAATTCAGGACTTTTAAAAGCTTCAAATGCTCCTCGTCTGACATACTGATGTGAGGCATTTTCTATATTATCTTGCTGAATGTGATCACATTATCTTCTTGAGCTCCTTGAAAGTATGTGTTATAATCCGTCGCACTCCATACCAGAATGAGTTCTTGTTAAGCGTTCATGATAATCTGTCTCATGTCCTCAAAGTAGCCCATAAGCATTTTTAGAGGTATGCATGCAGTAGCTTTGGTGTGGCGTCATAAGCGAGTGACTGCGTGTGAGATCGCTCTCCAAGTTTTTATATATTTTTAGGTTTCAGATACATATTTTAACGGTTTTTTTGATAATATTTACTATATAAGTGACTTATTAGTGGTTTCTTCATTCACCTCTGCCTTTCTTATTTTGTGACCTGATATTTGTGAGTGTTTCGTATCGAGCAACGTAACCTCTTAACCTGTGTTTACATTCCGCGCTGACCAGTTGCAGCTGTTGCGGCGCATCGAAAGCTAAGTACTAATTAATTGTTTGTATATAGTGGTTTATTTAGGAACTTTAGTAGTCTTCAACCGGAGTTTTTTGTGTTTTCTGGTGAAATAATTTCAGAAGAACCTTTTGGGAACTGTTTTCAGCTTCGTTACTGTGTCATTAGATGTTTGATTCTCTTTCTGTATTAGTCTTTTGTTATATTCACATTTGTTGTTTATTAATACTGTTAATAATAGTAGTTACTTCCCTTGTAGAATAAGTTTGTGATTATTGTAGTCAGGTTTTTAACATCTTCTTATTGTGGTAGCGGAACTTAGAAAAAGTAAAATTTTACCATGAGTGAGAAGTGTGGGCTTTGCCGTAGGTTCATGAGTAGTGGATTGCGGTGTGAGACTTGTTCGAAGTATTTTCACTGGGGGGGAATGCAGTGGGGAAGCCAGTGGGCATTCTGGTGAGATCCTCTCCTGGAACTGCAGGTTATGTAGCAAGAGTAAGTTGATAGAGGAGCAGGAGCGTAAGATCTGTGCCCTTCAGGTGCAGTTGAAAAACGCACAGGAGCTAGATAGGATGAGGAGCGAGAAGGGGGTTGGGGAACGGGAGCTGGCTGTTGGCAAGAGATCTGCTAGGAGAAGAAGATTTTCAGATAGTTTTACTATTGGTGTTTGCAATAGATATGACCAACTGTCAGAGTCTAGTGGAGAGGAATCTCTAGTAGCTGTAGATGTAGGAAGTATGCAGCAGACCTCAGTAGATACGGTGGCTAGAACAGTTGCAAAGTCGAAGAGGAAGAAGAAGGTTATGCTGTTAGGTAGTTCTCATGGCAGAGGTGTAGGACAGCAGTTGCAGGAAGTGCTGGGGAGTGAGTACGGGGTCACCACATTGTGAAGCCTAATGCAGGATTGGCTCAGGTGACTGTTAACATAGGGGGGTTATACAGGGATTTTACTAAAGAGGATCAGGTAGTGATTGTGGGTGGGGCTGGTAATAGTATTGATAGGGATGGGAAATATAACATAGATGGTGACCTGGAAAAGATAGCCACTCAGACTGGCAACACGAATGTGCATTTCGTGGAACTCGGAGACTTCTCCTTAATTTGGTCCCACAGAACAATAAATAAATAAATAAATAAATAAAATAAAAATTGCTTGTACTCTGCAACTGTTCTATCCTCCGGATCGCCTATGAACCACCCCACATATTCTAAACTATGCAAATCCGCGGGTGATGCAGAGGCGCATGTTTTAAGGGTTGATATTATGCCGACATTGCGTGTGCGGTCTATCTGAGAACCATTGAGTTCATAGCGTAGCTCTTGGAACAACGTTACGTGTAAGCTTGGATCCCACTGTATCGCTGCCATCGGTTTTCTTGAATCATCCCTCTAGATGTATGAAACTCTTGCATGGAAGCGTCAGTGCGTCTTGGTGCTGGATGACAATCCTAATTTCATTGTTCTTGTTAAATGTGGTTGAAGTGTAAGGTTTATGATGAAAGTATTCCTGACGTATAATTCTCTCATCATACTCTACTGAGCTGGTTATATTGACTGAGGATGTCCTTGCAGGGTTTCAAGCCAACTGATCTAAGAAACTCGTAGTTCGCACGTGTCATCACTTTGCGGTTCGGTAGCGATGTGACGTGCTGTGGATTGCGTGCACTTGTTTTATACCATATGCCCATCCTGCCTATGATGTAATCGCACAATGATCTCCTCACCACGAAACTCAACAAGTTGATTATTCTGGTCCACAATACGCAGCTCCAAATATTTCAATGTCTGAGCTGTCACTGGAAGTTATATTGCATTGCCAGGGGTCTCAACAATCTTATACCCCGTTGCAACTGAGGGAAAGAATCCGTAAATAGTATGAATCAGACGGTCGTTGAGATAGGAGTTCATTGCTATGTTACACTCGACTCAGATTATGCTGACAGGGAAGTATGTCCACAGTCTTATCTGACTTGTAAAATTTATTTGGGTCCTTCTTCAAAACCTGCCCTTTTGTAAAACTCAGAAGGAGCCCTACTGAACCTTTCTGGTTAATCAATCGTTGCATTTACTGTTCTTTGCTGTTCTTATTTCAGATTTAAGTGGACTGATGTTTGCACATACCTCAATACCTTTGCCAGACTGTTTTAAGACTTCATTTAAATCATTGATATCGTATGCACCCGGTTCTATTTCCATAATGTCTTTTTCAGCATTAATACCCAGATGCAGTTTGTTGTTTGTCTCAGTGATATTTGGGTTGCTGTTGTACGTCTCCAGTACAATCAATGCAATACTCCATTCACTAATGCTCAAATCAATTCACGGGAAGTAATTTGCACACAATACAGATGATCATTCTTTTAACGTCAAAGTGTTTAACATTTCATCTGAACCTCAACTGATGAAGGAATGATTAAAGCTCCTCCTTATATAGCATGCTTCTTCTTCCTTGTAATTCTTCTAGCGGTTGCAGGTCACCGAATGAATCGAAATAGTAGATAATGTCTGCATTTTTCATAACATATGATACCCAATGGGTACCTGGGCCTCCAGCAACATCTAAATTCACAATGTAACATTCATCAGTTTTCCACATAGTCTTCGGTAATGTATCTCGCATAAACACACCACGGAATCTTAGAATGTTGAATTTCTTTCTAACAAAGTTAAGAAGATCAGTATTTGTGATTGGTCGGTCTGGTAGGACCGCTAATAGGCTTTTTTTTTTTAATTTATGGATAAATCAAGCCCTTTCTGTACGGTTTCAAGTATAGTCCTTTTCCGGTGGCAGCGGCTTCCACCATGCAGTTATATCTTCTTGCCTCTTCTAACTGCGCTTGGGAGTTTTGCGCATTCTTGACCGTTCAAGCAAAAGCTGTAGCGCGACCAGCGAGTGACCCTACCGCCTAGAGCGCGGAGAGGGCCTGGATGAGAAATGGACGAAAACCGCCAAATATCATGGGTATTGGTAGAACTCGAGGTGCTTTAACTGATCCTCTTCTTCTTCTTCCCCCACATTTCCGCTTCAGTGCGTTTTTAGCTGCATACATGGCTGTCAGGATACAGTTCTTCAAACAGCTCTGCTCCTCGCCTTTGTCCTTCTTCTTGTTTAGGACACAACGTGTAGTATTCATAACTCGCTTGAAATTCATCACTCCTAAGCCCAACTTAATTTTTCCTTGCATGGTTTTATCAACTGCAAATTCTGCGATGCGTTGACCTATACTAATATCCTTTCTTCTCCGTATCGCCTTAGCCTTATCAGCTAAAATCCTATCTGCAATGTGACAACTTGGTAGATGCTGTTTATTTTTGGAACACAACCTACGACCAGCTTAGAGACAGAAGTGATGACACTTTCTGCTGGACCTGACCATCATTTTGCAGGACAATGCTCAGACATGTACTGTGCAAGCTGTTACTGCTTTGTTTGACTGATGGGGCTGCTAAGTGCTATACCACCTACTCCACTCCCCTGACTTAAGCCCTCGTAAGTTCAACTCGATTTCTAAACTGAAGGAAACACTTCACAGCATTCGCTTCAGAACTGCTACATATTCGTAAGGCAATAGACCGCGCCGCTCGAACTGTCAACACAACTGGCACTGCTAAGAGTATCCTACGACTTCCACATCGCTGGCAATGGGTTACACACAATGCTGGTGACCACTTTGAAGGTCAGTAAAACTTTGAATCTATTTTACACGAGCTGTAAATAAATAGTTGCCTCTATTAAAGTTTCAACCCTCGTAGAAATCCTCCCAAGTTTAAATAAAAATTCAATATGTTACCTACATTTCGTATACATCAATGTGCAACGTACGGAGGTTTATTGTAAAATCATCGATATATTGAAAAATATCTATTGGTAGTCTTAGAAGACCTTGAGTTGCTATCTGACTTAAGTTGGCTCTGTTTAAACGCGCGCTATGCCCCCAGTATCATTTGCATCGAAATTATCACTAGACTCTAATTATTAAACAAAAATATGGTGATTTCTAGCTACTAAATCAATAATGTGGTAATTAGCATATGATAGCAAATTAAGATTTATTCAGAACAGGATGAGCAATATTTCTAGCTTAACATGACACTCCAATACACTCGCTAACCTAACTAGCCTATCATTGGCACAAAGCATCCTCTTTTCCTAACTACTTAATTCAACACTGAACCCGCAAGTGACTCTATTGAAGTTCTGCCTGAACGGACACAGACTCGGAGAGCACCAGTCAAAGAGCTAGCAGAATACGAACTCATTTAGAATTACAGTGCCCTACTTTGGCTGATGATTCCTAATATCACCGTAATTCTCCTTGATGATTACGACGGTCGGCCCAGCCAACGTCGTGATGCCGTATTTCCCGTGAGCGAGCTTGGCTTTAATCTCCAGCGTGGACGTGGTTTGCGTCCGTAAACTCCTGTACGCAAGTGTTCAATTGTGGAGTCCGTCACTAGTCAATACTCAAGCTACTTGGACATATGCCAAGAGTAGTTGGTCGACTCAAGTGCGTGGCAGCAAAGGTACACTTCAGATTGCATATGAACACCACAAGTTAGTACAAATCTGTTTCTCTCCTCAGAGGAACAGATGATGCTACGTATGTGGAGTCGAATGCTCTAAAAAATGTCGGTAACTGCTCTCCACGCTCTCCAAGCAGGGCAGCCAGACACCGCGACTGCTCTCCTCCACAGCCGACCCCAGAGTCCTCCTTCAGAGTTTTTGCAAACCTGGCCGTTCTTCGCCGCAGGGATCCGTGCGCGTTGGTAGCCAATCACTACACAGACTTCCATGTATCCGTGCGTGTTGGTACCCAACCACGACACAGAATTCTCCCGTGGTTACTGTTGCTGCCAAACTTTTAACACGTATCTCTACGCGCTCTGCGCCAATCCCGTCACAGTCTTCCGCAAATTTTCCACCGCGGCACGAAATCGTCTTTCTCTCTTTCGCATTTAGCTCCTTCTCGCTTCTTGTTGTGATGTCCCAGCCTCTCCGAACGTCTTTGGTGGTCTGAAGTGCCAGCCGACAAAGGGGTCCGGCCGCGGCCATCCCGTTGGTTTGACATGACATAAACACCTTCCTTAGGGGTTCCGGCCGTGTTCCAGTCTCTGAGCCCATCTCGTTAGTCTGACGTGATACACACAACTTCCTTTCCTGTGTCCATTCTCTCCTACCGGTGGGCCAATTATCAATTATTATTCAGTGTATTAGTACTGATTTAGCATCATGTAAGGTGCAAAATCTGCTACCTTACAAATGTACGCTCTAACATGTACCAAATGTAAACTCATGGCGACTGCTATTCTTCACTGTGAACTGATTAAATTTCGTGCCATACCGCTTCCTAAATGTGAATCCATATTGCTATACCTCAAGAGTCAGAGAGATACAGGTAGCAGGCAGTGCATTTAGGTACAACGGCAGTGGAGAAACTGGTTTTCGTCAATTCGTCCTGTTGTTGGATAAGTACACCCTACAGCTCAGAAGAGATCTACTGTAATAATAAAAGAGTTGCAGTCCTTCTGATTCACATACATGGATTTTTGCCTGGGGATTGAGTTCATCATATCACAACTTCCCCCACTATGACATAATGCTGCCCATTTAGTTTCCTGATTTCAGGCTGCATTATGTATTTAGTTCATGTCTTTTGTCTATCGATTATGCAGTCATATGAGCAACATATATCTCTACTGCCCTACTGCCGATATATTTTCTTTTGTCACTGAGAAAAAAAAAAGAAATTAATCATGCCTCTTATTCTGGTCACAGAGCATAGGGAAGTCACAAGTGTCCTTGAAATTCTCTCTGATTTCACTCTAAACAAATGTAGGTTTATACCATAAGTGTGTTGCCTATATTTTTGAGAATCGTATAATCACACTGATATACTTTCAAGGACAGCTTGATTGCCATCCATCGAAAACTAGGTAAAAGTAAGAGTTATGAAACATTTTGTGGATATATTATATACTATGTGATCAAAAGTATCTGAACACCCCCAAAAAACAGACGTTATATTAGATGCATTGTGCTGCCACCTACTGTCAGGTACCCCATATCAGCAAAGTCAGTAGTCATTAGACATCGTGAGGGAGCAGAATGGGGCCCTCCGTGGAACTCACGTGGCCAGATGATTGGGTGTCACTAGTGTCATACGTCTGTACGCGAGATTTCCAAACTCCTAAATATCCCTAGGTCCACTGTTTCCGATGTGATAGTGAAGTGGAAACGTGTAGAGGCACGTACAGCACGAAAGCGTACAGGCCGACCTCGTCAGTTAACTGACAGAGAGCGCCGACAGTTGAAAACGGTAGTAATGTGTAATAGGCAGACATCTATGCAGACCATCACACAGGAATTCCAAACTGCATCAGCAGCCACTGCAAGTATTATGACAGTTAGGCAGGAGGTGAGAAAACTTGGTTTTTATGGTCGAGCAGCTGCTCATAAACCACACATCACGCCAGTAAATGCCAAACGACGCCTCGCTTGGTGTACAGAGCGTAAACATTGGACGATTGAACAGTGTAAAAACGTTGTGCAGAGTCCAGAATCATAGCACACATTGTGGCGATCAGATGGCAGGGTGTGGGTATGGCAAATGCCCGCTGAATGTCATCTGTCAGCGTGTGTAGCGCCAACAGTAAAATTCGGAGGCGGTGGTGTTATGGTGTAGTCGTGTTTTTCATGGAGGGGGCTTGTACCCCTCATTGTTCAGCGTGTCACTATCACAGTACAGGGCTACATTGATGTTTTAAGCACCTTCTTGCTTCCCACTGTTGAAGAGCAAACGATCAAGCTCCTGTTCATAATCCATGGCCTGTGGCGGAGTGGTTACATGACAATAACATGCCTGTAATGGACTGTCCTGCACAGAGTCCTGACCTGAATCCTATAGAACACTTTTGGGATGTTTTGGAACGCCGTCTTCGTGCCAGGCCTCACTGACCGACATCGATACCTCTCCTCACTGCAGCACTCCGTGAAGAATGGCCTGCCATTCCCCAAGAAACCTTCCAGCACCTGACTGAACATATGCCTGCGAGAGTGGAAGCTGTCATCAACGCTGAGGGTGGCCCAATACTGAATTCCAGCATTATCGATGGAGGGTTCCACGAGCTTGTAAGTCATTTTCAGCCACGTTTCCGGATACTTTTGATCACATATGGATCTCATATTGGTGGAACTCATCCATTATATGGAAACCGTGTCCATATTCACGAAGAGAAATGTGTACAAACCATTAAAACAGGATTGGCTGCGGTGTGCCCATCACAATGTGAGCACAATGTGCGGACCGAGACTCCTCACCGACCGACATCGATACCTCTCCTCAGTGCAGCACTCTGTGAAAAATGGCCTGCCATTCCCCAAGAAACCTTCCAGCACCTGACTGAACATATGCCTGCGAGAGTGGAAGCTGTCATCAACGCTGAGGGTGGCCCAACATCATACTGAATTCCAGCATTATCGATGGAGGGTTCCACGAGCTTGTAAGTCATTTTCAGCCAGGTTTCCGGATACTTTTGATCACATATGGATCTCATATTGGTGGAACTCATCCATCATACGGAAACCGTGTCCATATTCACAAAGAGAAATGTGTACAAACCATTAAAACAGGATTGGCTGCGGCATGCCCATCACAATGTGAGCACAATGTGCGGACCGAGACTCGTCCTGGATACTTCTCCAAAATACTAGGTACAGTGCAAAATTCATTTAGGATTGCGGTGCAGCATTATTCTGTCGGCACGATTTTCTTCAGTTCGGCAGTACCTTGGTTTCAGCTCTGTTTATTCTTCACTGTTTGTTTGTGATATATCAGAATTTAATAGCTCCAGTGGCTGTTTGCACAAGAAGATGTAGTCGAGCAATCTATAATCACAAAACTTTAAAATTGAGTGGAAATAGCAGAAGATAAGGATAAGAATTCTTAGTACCTATTATGCGAAACACAGTCAGTAGAATAATTTTGTAGGTTCTGGGACATTAAGAACACATTAAAATAAATTCTGTATTTTATAAATAACACAACCGATTTTTTAACAATTTTTAAAAATTCAGTTAATTTAATTAACTAATTCGATTTTAAAATGTTAACTAAGTATGTAATTTTTACAATAATGCAATTAACTATAATAACGAAAAGATTTATTTAACTTACAACATGATTTGTAGTGCAATAATATGTATTAGTTAAAGAAATTTAGTTATTTTTAAAAATTTTAAACTGTGAATGTAAGTAAATAAATAAAATGTATTAGTTTAAAAAGGAAGTTTTTTTATAAAAAATCAGATTGCGAAAGCAAGTAAATAAATAAAATTTATTAGTTGACAAAGTACATTATTTTAAAAATCACATTCTGAAGGTAAGTAAATTTATTAAAATGTATTAGTTAACACAGTACATTGTATTAAAATTTCATTTATTATTTTTCCTACCTTTCTTAAAATGTTTCAGAAATGTATATAACATGAAGTTAACACTTTTATAAGTTTTTTAAGTTTTCCATTCATTTATATAGAAGCAAATACTAATAATTACAAATTTTCAGTAAGTAATCTAAGTTGTGCATCATATGTAAGGTTTTTCTTACCATACATAATTATATAAGCAAATTTATCATTTGGTATTTTATCATTAAAAGTTGCACAAAGTTTCATATTTGTTTTTCGAGTAGTTATAAAATTTTTTCTACGTGTTATAACAGTTACATAAATTGGATAATTAATTATAAAACTAAATAGGTAAACATCAATATCTTATTTTAGAAAAGTAATTCTTCTAAAATCCAAAAATGCATAATATGCTTATAGAAAATTATTTGGTGGATTAATATTCCACATTTCTAGAGGAAAATTTTCATTTTTACTATTTTTAAATATATGATCAAATAATGATCAGTCAACTAATTGATTATTTTTACTATTTGTTTGAAAAACAACAAAAAATATGACTTATCAAATTCTGTAGAATTATAGTAATTTGTTACATCTAGTTCAAAAGTATTTTTACCAGATAATCCAGCAACTTCTTCTGTTTGAAGTTCATAAAAAGAATTAGGAATTTTAGGATTTTCTAAAATATTTTCACATTGTTCAAGTTCATAATTTGGTTCATATTTAACAACAGGTACACGAATTTCCATAGATTTTATAACTATTTTTCCTTCTTTAGGAAGTGTATCTTTTATTTCAAGACCAGGATCATTTTTATCAAACCAATGTAAAATTGCATCTCCAGAAAATGAAGTAACAGTTAAAACTACAGTTATGTTTCCTTCAGAATAATTCGTTTATAATCTTTAAAAAATCCACCAAGTAATGATAATGTATAAAGTACTTCATTTTTTTACTATTTATTTTTCAGGTATTAAGAATATGTCCTTCTAACCTTATTTTGTCAGTAACAGATGTAGTTAAACGTAGTGAAACTGTTGATGAAATAAAAGGATGTTCAATTCTAGATAATATATTATTTCCTTTTTTTATTGTTATAATGTCAAACATTTTAGTTGCATAATTATCAATAAATTTATTGTTTGATTTTCCATCACAAGTTAGATAATCTCTACCATCATTTCCAATAATACTAAAATTCATATATAATTGTGCATGATTTGGATGAAGCCAACCATCACCAATATTTCTTTCAATTTCTGTATCTTTGTTAGGAACATTTAAATTATTATTAGTTTCTTCATAAACAGGAAATGAACAAAACTGATAACTTCCAATTTTGTTCATGATTTATTAAGGAAAAAATTTATTAAGAAAGTTATAAAATAACTGTTACAGTAGCACCATTGAAGTTAATTAAATTATCATTTTCATCAGTTATAGTCACTTCAAAATCTTGAACTGTATTAAAAATAGGAACATTTATAGAATAATTTGGTTCATAAATTATTGGTCCACCAAACTCTGAATTATGTTTAAATGAAGCAATAATATTAGTTACTTTATGAAAATGATCATTATGTTTTACATACATTCCATCAGCAAGATTAAAATATATATTAATTAATTCAAAAGGAATTATTTTAGGAACATTTTTAGCTACAGCTTTTTCATTAACTTTAACAATTTGATTACTGTAACCCAGTAAACTTCCAATACTATCTTCTATATCCATAAATAATTTTACATGACTTTCAACAACAA
Organism: Schistocerca serialis cubense; assembly: GCF_023864345.2. Taxonomy (NCBI): domain Eukaryota; kingdom Metazoa; phylum Arthropoda; class Insecta; order Orthoptera; family Acrididae; genus Schistocerca; species Schistocerca serialis. The sequence goes on from NC_064640.1 coordinate 257,985,847, forward strand.
TTCTGTTTAAAACTTCATCTGCATTAATGTGTATGTTGAGTTTCTTCAAATGGATAAATCTTTTTAATTTGTAAAACTATATTCACCCACAGGAATTTCTATTGTTTCACCATCACAATAAAGTTTATTATTTTTTGTTGTAATATTTGGTATTAAAAATTAGAATAAAAACCAACTAATGAAACATTAGTATAATTATCACATATTGGAACAGTTAATCTTTATCTAAATATATAAGATTTATCACTAAGTTAAAATAATCTACTCATTTTGTACTGAAAAATTATTAATAAAAGAAAAAGTTATTAATAAGTGAAAAATTTTTTTTAAAATGGAAGAAATTATTAAGCAATGAAAAAATTATTAATAAATGTTCAAAAGAGATTGGGAACCTAAAGTAAGAATTCCAAAAATTGAGTTAAAAAACGAACATGGAAATCTTATACCAAATTCTAATGTTGTGCAATAATTGGAGCAAGTAGTTGTGGAAAAACAACATTAATGATTGTTAATTATATTTTAGGTACAGGATGGTAACATTGGATTTCAATTAAACGTTTTTATATTTATTCAAAAAGTTTAGAAGAACCAAAATATCAAGAATAGGAAAAACAATGTAAAAAAATTGAAGATAAAATAAATGAGAACATTTTTAGTTTTATTGAAAATAATGAAGAAATTATACCATTAGATGAATTGAAGATAGTTCACTTGCTGATTTTGATGATATTATTTTAGAAAAAAAGATATTGTTAGGTAATATTTTACTAGAGTTAGACACAAAGAAATAGATTGCTTTTATTTAGCTCAACCTTATTCAAAAACACCATAACATTAGTCAGAGACAATTTAACTTTTAAAAATATTTTTAGACAAGATGATACAAATTTAAATCATATTTGTAATGAATTCGTTGTTGCAGATTTATAGTTGCAAGTTTTATGGAATTGTGAATAAATGTTGGAATGATAAATTTGGTTTTTTAACAATATATATGTGTAGAAAAGCAAATGAATGTAAATTCAGAAATGAAACAGAACATTTCTTAACAACATATGCATAAACATAATTAATGTTTTCACTTCATTATTAAATGGTTGCAAAGAATGATTAAAAACTTGTTAAACAAGCTAAAGAAAATATAAAGAAAGCTGAAGAACTAAAGGAAAAATTTAAACTCTGGTAAAGCAACCAAGAACAGAATATGAGAAATATAAAAAGGCAGATAAAACTGTTATTGATGCTATTGAAACTGTAACACAAGGTATTCAAGGTTTAAGTTATAATGTTTTTAAAGCAATTGAAGAAAATAGAGAAGTTGAAAAACAAATGAATCCATATTATCATATAGAAGATTTTGAAGATTTATCAACAACTAAAAATTAACAGATTGGTCTGATGATATACCTGCAAAATATAATTATACTTAAGTGAAATAGAAGTTCAAGATGTATTAAATAAATACCAAGAAGAAAATGAAAGTAAAAAGATACATGAAAGTATATAAATAAATGAAACTAGAAAAATTAATATTAGTGAAATAATGATACAGTATATTAATAATAGTGATAATAAAGTATTTGGTTTAAAACCTGTTGGTATGTTTAAATATGTTGTTACTTTACCTGTAGAATTTAGTGGTGATAACGTATCAATTGGTAAAAAACATATGAGGGTAGAGATGGATTAATGAGACATTTAACAGTAGATTTTAATCAAAAGTTTAAAGGTTGAAGATTTGTCAAAGTATGCAGATATATTATTAAATTCAGGAGCATTATATTCTTGATAATCAAAATAAAAATAAAATCAAGTAGAGTTAATAAATATAAATATTCTTAAAAGCAATTGGTGATGATTGTTTTCCAAACTTAAGAAAAACATCTATATATTCTTCAGATATTGGTTCTCCTGAACAACAAAAAATTGGTGAAGGTTTATTTAAAAAATATACAGATAAACCAATGAATATGTTTGGTTAAATAATGTTAGACAATTAACTGATAGATTAGAAGTTATTCATGGTAAGAATTAGTTTGAAATAAAAATTATCATAATAAAAAAGTTAGAATTGCACAAATGTTAACAAATAAATTAAGTGACTTTAAAATTGATAATCCAAAAGGTATTACATTTTTAATTAGGTTTTTAAATAATCTTCCACATACATTATGGAAAAGTGTTAAATATGGAAAAGGGTAAGTTAATACTTTAGTTAACTAACTACCCTTTTTAAATGCATCTTCCAGACTATAAATATTGTGGTCCAGGTACAAACTTAGAAGAAAGATTAGCTAAAGTTGATAATGGTTTAAATCCATTAGATGAAGCTTGCAAAAACGTGATATTGATTTTAGAGATAATAAAGATTTAGAAAAAAACATATTGCTGATAAAGAACTTCAATTAGCTCCAAAAGAAAGAATGTGAAAAATGTTGCTTCATTTGCTCAAAGAATTGCAGCAACAGCAGCTAGTGGAATAATGTATGGAAAAAGAAATTAGGTATAGGAATTAACGTTAATATTGATGAAAATGATTGGGTATTTATAAAATTTTTATAAATATTTAAACTATATAAAAATCTTCATACATCTTGAAACTATATAAAATCTTTTTATAAATTTGTAACAATTTACAATTGATTATACTTTGCTACCTAGTGACAAAACTAATCCAAAATAAATTGATTTAAAATTAAATAATGAACAATTACATGCAACTGAAACATTTTGAAGTGAACCGCAAAAACGAAAGAAAGATACAAATATTGATGGAAATTTCATTATCACATTAGGTATTCCTGTTAAAAAAATTATTGAATATTTATTAAAAAAGAAGATGGTAAAGGATTAACACAGTATGAAGGTGGATTTCCTCAATTATTATTAGCTGCATTGTCATATTTAGCATCAATTGGTTAATTAGGTGGATGATCTGCAGCAAATGCAAATGCTGTAGTAAACAAAAAAACGATAAAAAAATTAGAAGAACAAAAAGAGATAACTGAGAAATGAAAAAAAGATGGTACAGAAATAAGGGAAAAAAATTTCAAAAGTTAATTGATAAATATCGTAATGCATTAAGTTACTTTGATATAAAAAACAAACTAAATAATTAAAAATTTAGAAAACTTTAGTAGTCTATATAAAAATGATGAATTAGTAAATAAACCATGAAAAATTGATAGTCGTGTAGTAAATTTAGGTACATGTGATAATCCTGGAACCCACTGAAATTGTAACAATAAAAATAATGATAAAAAATTTCTCTTTCATCCATTTGGTGGTAATATACAAACAACAATTAGTTAACAATTTAGGAAAATAAGAACTATACTACAATACAGAAAGAATACAAAATTTTGATGTGGTAACATCTCGTTATTTATGTTTATTTGTTTTAAAAATGCTATGTGAGAACTATTATTTTAATGCTATTTTAACTTTAATAAATGGACATTTTTTGAAATAAGAGACATCTAACTAAACAAACTGAACAAGTATTCAATACACCTACATCGAAATTAGAAAATTTTTAAAAAATTGAAAATATAATTAAACAACTAAAATAATCAATAGATCAAAAGATAACTATTGTAATTACACAATTAAAAAAATAAAGTTATTTTTAAGATAATTAAGGTTGTATTGGTTTTAAAAATAGAAGACTTACTAATATAAATGGTCCAATTGATGCAAAAATCTGGTTAACAAAGTTTATTTTAAAAATGAACTATAAAATTTTGTTAAAAAACCAAAATAGACAAGCATTTGTACATAATTTTATAACTATGTTAATAAAGAAAATTATAACATATTTCTTTCAGATTTAAACAAAGAAATGGTGTTATGGATAGTATTATGGTACATTATAACAAAGAAATAAACAATATGAAAAATTGGATAGTATTATGGTACATTATAATAAAGAAATAAACAATATGAAAAATAGAGTCCTTTATTCATTAGTTAAAATTGATTCAGTAAAAAGTTACATTAAATCATTAGAATCACAAATTAATAAAAGCTTAGACAAAAAATAGGTGAAAATTTAGAAGCATTGAAATCGTTAGATCAATTTTAACTTTATTAAATTTTTATCTATATAAATTATTAATTTTATCAAACTAATTTTTAATCTTATATATATATATATATATATAAGATTAAAAATTAGTTTGATAAAATCTTATATATATATATATATATATATATATATATATAAGATTAAAAATTAGTTTGATAAAATTAATAATTTATATAGATAAAAATTTAATAAAGTTAAAATTGATCTAACGATTTCAATGCTTCTAAATTTTCACCTATTTTTTGTCTAAGCTTTTATTAATTTGTGATTCTAATGATTTAATGTAACTTTTTACTGAATCAATTTTAACTAATTATATATATATATAAATGAAACATCATTGTTCAAATTTAGTTCTTACTGTTTACAATGTAAACAATTTACAGAAACACATAACCCACAAAGAATAACAACTGAAAATGGAAAACAAGGAATTGAATTAATTTGTACAATTCGCAGATCAGAAAACAAATTCATTAAAAAAATTTTGTAACTGGTGTAGGTTTAAATGGATTCTGGTAAATTAAAAGGAATTTCATAAATAAATAAAGATTATAAATATTTATTAACAACAATTGATGTTATTTCAAAATTTGTATCTGCTGTTCATATTAAACATAAAAAAAGCAAGAAATTTAGTTGATGATTTTCTAAAAATTTGTATAAATGGCAAGCCAACTAATTTACAAACAGGTAATGAAAAAGAATTCTATAACAGTAATTTAAGGAGGTAATGACGAAATATAACATTAATCACTATTCAACTTTTTAGGAATTAAAACCATCAGTTGTTGAACGATTTAATAGAACACTTAAATAAAATATGTAGAGAAAATTTGCTTTGTAAGGAAATTGTAAATGGTTAAGTTACGTTAAAAATCTAATTGATGTATACAATAATACAAATCATTTTACAATAAAAATGAAACCAATATGAGTTAGCAAAGAAATACATATTATTAAATCTAAAGAAAGCTAAATTTAGAAAAGGTGATAAAGTTAGAGTTAGTAGACTTAAAAATCTATTTGAAAAAGGTTAGACAGCTAATTGATCGACAGAAATATTTGAAATTGAAGATGTCACTTAATCAAATCGAATTACATATAAATTAAAAGATATAAAAAGAAATTTTTATGTACTAGAAGTACAGAAAACAAAATATCCATATGTATACTTAGTTGAAAAAGTTTTAAGAAAGAAAGGTAATAAAGTTTATGTTAAATGGATAAGTTTTGATAATTCACATAACAGTTGGATAAATAAACATAAAGTAGCCATAGACTCTTGTCATCTTCGCTGTTTTAATTTTATAAAGAATTTGTTTACTATAATTTAACAACCCATTAGTTTTTAAACAATTAGTTTTTAAAGGATTTAGTTTAGTATTAAGTATAACAATCAATTATTTTTAAATAAATATGAACTCTTTCCATCAAACTTTGAATAAGAGCATTTTGGACTTTAAATATCATCTTTTACTTTAATTCTTTCATCTTTTACTTTAAAACTTTCATCTTTCATTTTAATTCTATCATCTTTTATTTTAATTATTTCATTCTTTATTTTATTTAATGTTTGTAGTTTTTGTTTACAGAAATCTTCATGTTTCATTTTATCTATGTAAATACTTATTTTATTTTTTTTAAAAGTTTCCATTTGCATTGAAAAAATTTTATGTATAAAACAGATGTATTAATTTTATGTAGAAATAAATTTATATAGTAATACTTTTATTAATTTTATATAAAAATAATTTTATTACATATTTAATAACTTATAAATACCATATGTTAATGGATCTATTTTATTTTCCAATACATATTTTTATTATCAAGAGGACTTAGTAATTTTTTATTTACTTGAATTTTATAAATTTCATATTTTACATTTTTAATTAATTTAAATTTTCTGTATTGTTCTATATTGTGAAACATACAACCTTTATAATCTTCTAAACTTATTATGTTTTTTACAACTAATTTTTTTAAATTCTTATAGAATTTTTCTATATTGTTACCAACTTTATAAACATACATTTTTGCTCTTAAACCACAAATTACTTCTAGTGCGTTTTCACTTAACTCATCTTTCTTTTCACCTACAGATTTTTAATTTATTTTAGGATTATTATATATATTATTTGTTGGATATTCACTTCTATCAAAATAATCAGTAATTGATTTTATATCTTCAAAAAAATCTTCAGTTTTAATATTATAAATATAACTATATGTATTTTGATAACATAGTTCAATATTATCTCCATATTTAGGTTTCATAACTCTATAGTGAAAATCATACATTAATTCTTTAGATAAACCATGTATACTTAATCCAACATAAATAGGTTTATCAAATGCGATTTAAGTTTTATACATATGAATAGCAGTAAGATTTTCATTAAATATTCTCCTATTTTAATGTTTGGTTCAGCTACAAGTTTAACACATTCTTTATTATTTGAAACTAATTTCTAATATTGTCTATTTCTTACATTTTCCATTGTTTTTCCATATACAGAATTATTCATTTGTTTATAGAAATCTTTTTTCAAAATAATTTGTAGCTTTAGTTAACTGTGTGTCTAAATATATATACGTTTTTAACCAGTTTGTGTGTTTAAACTTGAAAAATTTATGTATTTTTAGGAGTGGCATTCCTAAATATTAGTATTGTTTAAGATTTCTATAATGTAGTACTTAATTATGTTTTTTATCTAAAGTACTTACTAATTTACTTTCATTTGTACCTTTGATTCAGGAGTTGATGGTAAATCCTTATGAATATCAAGTAAAGTTTTTGGATATTCTAAATCTACTTCAAATATGTAACCATTTTCACAATTGTTCAAACTTAACTTATTTTTGTACAATAAAAATATTCGGTTCATTCCATTTAAATCTTTCTTATGGTAAGTATTGGATAATAGCTTAACTATATAAATTATTTTCATCTAGATATGTTATATAATTTGATATTTCTTTACTACTAAAATCTTTCAAAAATATATTAATTGCTTTTGTATATCTTTTACAACATTGTGATATACCTCGCCTCATTCATTTTTCAACCAATAAAAGCATATCATAATCATATAATAATTCATGTTTTTTTTCAGTAATATTTAACATTGCAGCCCAAGATAAACCTGGCGCTGTATAATACCAAGAAGGATCTAGATTATATGTTTTTATAATGGTTTTTCTAAAATTATCCAAAATATAACCTCATAATAATTCATCAGGTTTAAGATACAAATCTTGATATTCACCAAGATTTTTTATATTTTATTTTTCCCAATCCAATTTTGCATGTTCATAATATTCATCAGTTAAATTACAATCATTTAATTTATTGTTAAATTTTCCTTTTGTTTGTAATTGTAGTTCTTGAAATATTTTCCAAGAATCCATAAAATCATATGTGTAAACACCTTTTCTAGTTATTAAAATATATAATTTTGGAGAAAAATCCTTTTTAATATTTTTAATTGATTTTTCTTTAAATCTGATGAAAGTTTATAAAGTGAAGAAGCCATAAATTTAAATGTATCAACAAATCTCATTTTGAATTTTTTGTATATTTAGCAAAACTAATATATTTATTTTCATTTTTTGCTATTAGGACTATTTCTTTATTATCATAACCAAGTTCTTTTACAAAAAGACGAGAATTATAACCAGATAAATTATACAAATAAATAGGTACAAAAGCAGGTTGCTGTAGTTTTTAAATTACAATTATTGCATAGTCGTGCACAATATTTTTCAGTTAGATGATCATGACCACGAACTTTTTTATTATTTTTGTATAGTAACATTTATATAATGTACAAAATTTAAAATTATATGGATTTTGATTTCTTCAAATGTAAGTGGTTTCATTTCTTCAATTTCAGAAAATCCTTTTCCGATTTCTTCAACTACTTGTTTTATACATATAAATGATACAGTTGATATTTTTCATCATCATTGTCAAATAAATAAAGATTAATAGACACATTAATTATGTTTTCTATTTTTTGAATATGATCAACCAATAGAGGAATTCAATATTTCAAGTTTTTTTATGACAATTTGGTCCTCTATAAACAACAGGATCTTTATAATTTCCATATATATATATATATATATATATATATATATATATATATATATATATATATATATATATATATATATATATGTATATATGTATATATACGAGGGTTATTCCAAAAGTAAGGTCCGGTTAAAAAAAAATCAAAACTAAAATGTTTTTTCAAAACAATTGTTTTATTTACATTCCTTACATCTTTATCTATTTTTCTACATAACTTCCATACTTATTTAAACATTTGTCACATCGTTCAACAAGCTTTTGAATGCCCATGTTATAGAAATCGGCCGCCTGTGACGATAACCAGTCCTTAACTGCTTCTTTCACTTCATCATCTGTGTCGAAGCGCTTGCCGCCGAGAAACTCCTTTAAGTAACGGAACAGGTGGAAATCACTTGGCGCCAGGTCCGGACTGTAAGGAGGATGGTCCATCTGTTCCCATCCAAATTTCTTGATCAGAGCTTGCGTTTCATTTGCAGTGTGGGGTCTGGCATTGTCATGCAACAACAAGATTCCAGACGACAAAAGACCACGTCGCTTATTCTGGATTGCACGTCGAAGTTTAGTCAGGGTAGCACAGTAGGCAGCTTTATTAATCGTTGTTCCTCTCTCCATAAAGTCGACTAACAATACTCCACGTCTATCCCAGAACACAGTCGCCATAACCTTACGTGTTGAGATTGTCTGCTTTGCCTTGACCTTGACTGGCGATGACGTGTGACGCCATTGCATTGACTGACGTTTAGACTCTGGAGTGATGTGAGAAACCCATGTCTCATCCCCTGTGACAACATTGTCTAAAAGACTGTCACCTTCCTTATGATATCGCTCCAAAAAATCAAGAGCAAAAGCCATTCTTTTCATTCGTTGGGGCTCAGTAAGCAGCCTGGGAACCCAACGGGCACACAATTTGTGAAACTTCAAATGTTCAGACACAATTCTGTACAAAGTTGTTCTACTCACATTCGGAAAATGCATGTCTACGTCTGTAATAGTGAATCGGCGATCTTCACGAATTTTTTTGTCAACCGCACTGACCAAATCGTCTGAAATCACTGATGGTCGGCCACACCGTGGTTCATCGTGCACATTATCCCGTCCTTCATTAAAAGCTCGCACCCACTTGCGCACTTTACTGTCGCTCATTATGTTAGGACCGTACACTTCAGTAATCTGCCGATGGATTTCCGCCGCTGAATTGTTTCTTGCAGACAAAAACCATATCACTACCCTTACTTCACCATCGGCGGGCTGATCAATTGTCTTAAACATTGTAAAGTGACACTGTGAACTACACTCAGCAACAGTAACAAAGCGAATGGCGGCGTTTGACGCGCAAGGCTTGCCGGGAGTCGGCGCGCATGCGTGTTTTGTCATTGGCGCCAAATTTCAATAGTTACGGCGAATCGGACCTTACTTTTGGAATAACCCTCGTATATATATATATATATATATTATATAATAACAAAATCCTCTTTGTTCATGTTTTTGATATTTCATTGTATAAGATTTTTCTTGATTTGGTTAACAATTGTCCATTTTTAAAAGTAAACTTTCAAGTAACTTTTAATGGTTTTGTAGTTAAACAATTTGGTGTATGATCACTAATTTTCCTATACTATTAAAATGTAGTAAACATAAACCACAAAAGTTTTACTCTTTCATGTTTGGTAATTTGACTTGATACGAGTCTAGATAAATTTTTTTTAATACAGTAGTATCTTTTTATTATTTTTAAAATTTTTTACAATTTAAATATACAATTGATCAAAATAATATATTATGCTGTTTCACCATAATACGCTTCTTCCTATTGATCACCAAATATAGCATTAATATCAATCATTTCAATTTTTTCTGGTACTTTATTTTTAATAATAATTCCACAAAGTGGACAATTTCATTTTTCCTTTAACCATTCATCAACACATTTTTTTATGAAAAATAGGATTGCAATTTGCTATATAAATTGTTTATTATTTTCATTACTTAAACAAATAAGACAAACAATATCTTTTTCAATTTGCTCAATTAGTTCATAAGTACCTTTATCCTTTCTTGTTATCCATTTATAAGAAATAATTTTATTAGATTTATAAAAAATAAATAAGAATGATTTTCAATGAATCATTTACCTACAAGTTCGAAATTACATTTTTTAAAATATTTTTAATACTAACTATAAATTTATTTTTGTAAAACTAATAAAATTTTTTCTATACTAATGGAAACTACTTTAATCAAGAAGGTCAATAATATAAGTATATCTAAAAAAAATTAAAAAAGGGGGAATGAGCTAGAGATAAATATTTTATATAATAATGCGAACTGTGAATATTTATATACTAGATATGGAGAATAACTTTGTCTAGAACTCTATACTGATTTTAAAGTTACGAGGGCAGTTCAATAAGTAATGCAACACATTTTTTTTCTGAAACAGGGGTTGTTTTATTCAGCATATAAATACACCAGTTTATTCCCCAATCTTTTAGCTACACAACACTATTTTTCAACGTAATCTCCCTTCAATGCTACGGCCTTACGCCACCTAGAAATGAGGGCCTGTATGCCTGCACGGTACCATTCCACTGGTCGATGTCGGAGCATCAATAACTTCTTCATCATCCGCGTAGTGCCTCCCACGGATTGCGTCCTTCATTGGGCCAAACATATGGAAATCCGACGGTGCGAGATCAGGGCTGTAGGGTGCATGAGGAAGAATAGTCCACTGAAGTTTTGTGAGCTCCTCTCGGGTGCGAAGACTTGTGTGAGGTCTTGCGTTGTCATGAAGAAGGAGAAGTTCGTTCAGATTTTTATGCCTACGAACACGCTGAAGTCGTTTCTTCAATTTCTGAAGAGTAGCACAATACACTTCAAAGTTGATCGTTTGACCATGGGGAAGAACATCGAACAGAATAACCCCTTCAGCGTCCCAGAAGACTGTAACCATGACTTTACCGGCTGAGGGTAGGGAGTGGGTGTGGCGCCACTCCATTGATTGCCGTTTTTTTTCAGGTTCGAAGTGATGAACCCATGTTACATCGCCTGTAACAATCTTTGACAAGAAATTGTCACCCTCAGCCACATGACGAGCAAGCAATTCCGCACAGATGGTTCTCCTTTGCTCTTTATGGTGTTCGGTTAGACAACGAGGGACCCAGCGGGAACAAACCTTTGAATATCCCAACTGGTGAACAATTGTGACAGCACTACCAACAGAGATGTCAAGTTGAGCACTGAGTTGTTTGATGGTGATCCGTCGATCATCTCGAACGAGTGTGTTCGCACGCTCCGCCATTGCAGGAGTCACAGCTGTGCACGGCTGGCCCGCACGTGGGAGATCAGACAGTCTTGCTTGACCTTGTGGCGATGATGACACACGCTTTGCCCAACGACTCACCGTGCTTTTGTCCACTGCCAGATCACCGTAGACATTCTACAAGCGCCTATGAATATCTGAGATGCCCTGGTTTTCCGCCAAAAGAAACTCGATCACTGCCCGTTGTTTGCAACGCACATACGTTACAGACGCCATTTTAACAGCTCCGTACAGCCCTGCCACCTGTCGGAAGTCAATGAAACTATACGAGACGAAGCGGGAATGTTTGAAAATATTCCACAAGAAATTTCCGTTTTTTTCAACCCAAATTGGACGAGAAAAAAAATGTGTTGCATTACTTATTGAACTGCCCTCGTATATTGCGAAACAGATTTTCTAAATTAATTGATTATTTAGATTTCGAAATAATTAAAAGAGAACAAATGAAATTGAAATATAAAGAAATGAAAAAACTTAAAAATAGTATTAATGAATTTCATGATGTAGAGTTCATAATCCAAAAATTTTTAAAATAATGTACTATTGTTTTAACTAATATATTTTAATTAATTTACTTAACTTCACAATGTGATTTATTTAAAATGATGTACTTTGCTAACTAATACATTTTAACTAATTTACTTAAGTTTACAATGTAAATTTTTTAAATAATTTTCTTTTCTTAACTAATGCATTTTAAATTTTTTAAAAATAACTTACTTTTTAACTAATACATGTTATTGCGTTACAAATCATGCTGTAAATTAAATAAATCGTTTGATTATAATAATTTGGATTTTATTGTAAAAAATAGGTGTTTAGTTAATGTCATAAAATCAGTTTATTTAATTAATTATTCTTAATTTTTAAATTTTTTAAGAAACGCTTGTTTTACTTATAAAATACAGATTTTATTTTAATGTTGACTTAGTGTCCCAGAACTAACAAAATTATTCTACTACAGTCACATAACAGATGGGTACCTCAAATTTGTTGTGGTATGTCATTACATCATGCAGAAGGAACTGAAAGATTTATTACAATGAACGACAGACAGGATTCACTGTTCTGAACATCAAGGAACATTTTGTGCTACATTAGAAGGGATGGAGCAGGTGATGGAATTGGTGGTAGGAATAGTAAATTTTCTCAAGTCGCATGTATTATTCAGTTGTCAGTTTTCGATGAAACTGAGCATAGAGAATGGAGACTTTGTATATTATTGCAAAGTATGTCAGTTACGTTAAGGGACATACATGGAATGATTTTTTTAATTTAAAACCTGATATTGTTGTTTACTTCATAAAGGAAAATTAGAACATCCAGAATGGATTGCAGATCTCGCATTTTAAGGGAAATTGATTGCACACTGCCCAGAAGACACCGCTGAATGAGAAATAACTTTTACCTGATTTGACAGAGGTGCATTTTGAAAAAGTGCATTCTGGAAGGAACGAATTCTGATAAAAAACATCGTCCATTTCCCTAAGTTCACAGGCATAAAGAAAACATGAGGTTTGAAGAATTCTATGTGGCCTTGAAAGAACTGCAAGGAGAGTTTTCTAAATGTTTGAAGGACTCTGCCAATCTTACATTTATTTTTGAGGCACTTTGCCCTCTAGGCTGAAAGCCCTCCTGTTCTTCTGCAGATGGATCTGATTGAGCTGCAGTTTAACTCCAATTCAAAACACACATTCTTTTACGTTAAAACTATGCCAGAGGTCTATGTCGTTTATCTTGGGAAGAGATTCCATATCTCCATAATTAAAGAACAAACGTGATGAAATATTTCGATCAACATATGTGTGTGAAATGCTTTTTTTTAGTAAGAAATTAAATAAGTCACGACTACATGGCCACCTGGTGTGCAAAGATTTGTGAAACTATCTGCAGTTGTGCGTATGTTGATAGATTGTACAGGATAATAATCATATCTCCAGAGTATCAAAAATAATTAAGTAATACTGAAGATTTGTTTAGTTTGTGATCTAAGTTATTGATAAATATGAAATCAAGTCGTATGCAGCGCGATTGCGTTGCCATTTAAATACGATATTTTCGCAGTTTCCTCCTCTACCCCTCCCCCCGCTCAGACAGTGTGCTGTGGCAGTGGGGAAAATGTGCAACCATATCAGAGAGCTATGGCACACAAGCAAGAGCACTGCTTACGTGCCAAATTCTTGGCTGTCTCTGCATTACGGTGTAACACTTTTGATTAGTCTGAGACCTGAGAGTTTGATCAGTTTGGTAGAATTTTGTAAACTCAATCTGATGAAAGAATTGGTGAAATTGTATTGGTGGAACATTAAAAATAATTGTCGCTTCCTTCCCTAGTCTCAGATAAGTACATTTTTTACCTCAAGACAAATTTTTCTGCAACCATGACCATAGCAGCGACAGACGTCTCGTTCTGCTGCAGGTATTTCTGCCCAAAGGTGTTTTATGAATATATGGGGACAGGTAGACCGATAACAGGCAAGAAACAGCGTGAATTTTAACGTAATTCATACATATTTTTCAACGCAAATGAAATTTGAGACAGCCTCTCTATTATGGGAGCGACTACTCCACAGTGCCAGCCTATCAGTGGAAATAGCCCTGTTGCACACAGGAATATATTCAAACCGAAAAAGTATAAAAAAGATAGGAACGTTTGTTTACTACAGCCTGTAGCATATTAAAACGAAACGACGAGATTGCAAACTACCATGCTAGCGTATAAAACAAATAAAATTTATGGAATTTCAAATGCACTCCAAGAAGGGATGGGAGCCATGATGGTTCTAGAGATTTCGTTACAAGGGGATGCAAAGACAGTAGCGCTTACCAGTTGAGCGAATTTCGGAAGTGACCGATAGCTCACAGCGCTGACCCCAAGCGTGCGTGGGCTCAGCTCTGGCGTCCGTCGATACCGTAGCCTTGTCGGCGCGATTGAATTAATAGCGAGGTTGGACTCCGTCGGACTCCAGGGTAATGGAGTTCAGAGTATGCTGTTATCTAGCGTGGCGGCAGACTGCTGTGCCAATGGTCACTTACACAACCAACGAACAGACCACTGCAAACGAATGAGGAACGAATGAGACATGACTGAGCATAACTTGTTCCACGGCTAAAAACGTAATCCGCATTGCCAGCCCTGCAGGGAAGCTGCACTGGTCTACCCCGATTACGTCTTTTAGGCATGGGTGAGAACATTTTGAGCTGTAGAGTTGTCACTCTCCACGTGGAGCCAATGTGACGACACATAGATAAACGTCTCCCTCTGCGACCACAAGAGTCACAAACCAAATTTGAATGAAAACAGCTTTTACTAACAGCGAACGCCATATTGGGATTTTTAATTAAGTGATTTATTGTAATCATATAGTTATTCTGACAACATTGTCTGATAGTCCTATCTTTCCACAATACATTGATAGTTCCAGAACTCCTCGCGTAATTACTTAACTGAAAGAAATTTGTGTATTAAGTATATGTTCTTGCTTAATATAGACGTAATTGACCCGTGATTGCGGTAATTAGATTCTTAATTTGATCAGCTGTTAGAAATTGTGGTGGAAATTTAAGCGAATTGATTTATAACATGTTCTTTCTTTGTATAGGCTTGATGTAGCGGCCGAAATTGTATTGTTAACATGAGCGTGAAACGATCTTGAAAGGTCAACGATCTACAACAGGATATGTCCTTCAAGTGTGAAGTCTTCGTAGTACTCCTAAGAAACACATGTACTGGCGTACTTTGCTCTTGAAATGAAACTGCCTCGGATGAGAATTAGGGCCACCATAAGGATCTCTCTCCACAAACTGAATGGACTGCTATGTGTCCCAAGGGCGTGCCAGTTGAACAGACTGTGTGAATCACTCTCTGGGCTAAACTATGACGCCTCCGTAAATAGAGCATTACTCCACTGTTGCTGTGTTCAGTTATGATACATACTGTAACGACCCGTCGTGTGTGAGAGTATACTGGTCAAAAGGAAGGATCAATCAAATCAACGGTCTTCCCTGAGAAGATGTAGTGCAAGTGTGACTGGTCCGGGAGAGCTATTTGTGTTATAGAGAAAGAGGAATGTGGGCAGATATGGCTTTAGAAAATGTTTCTTGGAGGAAGGATACAGTAAAGACTGTGCCACTGTTATTTTCAAGGTAACTGGATAGCTCGCGACTTTCGTATGGATAAGGTTCCAGTCAGCTACACAGTTGATGTGGGAATAATCCTACATGTGTTTGAGGGAACTTTGTTGGTTAGACTTCATCTGTTTTGTATGCTCTATAGGAATTTGAGAACGACTAGGAGGGGATCACTTCCAGCTGGATCAAGGATATCTGGAGTTATTTTGTAAGACAGTTTGTAGTGGAGTGGCTCTGAGGTTGGATTTGCTGAGAAAGGGGAATTTGGTCGCCTTGTAGGATTCATCAATTGGTGTCACATCTCTAATTCAATATAAGAGCTGCTGTAGTACTACGGTCTGTGACAATGATATAAACGAGAAGGTATAGTATGTGTAGACAAATAATTCATAGACTATAGCATGTTTGGAAATATAAATAGTAACATAGGCTGCAGTTGGATTCATTAGAAAAATACTAAAAATTAAGACCTCGAAATGATGGACGAAAAGGGTTGTGGTCAAATGGTGATATTTCGAAGATGGCTCTTTAAGCCATAGGTTGGGGCTGTTGGCGCTGTGCAGGGTGACACACTTATTCTGTGATGAGGTATTAGGAATTTTCACTGAGGAAAGATGCATCTGTTTTATGTTGCTGCAGAGTGTGGATGAAGGTTTCGTTAGAGCTGAGCGAACTGGAGTGATTGGAAAAGGATATGGTGTTGTCGTGCCGTAGTGAGCTAGGCAGTAATGTTATAGGGCGCGGTAGAGTGTTTTATATAGGCCCTCAAGGCAATTGAAAAAGGGATGGTAGAGGGTTCTTGAATAGGTGACTGCACTGATGAGGTAAAAGGCATATCGAGGCACCGAGCAAGGTGGCGCAGTGTTTAGCACACCACACTCGCATTCTGGAGGACGATGGTTGAAACACGTGTCTGGCCATCCTGATTTAGATTTTCCGTGATTTCCCTAAATCGCTTAAGGCAAATGACGGGTTGGTTCCTCTGAAGGGTACAGCCGACTTCCTTCCCTAATCCGATGGGACCCATGACTTCGCTGTTTGGTACCCTCCCGTCCAGATCAACCAACCAAGGAACCATATCGAGGTAGCTTAGACTATACACGTATGTTGAGGAATATGCGGGCATTGTAGAAGACAAACACGCACTAAAAAGAAACCGCGAAGTTTCATTTACACGATAAATCACACAACTCCAAAGGCTGTACACTCTACCGAATACTTAGGGATTACAACTGCGAATAATTTAAATTGGAACGATGACATAGAAAATGTTGTGGAGAAAGCAAACCAAAGACTGTGATTTATTGACAGAACACTTAGCAAATGTAACAAGTTTAGTAAGGAGACTGCTCACACTGCGCTTGGTCACACTCATTTGGAGTATTGCTGTGCAGTGTGGGATCCTCATCAGATGATGATGATGTGTGGTTTGTGGGGTGCTCAACTGCGCAGTTATCAGCGCCTGTACAAATGCCCACGCTTTGCTCAGCCCAATCTCGCCACTCTCATGAATGATGATGAAATGGTGAGGACTTTAACGTAAATTCTTACAGTTCAAGCTCGATCTACTCATTTAAAGAGGAAATCCAGTCTTCTTAATTTCATTTGCGCAAAAATGTAAATAATTTTCTGCTTGATTTTTGAATGACATCTGAAGAAATTTTTCTCCATTGAAAGCACTGCAAGAGCATTTAGTCTTTCCGAATTTCTAGTGCTTTTTAGAAAAGTATTTATTCTTTTCAGTGTTAAAAAGCAGCATTTTGCCCTTCATGTAGTTATGGGGACTGTCAAGAAGATTTTTATGTTTCGTAATTTCACCGAGGACATTGTCTAGATTTTTTCAAGATAAGTTTCAGCAGCTCAGTTAATTTGCAATATTCATCAGAATACGACCTACAAATACTTTTAGTTCACTTCTTTGTCAATGATGGGATATGCTTCAGTTTTCAGTACTATCTTTTGTGTAGGATGTGAATTCCTAAAACCAGCGAAGTATTTCTTGTTGAATAATTTAGCAGCTACCAAGATTCGTGGTTGATGGGACGTATATACCCCACCAAAGTAATACGCAGTTTTGAGCATTGGGTCGTCTATAGCTCATAGCTGTCTAGCGCTAGTATGTAGCGAGATGCTTTCGGAACTTGGAGAAAAATACTACAGATCATGCGTTGGATATATAGCAGGTTGTGAACGATCGGACTGAGCGGCGTGTGTTTGATTTGTGGTCTACAACTACATCTACATTATTACTCTGCAATTCGCAATTAAGTGCCTGGCAGAGAGTTCATCGAACCACCTTTAATCTATTTCTCTATCGTTCCCCTCTCGAACAGTGAGCTGGGAAACGAACACTTACATCTTTCCCTACGGGCTCTAATTTCTCATATTTTATTATGATGATCATTTCTCCCTTTGTAGGTGGACGCCAAGAAGACATTTTCACACGCTGAGGAGGAAGTTGTTGATTGAAATTTTATGAGAAGGTCTTGCGCAGCGAAAAACGCTTTTGTTTTAACGACTGCCACCCAAATGTGGGTACAGCTCAGAAAGCGACGACAGATGTGTAATTTGGAGTGGCCAGTGAGGGGTCACTTGCACTCTGGAGTCGTGATTTAGGAGTGCTACGAGCTCGAAAGAAAAAGGGCAACTGTGACAATGGTCAAACACTAAAGAAAAATTACTGTTGTTATATAGACTCTGTGTCATGGTATATCGAGTTAAGTCCGAACTTTTGGTTTTGGTGAAGCACTGAAGCATCATGTATGAACATGTTGTCTGAAAAGCTTTGTTAATTATCAGTTCTTGTAAATTGATAACTTATATGAATGTAGAAGAATCATGGATACAGTGTTTTGTGATTTCGTAGTGAGTTATTTAAATCTAGAAGCTCTCTTACAGACATAGTGTCTCTGCAATCGGAAACGAAGTCAGAAGTTAAATACACTATGTGATCAAAAGTATCCGGACACCTGGCTGAGCCGGCCGTTGTGGCCCAGCGGTTCTACGCGCTACAGTCTGGAACCGTGCGACCGCTACAGTCGCAGGTTCGAATCCTGCCTCGGG